>NC_074665.1:72731353-73331353 GCF_029448725.1 Salvelinus fontinalis
ATTGAGCAGGCCCTTATACTGGCCATTGGAAGAGCATGGTCTCTCAAAAAATCTATATATTCTGGTTGGTTTTTCTTTGGATTTTCTCCTACCATATCTATTGTGTTATACTCTCCTACATTATTTTAACATTTCTACAAAGTTCAAAGTTTTGTCTTTCCAATGGTCTAGAAGAACTAAATTAAATTAAATTACATTTTTGCATCTGAGCTCCAAGAGCTCCTTTGTTTTCAAGTCTTTCCAATGGTACCAATTATATGCATATCCTGGCTTCAGGGCCTGAGTAACAGGCAGTTTACTTTGGGCACGTCATTCGGATAGGATGTGGAGAAAAAAGGAGCCTGATGAACTGAACAATGCAGTTTTAAGAAAATACCTAAAAAAAGTAAGAGATAAAAGTAACAAATAATTAATGAGCAGCAGTAAAATAACAAAAGTGGGGCTATATACAGAGAGTACCGGTACAGAGTCAATGTGCGGGGGCACCGGTGTCGAGATAATTGAGGTAATATGTACCTGTAGGTAGAGTTACTAAAGTGACTATGCATAGATAATAACAGAGAGTAGCAGCGTAGAAGGGGGGGGGGGGGCAATGCAAATAGTCTAGGTAGCCATTTGATTAGATGTTCAGGAGTCTTATGGCTTGGTCCAAGAGGCTGTTTAGAAGCCTCTTGGACCTAGACTTGGCGCTCCGGTATCGCTTGCCGTGCGGTATCAGAGAGAACAGTCTATGACTAGGGTGGCTGGAGTCTTTGACAATTTTTAGGGCCTTCCTCTGACACCGCCTGGTATAGTGCACCACTTTTGACCAGGGCCCATAGGGGACACAGACACAATAATACATCACGATTCATTGATTCCCTGTCAGTCTCATGGAAACGAAAATATATTTTAATGTAGCCCTGTTTTCCCCAGCAGGGCAAGTAACATGGCAAGTCATTTACCTTTTAATTATGCATGAAGATAAAACCCACGATAAAGTGGGGCTGTCGCTACGAACCCAAGTCCAGCGGCTCAGACCCCTCTGTTGTAGTTTGTGCTGAGACAACCATAACACTTACTTAAGACACGCACACACACACAGACACACACACACACACACACTTACACTTAAGCCTCAATTAATAATATATGTATGTACATGCTGTGCATCTCTGTCCCAGCTAGGCAGGAACTAGGCAGGCATCACTGTTACCAGTAGACTGTATTGGAAGGTCAAAGTGTGGACGTTTGTCCAAAGTTATGACGTCTATTGGGAACACATCAGTCATTAAATCAGGAAATAGACTAACTTACGCCAACAGACAGAACTAGTTTGATTCATATTGTTATCCATCAAAAAAAATATATATACAGCTAAAATTACATAATAGATTTATTCAAACGTTCATTAACTTATCATCAGACTAATAGTAATAGACAGTAAAGAGTTCAATAGATATTAACTTTATTAACAACATGGCTAGCTCGCTAAAAACAAATCAATAAGAAAAAATAATAAAACACTTCATTCGATATGAGTCTTTTGAATTGCCCAAGTGCTGACCAAAGGGGAGTGGCAAAGGGGCCTCAGTCTTATTTGCATTGTCACACCCTGGCCTTAGTTATCTTTGTTTTTATTATTATTTTAGGCAGGTCAGGGTGTGACATGGGGAAGTTTGTGTGTTTTTGTATTGTCTAGGGTGTTGTATGGTTTAGGGGGTTAAATAGAGTAGATGGGTTAGTGTTCAGTGTAGGTGTCTAGGAAAGTCTATGGTTGCCTGAATTGGTTCTCAATCAGAGACAGCTGGTTATTGTTGTCTCTGATTGGGAGCCATATTTAAGGCAGCCATAGGCTTTAGCTTTTTGTGGGTAATTGTCTATGTCTATGTTGAACGTAAGTAGTTTGTGTGTGCACTTGCGTTTGTAGCTTCACGGTCGTTTGTTATTTTGTTAGTTTGTATAAGTGTTTCGTGTTACGTCTTCGTATAAATAAAAAAGAAGATGTATTCATATCATGCTGCGCCTTGGTCCTATCTCTCATATCAAGACGATCGTGACATGCATTTTAACTTCCCATTCTAATTCATTTATAATGCCATTTCCAAATATGTTTGTCACTGATTATGGAGGCCTGCTGCTAGTGTTTCTCTCTACGCCTTGTATTGCCCGTAAATTCCACTTCATGTATGAACAGATTTCACTGGTCAACATGGCTGGTAATCAACAATCAGTAAACATCTGTTACAACATATTAATGATGCAGAACAGCAAATTTATGGCCAAGTCCTGCCTGCATATAAATCTAACTTAACACCAAAATGCGAGGTGGTAGCCCCCGATTCTGAAGCTGTTCATAAGAGAGATTAGAGAGAGAGAGTGAGTGATGAAAGAGAGAGAGAGAGAGAGAGAGAGAGAGAGAGAGAGAGAGAGAGAGAGAGAGAGAGAGAGAGAGAGAGAGAGAGAGAGAGAGAGAGAGAGAGAGAGAGAGAGAGAGAGAGAGAGAGAGAGAGAGAGAGAGAGAGAGAGAGAGAGAGAGAGAGAGGGGAGAGAGACGCAGAGAAAAATGAAAAAGAGAGATAAGGAGAGAGAGAGAAAAATAAATGAGAGAGAGAGATGAGCGGGCGAAAGAGCAAGTGAGAGAGCAGCAGACAGACAAATGAAAAAGGTAAATGACCTTCACCAGATGGAATCCCACATAACAAATGTGTAGAGTTGATGAGTTGCCAGTAGCACAGCACTGGGGGATGATTTGTAGATCGCATTCTCTGATTGTTAATGGGTCACTCATACACTATGAATGAACAGAGATGTAGGCAGGCTAATGTCTCCTTGATAGGCCTTGTTTATTGGGCAGTTGAAACATTTATGAAACTTATTTATTTGAGTTTCCCTGTTTTTCACATACCAAATCACATTATAGACCTTATTTCAAACTCAAATATTGATCACATCATTAAAATTAGTGGTACATTTGTGATTTATACATTATTACCATACTGAAAAAAATGTATGTGAAATTACTCTGTGCACTCTAATTATTTCCTATTCTACCTTTGGCCTTTCCCTATAGACTAGCCCAGTAGGAACTCACATCTTCACTTTATTGTAAGGACAACATTCGAGGTGACACCTACTAGATAACATAAAGCCGAGTACTGCAGAGGTCAGATAACACTTAGCTACTGAACTAGCTAGCTAGGCAATCAAACAACCTTTAACACTTACTGCCATAACATATAGTACACTACTTTTGACTAAGTCGCATAGGGCTCTGGTTGAAATTAGTTTACTATGAAGGGAATAGGGTGCCATTTGGGGTGCCATTTGGGATGCATCTGTAGAGGTACAAAAAAGGAATTGTGAGGCAGGTCTGTCTGGGAACTGATGGGGAACCAGGATTTGTGTTTTTTCTCTCCCGGGTTGCAGGTAATTCATTGGATGAAAAGCTGTGGCACATGATGTGTCATATATCAAAGGCAGGGCATCAGTAATCTTTGCTCAAGGGCATGGATAACAGGCAGATAGACATGTGAATGAGATGGAGGGATGGTGCAGGAAGGGAGGGATGGGAGGGGAGAGGAGGAGTGGAGGGACTCATCCCTTTCTGCCATCACCACAGAGAAGATACAGGATGATTTATGGTTAATCTCAGACCACATACCAGCACACTGCCCATCTTTCATTCCTCCCCTCCTTCCCTTCCTGCTTCTCTCCCTCCTAACTCCACTCCCCCCTTTCCAAAACACAACATACTAGGGAGAGCAATCTGCTCATCCATCAGGTATTTGGAGAGGAAATTGCCCATCGAACCCCCATCCTCCTCAGCCCTGTCTTCTTGCTCTGCAGCAATATGGGTTATCGGGCACTTTTATCACCCCTATTCCCGATATAGTGCAATACTTTTGACCAGAGCCCTATGGGAATATGGTGACATTTGGGATGCATCCTGGGTTTATGCTATGTGCTGTGAGAGCTTCCCTAGCGACCCACTTCATCTGACCTGGTGGACGTCTGATCCCGCCCACTGATGGAGTGGGCGGGACCAGCTCAATGATTGACAGTGATAAAAAGGTATGACTTGCTCATTGTTCAGGTGGCTCAGATAGGCTATAACCCCTTTATCTAATGCTGTGCTAATGAAACAAAAGGAGAGCTGTCTTGAATTCTACACACAATGAAATATTGCAGGGTTTCAAACAAAGAAGAAATACAGTATCTATGATCAGTTATACAATTTTTAAAACATTAAAATACATTGTGTCAAGGGGTGAGTTTAGCTGGTGCATAGAAGTCAGGCGCAGGAGAGCAGAGATGAGTGGACAAAGCACTTTACTAAGGCAATCATTTGCACAGAACGCAACCGCGTCAAAAAACAAATGTCCAACGAACAAGTGAGGCAGCACAAAGTACAAAAACCCAAGTACAAAGTACTGGCTGCCACAAAGCACGGGTAATAAATCAAAACCCGGCGCAAACCAGCCGGAAGCGTGCCAACCTTGACAACAAACAATTTCACACACAGACATGGGGGGAACAGAGGGTCATACATGACAAGTAATGAGGGAAATGTAAACCAGGTGTGTGGGAAAACAAGACAAAACAAATGGAAAATGAAAGGTGGATTGGTGATGGCTAGAAGAACGGTGACGTCGACCGCCGAACGCCACCCAAACAAGGAGAGGAACCGACTTCGGCGGAAGTCGTGACACATTGACAACAGATTTCACAAATCTGTGTGCCCTCAGGCCCCTACTCCACTACCACATATTTACAACACAAAATCCATGTTTACGTGTGTGTATAGTGCATATGTTATCGTGTGTGTATGCATGTGTCTGTGCCTATGTCTGTGCCTATGTTTGTCTATGATTACATATTTGTTTTTAGCACACTAGGTTCAAACACATTATGTAAACACAGACGGTATGGACTCGTTCCAGTTATTGTTCAAATACATATTCATTTGTAATACTGTCGAATTGGCCACTTCTTACTTTACTTTATTAGGGTTATATAGGAGCATGTTTTGTTAAAATATACTTGAAAGGAAAAAATATATGAATGTTTATTCTCATTATGACAGTGTCTGCTGTTGAAATGGCCCCATGTTTGGACTAATATGGCTGTAACGAGGGACCTTGATTATAGATCACAGCTTTTTTTATGACTCTAAGCCGGGGACAGGGTGTCTCACTGTAGTGCAGCACTGCAATCCTAGCCTGGTTCCCAAACCGCACCCTATTCTCTATATAGTGCACTACTTTTGACCAGGGCCCATATGGCTTCGGTCAAAAGTAGTGCACTACATAGGAAATAGGATGCCATTTGGGACGAATCCTTAGTTACAGTTATGTGATACTTCCTAATGTCCTCTTCTTGAAAAAAAAGAAAAGGCTGAGAATGAGAAGTACCATCTGTCTACCAGGGCAATAGGCATGGATCATTTTCGAAGAGCACAGCTGGTACACTCCCCCAGGAAGACTTTAATTCAACGTCTGCTATCATCAGTCATTTAAAAAGTCTTCATAAATTAAATGTTTAGAGTCCCGGTGGGTACATGTATGCCCTCCACGACCACATGCAGCGTACTGTTAGGAGTACCCTTCAAGCCAAGGGGAGGTAGGAGTATTGTGCTTTGGTGGTAGTGGTGAAACTATTAAATCAAATCAGTTTATTGGTCGTGTACACAGATTTGCAGATGTTATCGGAGGTGCAGCAAAATCCTTATGTTTCCAGCTCCAACAGTGCAGTAACCTAGCAATACAATAACAATACACACATATTATAAAAATATATATATGTGTGTGTATACAGTTGAAGTCAAAAGTTTACATACATCTTAGCCAAATACATTTAAACTCAGTTTTTCCACAATTCCTGACATTTAATCCTAGTAAAAATTCCCTGTCTTAGGTCAGTTAGGATGACCACTTTATTTTAAGAATGTGAAATGTCAGAACAATAGTAGAGAGAATGATTTATTTCAGCTTCTATTGCTTTCATCACATCCCCAGTGGGTCAGAAGTTTACATACACTCAATTAGTATTTGGTAGCATTGCCTTTAAATTGTTTAACTTGGGTCAAACGTTTCGGGTAGCCTTCCACAAGCTTCCCATAATAAGTTGGGTGAATTTTGTCCCATTCCTCATGACGGAACTGGTGTAACTGAGTCAGGTTTGTAGGCCTCCTTGCTCGCACATGGTTTTTCAGTTCTACCCACAAATTCCACTAATTTGGGGAGTGCACCAGTCCCTCCTGCAGCAAGGCACCCCCACAACATGATGCTGCCACCCCGTGCTTCACAGTTGGGATGGTGTTATTTGGCTTGCAAGCATCCCCTTTTTCCTTCAAACATAACGATGGTCATTATGGCCAAACAGTTCTATTTTTGTTTCATCAGACCAGAGGACATTTCTCCAAAAAGTATAATCTCTGTCCCCATGTGCAGTTGCAAACCATAGTCTGTATTTTTTAAGGTGGTTTTGGAGCTGTAACTTCTTCATTGCTGAGCAGCTTTTCTGGTTATGTCGATATAGGACTCGTTTTACTGTGGCTATAGATACTTTTGTACCTGTTTCCTCCAGCATCTTCACAAGTTTTTTTTCTGTTGTTCTGGGATGGATTTGCAATTTTCGCACCAAAAAAGTGATTTGCACTTTTCATACTTTTTAAAGAAATGTCCTCTGGTCTGATGGTCAAAAATAGAACTAGTTAGGGTTCTATACTGCTACTTTCCGCCTGAATGACGTGCCCAAGGTAAACTGCCTGTAGCTCAGGACCTGAAGCCAGGATATGCATATAATTGGTACCATTGGAAAGAAAACACTTTGAAGTTTGTAGTAATGTTAACATAATGTAGGAGAATATAGCTCAATAGATATGGTAGAAGAAAATCCAAAGAAAAACTAACCAGAATTTCTTTGAGAGACCATCCTCTTAGAAATGCAAGAGAAAGGTCATATTGTAAATTAGCTTCCTATGGCTTACACAGGGTGTCAGCAGTCTATGTTCAAGGTTTCAGGCTTTAACTTAAAAAATGAATAAGAAATAACAGTTTTAGTAGAAGGACACAGTCTTGGAAATCCGTGTTTGCGCGGATTTTCGGATTCCTTTCTCTGCCAGTTGAACGAGTGGATCACTCAAATCGATGGCGCCAACTAAACTGATTTTCTGGGATATAAAGAAGGATTTTATCTAACAAAACGACACTACATGTTATAGCTGGGACCATTTGGATGACAAATCAGAGGAAGACTTTCAAAAAGTAAGTGAATATTTCATCTTTATATGTGAATGTATGAAACATGTGCCGGTGTAAAATTATTTTGATATGGGGCGCCGTCCTCAAACAATGACATGGCATGTTTTCGCTGTAATACTACTGTAAATCAGACAGTGCAGTTAGATTAACAAGAATTTATTAAGCTTTCAGCCAATATCAGACACTTATGTACCTAAATGTTTAAAATCCATAATATTTATTATAATTGATTTGAATTGCGCACCCTCTAGCTTCACCGGAAGTTGTCCCGCTAGCGGGACACTGATCCTTAAGACAAAGCATTTTGTTTAATTAACCCTACTCTTTATATTGATAGCAGTCTTGAAAATACAGATGTGCTCAAATTTGTTGGTACCCCTCCACAAAATAAACAAAGAATGCACAATAATCTATGAAATAACTTGAAACTGACAAAAGTAATTGGCATCCACCATTGTTTATTCCATATTTAATAGAAATCAGACTTTGTTTTTTATTTTTTATTCAACATAATATTGTAAATAATAAAACAAATGAAAATGGCATGGACAAAAATGATGTGAACCTTAACATTATATTTTGTTGCACAACCTTTAGAGCCAATCACTTCAATCAAAAAAATGTGTAGCTCTCAATGTAGCTCTCTCTGCACCTGTTAACAGGTAGTTTGGCCCACTCTTCCTGAGCAAACTGCTCCAGCTGTCTTAGGTTTGATGCGTGCCTTCTCCAGACTGCAAGTTTCAGCTCTTTCCATAGATGTTCGATATGATTCAGATCAGGACTCATTGAAGGCCACTTAAGAATAGTCCAATGTTTTGTTCTTATCCATTCTTAGCTGTGTGTTATGGGTCATTATCCTCTTGGAGGACGCATGACCTGCGACTGAGACAGAGATTTCTAACACCGGGCAGTATATTTCGCTCCAGAATGCCTTGATAGTCTTGAGATTTCATTGTGCCCTACACAGATTCAAAGCACCTGTGCCAGGTGCAGCAAAGCAGTCCCAAAACATAACCCAGCCTCCTCCATGTTTCACTGTAGGTATGGTGTTCTTTTCTTTGAAAGCTTCATTTTTCGTCTGTGAACATAGAGCTGATGTGACTTGCCAAAAAGCTACACTTTGACTCATCTGTCCAAAGGACATTGTCCCAGAAGGATTGTGGCTTGTCAATATGTATTTTAGCATATTCCAGTCTGGCTTTTTTATGTTTTTCTTTCAAAAGTAAAGTCCTCCTGGGTCTTCTTCCATGAAGCCCACTTTCGCTCAAAAAGCGACGGATTATGCGATCAGAAACTGACGTACCTTCACCTTGGAGTTCAGCTTGTATCTCTTTGGCAGTTATCCTTGTTTTTTTTCTACCATTCGGACTCTCCTTCTGTTCAATCTGGGGTTGATTTTCCTCTTGCGGCCGCGCCCAGAGAGGTTGGCTACAGTTCCATGGACCTTAAACTTCTTAATAATATTTGCAACTGTTGCCACAGGAATATCAAGCTGCTTGGAGATGGTCTTATAGCCTTTATCTTTACCATGCTTGTCAATTATTTCTATGATCTCCTCAGACAAATCTCTCCTTTGCTTTCTCTGGTTCATGTTCAGTGTGATACCAAATGCACAGTGACTACTTTTCTCCATTTAAATAGGCTGAATGACTGATTACAAGATTGGAGACGTGTGATACTAATTAAAGAAACTAATTCGTTTGAAATATCACTATAATCAAATTATTTATTACGTTTTCTAAGGAGTACCAACAAATGTGTCCAGGCCATTTTAGAATATCTTTGTAAAATAAGCAATAATTCATCTCTTTTCACAGCTTCTTTGCTTTATTCTATGACATACCAAAGGCATGCAAGTAGACATGATAAAATAGCTTTTAATTTCATCACTTTTCAGGAGGAATGAAACAATATTTAAATGAGCTGTAAGGGTACCAACAAATTTTGAGCATGTCTGCATTTGCAAAACTTTACACAAAGCAAAAGTAGGTGATACCGTAGATTATACTGTATGTTAAGCTATCAAATAGCTGCACCTTGGAAGTACCTTATAATGCAGAGGTGTTATCTTTCATGATACTCTGATAATCGACTGTGAGAGAATGACAAAAGGACTATGTCAATGAGTTATAGCATGAACCCTAAACACGGACGTGTTACATGTACGTGTTGCATGAAGCTGATAATAGACTAAACAAACAAAGGCTATATAGATCAGAGAAAAAAACACATCTCCAATGCGGATGCTATTGTGGCACATACCGTAACCCCAACAAACAGATTTGTTGGGTGTAGTAATTCATCTTGCTCCATAGTTTGTACTTGATTGCTAATGTCTATATCCTGTGATATAAAGTGCGTTCGATGGTGCTCCAGGGGGAGAGGAGAGGACAAGCAAGCAGCTAGCCATCTCATCTGTATCAGATTGCTTCACTGTCAGGAACCATTGAGAAACTCCAAACAACAGATCATTGTCCCAAATGGCACCCTGTTCCTTATTTAGTGGACTATTGAGTAGAGCCTGATGGGTGCACTACATAGTGCACTACTTTTGACCACCACCTATAGGGCTCTGGTCAAAAGTAGTGCACTACATAGGGAATAGGGTTCCATTAGGGACGCAGCCATGCCTATCCATAGCCATGAGGAGAAGGGGTAGAAGGGGGAAGTTTATGCTAGCGAGCGGCTTGCTAGTGGGGATATCCTCCCTCACAGCAGTACGGAGGGAGGAGAGGGAAAACCGACGCCCTCCTCAACACAAAGGACCGCTTCACTCCTTTCTTGGTAGCTGTTATTTTTAGTCAAAACATTCAATACAATTGAACGTAGTGTGGGTCAAGGCGAGGCTAGGACACTTGTGAGGGAGCGGAGGGAGGGAGTGAGGGAGGGTGCCTGAGGAACAACAAACAGATGTTCTTTGATGATAATTGCAGAGAAGGGAAAAGGAGTGTGGACGGAGGGAGTGTGTTTGCGCACGTGTGTTTGTGTGTGAGTGTATGTGTGTGTATAAACAGAGGCAGGGAGGCTTGCTCATAAAAGTGTTCACCTTTTTAGGCCCTCTCCTGACCTCCCCTTAAGCCCGTGTCGGTTTCTCCCCCAAGAGTCAGTCCCTACCTACACATAGAACTCTTTTCCACATCAGGTAACCCAAGCTAGCTATTAAAACAGATAAAAAAAACAGATAAAACAACACCACGGCACAACGTGGACTGTGAAGACACACACACACACACACACACACACACACACACACACACACACACACACACACACACACACACACACACACACACACACACACACACACACACACACACACACACACACACACACACACACACACACACACACACACACACACACACACACAGACACACACACACACACACACACACACACACATGTGTCATGGTGGAGCAGCGTAAATGTGTCATGGTGGAGCAGTGTAAATGTGTCATGGTCGAGCAGTGTATATTTGTCATGGTGGAGCAGTGTAAATATGTCATGGTAGAGCAGTGTAAATGTGTCATGGTGGAGTAGTACACATTTGTAGTGGTGGGGCAGTATAAATGTGTCGTGGTGGAACAATCTAAATGTGTCATGGTGGAGCAGTGTAAATGTGTCATGGTGGAGTAGTATGCAGGTGTCATGGAGGAGCAGTCTAAATGTGTCATGGAGGAGTAGTGTAAATGTGTCATGGAGGAGCATTGTAAATGTGTCATAGAGGAGCAGTCTAAATGGTGGAGCAGTGTAAATGTGTCATGATGGAGCAGTGTAAATGTGTCATGGTGGAGCAGTGTAAATGTGTCATGGTCGAGCAGTGTATATGTGGCATGGTCGAGCAGTGTATATGTGTCATGGTGGAGCAGTGTAAATGTGTCATGGTGGAGCAGTGCAAATGTGGCATGGGGGAACAGTGTAAATATGTCATGGTGGAACAGTCTAAATGTGTCATGGTGGAGCAGTGTAAATGTGTCATGGAGGAGTAGTGTAAATGTGTCATGGAGGAGCAGTGTAAATGTTTCATAGAGGAGCAGTCTAAATGGTGGAGCAGTGTAAATGTGTCATGGTCGAGCAGTGTATATGTGGCATGGTTGAGCAGTGTATATGTGTCATGGTGGAGCAGTGTAAATGTGTCATGGAGGAGTAGTGTAAATGTGTCATGGTGGAGCAGTGTAGATGTGTAATGGAGGAGTAGTGTAAATGTGTCATGGTGGAGCAGTGTAGATGTGTCATGGAGGAGCAGTGTAAATGTGTCATGGAGGAGCAGTGTAAATGTTTCATAGAGGAGCAGTCTAAATGGTGGAGCAGTGTAAATGTGTCATGGTCGAGCAGTGTATATGTGGCATGGTTGAGCAGTGTATATGTGTCATGGTGGAGCAGTGTAAATGTGTCATGGTGGAGCAGTGCAAATGTGTCATGGGGGAACAGTCTAAATGTGTTATGGTGGAGCAGTGTAGATGTGTCATGGAGGAGCAGTGTAAATGTGTCATGGAGGAACAGTGTAAATGTTTCATAGAGGAGCAGTCTAAATGGTGGAGCAGTGTAAATGTGTCATGATGGAGCAGTGTAAATGTGTCATGGTGGAGCAGTGTAAATGTGTCATGGTCGAGCAGTTTATATGTGTCATGGTCGAGCAGTGTATATGTGTCATGGTGGAGCAGTATAAATGTGTCATGGTGGAGCAGTATAAATGTGTCATGGTGGAGCAGTTTACATGTGTCATGGAGGAGCAGTGTAAATGTGTCATGGAGGAGCAGTGTAAATGTGTCATGGAGGAGCAGTGTAAATGTGTTATAGAGGAGCAGTCTAAATGGTGGAGCAGTGTAAATGTGTCATGGTGGAGCAGTGTATATGTGTCATGGTCGAGCAGTGTATATGTGGCATAGTCGTGTAGTGTATATGTGTCATGGTGGAGCAGTATAAATGTGTCATGGTGGAGCAGTGTATATGTGTCATGGTCGAGCAGTGTATATGTGGCATAGTCGTGTAGTGTATATGTGTCATGGTGGAGCAGTATAAATGTGTCATGGTGGAGCAGTGTATATGTGTCATGGTCGAGCAGTGTAAATGTGTCATGGTGGAGCAGTGTACATGTGTCATGGTGGAACAGTGTAAATATGTCATGGTGGAGCAGTGTAAATGTGTCATGGTCGAGCAGTGTATATGTGTCATGGTGGAGCAGTGCAAATGTGTCATGGGGGAACAGTGTAAATATGTCATGGTGGAACAGTCTAAATGTGTTATGGTGGAGCAGTGTAAATGTGTCATGATGGAGCAGTGTAAATGTGTCATGGTGGAGCAGTGTATATGTGTCATGGTCGAGTAGTGTATATGTGTCATGGTGGAGCAGTATAAATATGTCATGGTGGAGCAGTTTAAATGTGTCATGGAGGAGCAGTGTAAATGTGTCATGGAGGAGCAGTGTAAATGTGTAATAGAGGAGCAGTCTAAATGGTGGAGCAGTGTAAATGTGTCATGGTGGAGCAGTGTAAATGTGTCATGGTGGAGCAGTGTAAATGTGTCATGGTCGAGCAGTGTATATGTGTCATGGTGGAGCAGTGTAAATATGTCATGGAGGGGCAGTGTAAATGTGTCATGGAGGAGCAGTGTAAATATGTCATGGAGGGGCAGTGTAAATGTGTCATGGAGGAGCAGTGTAAATGTGTCATAGAGGAGCAGTCTAAATGGTGGAGCAGTGTAAATGTGTCATGATGGAGCAGTGTAAATGTGTCATGGTGGAGCAGTGTAAATGTGTCATGGTCGAGCAGTGTATATGTGGCATGGTCGAGCAGTGTATATGTGTCATGGTGGAGCAGTGTAAATGTGTCATGGTGGAGCAGTGCAAATGTGGCATGGGGGAACAGTGTAAATATGTCATGGTGGA
The DNA here is from genome assembly GCF_029448725.1 of Salvelinus fontinalis. Lineage (NCBI taxonomy): Eukaryota > Metazoa > Chordata > Actinopteri > Salmoniformes > Salmonidae > Salvelinus > Salvelinus fontinalis. The sequence continues at coordinate 72,744,485 of NC_074665.1, forward strand.
ACAGTCTAAATGTGTCATGGTGGAGCAGTGTAAATGTGTCATGGAGGAGTAGTGTAAATGTGTCATGGAGGAGCAGTGTAAATGTTTCATAAAGGAGCAGTCTAAATGGTGGAGCAGTGTAAATGTGTCATGGTCGAGCAGTGTATATGTGGCATGGTTGAGCAGTGTATATGTGTCATGGTGGAGCAGTGTAAATGTGTCATGGAGGAGTAGTGTAAATGTGTCATGGTGGAGCAGTGTAGATGTGTAATGGAGGAGTAGTGTAAATGTGTCATGGTGGAGCAGTGTAGATGTGTCATGGAGGAGCAGTGTAAATGTGTCATGGAGGAGCAGTGTAAATGTTTCATAGAGGAGCAGTCTAAATGGTGGAGCAGTGTAAATGTGTCATGGTCGAGCAGTGTATATGTGGCATGGTTGAGCAGTGTATATGTGTCATGGTGGAGCAGTGTAAATGTGTCATGGTGGAGCAGTGCAAATGTGTCATGGGGGAACAGTCTAAATGTGTTATGGTGGAGCAGTGTAGATGTGTCATGGAGGAGCAGTGTAAATGTGTCATGGAGGAACAGTGTAAATGTTTCATAGAGGAGCAGTCTAAATGGTGGAGCAGTGTAAATGTGTCATGATGGAGCAGTGTAAATGTGTCATGGTGGAGCAGTGTAAATGTGTCATGGTCGAGCAGTTTATATGTGTCATGGTCGAGCAGTGTATATGTGTCATGGTGGAGCAGTTTACATGTGTCATGGAGGAGCAGTGTAAATGTGTCATGGAGGAGCAGTGTAAATGTGTCATGGAGGAGCAGTGTAAATGTGTTATAGAGGAGCAGTCTAAATGGTGGAGCAGTGTAAATGTGTCATGGTGGAGCAGTGTATATGTGTCATGGTCGAGCAGTGTATATGTGGCATAGTCGTGTAGTGTATATGTGTCATGGTGGAGCAGTATAAATGTGTCATGGTGGAGCAGTGTATATGTGTCATGGTCGAGCAGTGTATATGTGGCATAGTCGTGTAGTGTATATGTGTCATGGTGGAGCAGTATAAATGTGTCATGGTGGAGCAGTGTAAATGTGTCATGGTCGAGCAGTGTAAATGTGTCATGGTGGAGCAGTGTACATGTGTCATGGTGGAACAGTGTAAATATGTCATGGTGGAGCAGTGTAAATGTGTCATGGTCGAGCAGTGTATATGTGTCATGGTGGAGCAGTGCAAATGTGTCATGGGGGAACAGTGTAAATATGTCATGGTGGAACAGTCTAAATGTGTTATGGTGGAGCAGTGTAAATGTGTCATGATGGAGCAGTGTAAATGTGTCATGGTGGAGCAGTGTATATGTGTCATGGTCGAGTAGTGTATATGTGTCATGGTGGAGCAGTATAAATATGTCATGGTGGAGCAGTTTAAATGTGTCATGGAGGAGCAGTGTAAATGTGTCATGGAGGAGCAGTGTAAATGTGTAATAGAGGAGCAGTCTAAATGGTGGAGCAGTGTAAATGTGTCATGGTGGAGCAGTGTAAATGTGTCATGGTGGAGCAGTGTAAATGTGTCATGGTGGAGCAGTGTAAATGTGTCATGGTGGAGCAGTGTAAATGTGTCATCGTGGAGCAGTGTAAATATGTCATGGAGGGGCAGTGTAAATGTGTCATGGAGGAGCAGTGTAAATATGTCATGGAGGGGCAGTGTAAATGTGTCATGGAGGAGCAGTGTAAATGTGTCATAGAGGAGCAGTCTAAATGGTGGAGCAGTGTAAATGTGTCATGATGGAGCAGTGTAAATGTGTCATGGTGGAGCAGTGTATATGTGTCATGGTCGAGTAGTGTATATGTGTCATGGTGGAGCAGTATAAATATGTCATGGTGGAGCAGTTTAAATGTGTCATGGAGGAGCAGTGTAAATGTGTCATGGAGGAGCAGTGTAAATGTGTAATAGAGGAGCAGTCTAAATGGTGGAGCAGTGTAAATGTGTCATGGTGGAGCAGTGTAAATGTGTCATGGTGGAGCAGTGTAAATGTGTCATGGTGGAGCAGTTTAAATGTGTCATGGTCGAGCAGTGTATATGTGTCATGGTGGAGCAGTGTAAATGTGTCATGGTGAAGCAGTGTAAATGTGTCATGGTGGAGCAGTGTAAATGTGTCATGGTGGAGCAGTCTAAATGGTGGAGCAGTGTATATGTGTCATGGTGGAGTAGTATACATGTGTCATGGTGGAGCAGTCTAAATGGTGGAGCAGTGTAACTGTGTCATGGTGGAGCAGTGTAAATGTGTCATGGTCGAGCAGTGTATATGTGTCATGGTCGAGCATTGTATATGTGTCACGGTGGAGCAGTATAAATGTGTCATGGTGGAGCAGTGTAAATGTGTCATGGTGGAGCAGTGTAAATGTGTCATGGTCGAGCAGTGTAAATGTGTCATGGTAGAGCAGTGTAAATGTGTCATGGTGGAGTAGTACAAATTTGTAGTGGTGGGGCAGTATAAATGTGTCGTGGTGGAGCAATCTAAATGTGTCATGGTGGAGCAGTCTAAATGGTGGAGCAGTGTATATGTGTCATGGTGGAGCAGTATAAATGTGTCGTGGTGGAGCAGTGTAAATGTGTCATGGTGGAGCAGTGTAAATGTGTCACGGTGGAGCAGTGTACATGTGTCATGGTCGAGCAGTGTATATGTGTCATGGTCGAGCAGTGTATATGTGTCATGGTGGAGCAGTATAAATGTGTCATGGTGGAGCAGTGTAAATGTGTCATGGTCGAGCAGTGTATATGTGTCATGGTGGAGCAGTGCAAATGTGTCATGGTGGAGCAGTGTAAATATGTCATGGTGGAACAGTCTAAATGTGTTATGGTGGAGCATTGTAAATGTGTCATGGAGGAGCAGTGTAAATGTGTCATGGAGGAGCAGTGTAAATGTGTCATAGAGGAGCAGTCTAAATGTTGGAGCAGTGTAAACGTGTCATGATGGAGCAGTGTAAATGTGTCATGGTGGAGCAGTGTAAATGTGTCATGGTGGAGCAGTGTAGATGTGTCATGGTCGAGCAGTGTATATGTGTCATGGTCGAACAGTGTATATGTGTCATGGTGGAGCAGTATAAATGTGTCATGGTGGAGCAGTTTAAATGTGTCATGGAGGAACAGTGTAAATGTGTCATGGAGGGGCAGAGTAAATGTGTAATAGAGGAGCAGTCTAAATGGTGGAGCAGTGTATATGTGTCATGGTGGAGCAGTGTAAATGTGTCATGGTGGAGCAGTGTAAATGTGTCATGGTCGAGCAGTGTATATGTGTCATGGTGGAGCAGTATAAATGTGTCATGGTGGAGCAGTTTAAATGTGTCATGGTCGAGCAGTGTATATGTGTCATGGTGGAGCAGTGTAAATGTGTCATGGTGGAGCAGTGTAAATGTGTCAAGGTTGGAGCAGTGTAAATGTGTCATAGTGGAGCAATCTAAATGGTGGAGCAGTGTAAATGTGTCATGGTGGAGCAATGTAAATGTGTCATGGTCGAGCAGTGTATATGTGTCATGGTCGAGCAGTGTATATGTGTCATGGTGGAGCAGTATACATGTGTCATGGTCGAGCAGTGTAGATGTGTCATGGTGGAGCAGAATAAATGTGTCATGGTGGAGCAGTGTAAATGTTTCATGGTGGAGCAGTGTAAATGTGTCATGGTGGAGCAGTGTAAATGTGTCATGATCGAGCAGTGTAAATGTGTCATGGTGGAGCAGTGCAAATGTTTCATGGGGGAACAGTGTAAATGTGTTATGGTGGAGCAGTGTAGATGTGTCATGGAGGAGCAGTGTAAATGTGTCATGGAGGAGCAGTGTAAATGTGTCATATAGGAGCAGTCTAAATGGTGGAGCAGTGTAAATGTGTCATGATGGAGCAGTGTAAATGTGTCATGGTGGAGCAGTGTAAATGTGTCATGGTCGAGCAGTGTATATGTGTCATGGTGGAGCAGTGTAAATGTGTCATGGTGGAGCAGTATAAATGTGTCATGGTGGAGCAGTGTACATGTGTCATGGTGGAACAGTGTACATGTGTCATGGTGGAGTAGTGTAAATGTGTCATGGTGGAGTAGTGTAAATATGTCATGGTGGAGCAGTGTAAATGTGTCATGGTGGAGCAGTGTAAATGTGTCATGGTCGCGCAGTGTATATGTGTCATGGTCGAGTACTGTATATGTGTCATGGTGGAGCAGTATAAATATGTCATGGTGGAGCAGTTTAAATGTGTCATGGAGGAGCAGTGTAAATGTGTCATGGAGGAGCAGTGTAAATGTGTAATAGAGGAGCAGTCTAAATGGTGGAGCAGTGTAAATGTGTCATGGTGGAGCAGTGTAAATGTGTCATGGTGGAGCAGTGTAAATGTTTCATGGTCGAGCAGTGTATATGTGTCATGGTGGAGCAGTATAAATGTGTCATGGTGGAGCAGTTTAAATGTGTCATGGTCGAGCAGTGTATATGTGTCATGGTGGAGCAGTCTAAATGTGTCATGGTGGAGTAGTACAAATTTGTCATGATGGAGCAGTGTAAATGTGTCATGGTGGAGCAGTGTAAAAGTGTCATGGTGGAGCAGTGTAAATGTGTCATGGTGGAGCAGTACAAATGTGTCACGGTGGAGCAGTCTAAATGTGTCATGGTGGAGCAGTGTTAAAGTGTCATGGTGGAGCAGTGTAAATGTGTCATGGTGGAGCAGTGTAAATGTGTCATGGTGGAGCAGTGTATATGTGTCATGGTGGAGCAGTGTAAAAGTGTCATGGTGGAGCAGAGGAAATGTGTCATGGCAGAGCAGAGTAAATGTGTTGTGATGTTTGTTTCTGTTTGGACCCCAGGAAGAGTTGCCTTGGCAACAGCTAATCGGGATCTTAATAAAATATTAAAAATACTAAATACTATTGTACCATTACCTCAAATGCATGTAAGTCCCTACCTGTTGTTGTACCATAACCTTACTCCCTTACTCACCAGCAGTGACATCTGTTCACAGTTGTAGGTAGCGAGTCCACCCCAGCCCTGCACGACAAAATCTGAATGCCAATATCCTTCGCCTTGAACCAACCTGGGTGGGAAAAGTACATGTCACTCAGTGACAATCATTCTTCAAATGAAAGGTTAGGGAGCCACAGCCTTTAATCAAGTGAGGCTGTTAAAGTCAAGCCGTAAAGACACGCTGCCAGTGGCTGCTAGCCGATGAGTTGAGTGATTGATTTGTGTAAATCATTTTCTTTTTACAAGCTGCAGCAGCGGCAGCCCAGTGGAAACAGATGGAGGGATGGTGTGTGGTGTGTGGTGGAAGGGGGCTGACTGTCATTCTCCTGGACTGGCAGACTGTCATTCCCCTGGCTGACTGTCATACCCCTGGATGACTGGCTGACTGTCATACCCCTGCTTGACTGGCTGACTGTCATTCCCCTGGCTGACTGTCATTCCACTGCCTGACTGTCATACCCTTGACTGACTGGCTGACAGTCATACCCCTGGCTGACTGGCTAACTGTCATATCCCCGGCAACAAGATTGATTTAATATCTCAATGGAAATATTATTTCATGTCATGCAAATTCTGGGAACCCCCCCCCCCCCCTCCCCCCCCAAAAAAAATATTTCTGGATTTCTGGAAAACCTGTGAATTTTGGGAAAGTTCTGTAAATTTTGCAACCCTGCATGCAAAAATGATGGTGGCCCCCAAGCACTTAACACAAATTCCTCATTTTTCTAAGTTCGCCATATTGTACATTCTTCTCCATTACTCCTTTTTTGTATGGTCATTAGCACAGTATTCATGATCCCAATTTTAGCTTGAAGAAGCCGGCAAATTTTAAAACGTAGATTGTGATGATTTATTGGCACAATGAACCTCTTGCTGCTGGTGATTCTCTGATCCACCTCTGCGCAGACGCCACCATTCTGTATACTTCTGGCCCTTCTTTGGACACTGTGTTAACTGACCTCCAGACGAGCTTCAATGCTATACAACTCTCCTTCCGTGGCCTCCAACTGCTCTTAAATGCAAGTAAAACTAAATGCATGCTCTTCAACCGATCACTGCCCGCACCTGCCCGCCCGTCCAGCATCACTACTCTGGATGGTTCTGACTTAGAATATGTGGACAACTACAAATACCTAGGTGTCTGGTTAGACTGCAAACTCTCCTTCCGGACTCACATTAAGCATTCCAATCCAAAATTAAATCTAGAATCGACTTCCTATTACGCAACGAAGCATCCTTCACTCATGCTGCAAAACATACCCTCGTAAAACTGACCATCCTACTGATCCTCGACTTCGGTGATGTCATTTATAAAATAGCCTCCAAAACTCTACTCAACAAATTGGATGCAGTCTATCACAGTGCCATCCGTTTTGTCACCAAAGCCCCATATACAACCCACCACTGCGACCTGTACGCTCTCGTTGGCTGGCCTTCGCTTCATACTCGTCGCCAAACCCACTGGCTCCAGGTCATCTACAAGTCGCTGCTAGTTAAAGCCCTGCCTTATCTCAGCTCACAGGTCACCATAGCAGCACCCACCCGTAGCACGCGCTCCAGCAGGTATATCTCACTGGTCACCCCCAAAGCCAATTCCTCTTTGGCCGCCTTTCCTTCCAGTTCTCTGCTGCCAATGACTGGAACGAACAGCAAAAATCACTGAAGCTGGAGACTCATATCTCCCTCACTAGCTTTAAGCACCAGCTGTCAGAACAGCTCACACATCACTGCACCTGTACATAGTCCATCTGTAAATAGCCCTTCCAACTACCTCATCCCCATTCTGCATTTATTTATCTTGCTCCTTGGCACCCCAGTGTCTCTACTTGCACATTCATCTTCTGCACATCTACCATTCCAGTGTTAAATTCCTATATTGTAATTACTTCGCCACCATGGCCTATTTATTGCCTTACCTTCCTTATCTTACCTCATTTGAACTCACTGTAGATAGACTTTTTTTTCTCCTACTGTATTATTGACTGTATGTTTGTTTATTCCATGTGTAACTCTGTGTTGTTGTATGTGTTGAACTGCTGTGCTTTATCTTGGCCAGGTCGCAGTTGTAAATGAGAACTTGTTCTCAACTAGCCTACCTGGTTAAATAAAGGTAAAATAAAAATAAAAAATAAAAAAATAAAACATATCGCACGCCGTAGTTTATCAACTCGGGATAGTGCTAAAAACAATGACATCATATCTGAATTCTGCCATCTTTGTGCATGTTCGCCATTGAGCCAGGCTTTCAATCTTCCCCTAATACTATCTTAGACAAATAGAGGTACCCTTCAACCTAACACAAGCCTAATTCAAGGTCCATGTAGGTCCAATTTACTACATTCACAGTCATACCACTTCCCTCTTTCATATTGTCATTGAGAGGCTTTTTATATGATATTGATATAGATGTTCAACCTTTTATCCCAGGTAGTTCTTGGCCTGCTCTGCTGTCATGTCTGAGTCAGTCTTAACATCTTGTTACATAGGCACTCTCCTGTAATATCCCGTGACCTTTCCTTTCCCCTATTGAGCTGAGAAGAACGCCTGAGCATCCCAGAGCTGTTAGGAGTAGTGTGCAGTGGGGTGGTGTACAGGGGAGGGGGGGAATTGAGCTGCCCTACATCTATCTATCTCTCCCCAAGGAGGGTCATGTTTCTCTTTCCACCATTTATTTGAAAGCTATCATTTTCCGGGGATTCATAGCTGAAAAATGGCATTGATTCTGGGGATGATAGATGCTAAGTGTCCGTCTATCGACAGGCTTATTGACAGACAGGCCTGTGTAAATTGTGCATCTTATTACCCTCTGGGCTAAATGATACACCTTGTAAACCGGGAGGATGTAGCTAGTCGATGGCTGTTCCCTTCACCTCTGTGTCCCAAATGGCGCCATATTCCCTATATAGTGCACTACTTTTGACCACCGCCTTATGGGCCCTGGTCAAGAGTAATGCACTATGTGTAGACACAAGGGATGCCATTTGGAGCTCATCCATTGTCTGGAGGTGTATCTCCTACTGAGCTGCCTGACTGTCACTGATGAACATTGTGATTAATCTCGCCGTGGAAACACCTTATCAGTCTCTGTGTCGTTGAATAATTAAACGCAATAAGGATGGAGACTGACTGGAGGATGGAGATTTAGTTGGCTTATAGTCCACCGTGAAGAATCTTTAAGTCTTTTCTGTGGATTTTGTCACTTGTTGTTTTTTGTTATTTCTTTGACCTTGTGGCTAATATTGTTGTAAAGCATCTTGGTTTTTAGCAAAACTGTATGTACCATAAATCCTATATAATATTATCATTACTTTTGCCCAATATAGTTTTTTTTACACAACACAGAGAGGTTTTTGTCATGCAGGACAGTGACCTACAAATGTGACTCTGAATGTGAAATAAAATCTGTGGTTAATCGGAGGGTGATTGTAAATAGAAGATACTCCTGTCTTGGGAAGTTTGCTGTTGCATTAAAATGACTTATGTGGAGCTTTAAACTGTATGTGCTGCGGAGCGACTCGTTTTTTTACTGCATTGTTTACAGGGAACCATTTCTCTCTGACTCGCCGAGGCTTATTGCATCTTAATCCTACCCTATTGTAACACTGCCGGCTAGGACATTAAATAATGCTCCACTGCCAGCCGTTTTCTCCATCTCAATTGGTTTTATAGTAATACACAATTTAACCTTCAGAATAGCATTTGCAGGTTCATAACATCTTGAACAGGTGTAATTTTTCTAACAAACAGGGAGCTACAATGTGACCCAATTTATCTGGGTTTGTAGTAATGCATACCATTAATCTATACTGCGATTCAGGAGCCATTACTTTCAGCATGCAGGCTAATAATTCATTCTTATTGTTTGAGACTTGCACCTAAGAGGGACTGTTTGTTTCCGATCCAGTTGTGTTCTTGGTGCTTTAACATCCTACAGAGACAAGAGAAAAGCAAGGTTGTTACTCAGAAAGTAGAATGCTTTAGAGCAGAGTGTCGGAACGTCACAGATTATTGAGAGTAAAATGGGCAGCTGAGTATTTGGGCTGCCATTTGGAAATGGAGTACATTCCTGGGTGATTACGCTGCATAATGTGCATTATAGTTTAGTTTTCTGGATGGTTTCTCTCTAAAAGATGCCTTTGACAAAACAATACAGAGTAGAGTGGTACACTTACAATGGTCTGGGTTGGTATATCATGTTTGATTGGTGCTCAAAAGAAGCAAGATCAAAATCTGACATCCCACCATAACTTGGGCCTGAATACACATTGCTCTGCCAACTGGAAGCATCGTACCAGCCAGGATGGATGATATGGCATCCTAATTATAATCAGTATCTAAATACTGTTATTGTTCCCTGCTTCAGTTAAACATTGCCTTGTGTTTGCAGGCATTCAAGTGATTAATTACCCCACAGTGCGTGTTTAGTGGCTAGTTACAATAGCAGAAAGACCTCAATGCACTGTCACCATTCTTTCTAACAGTGGGATCAGAATCCGACTAGCTAGTCTAGCTGTTGCTGTTCTGTTTCAATCCACCCAACCTCCCTGTTCTGAAAAGAAATGAGCCTATTCTACATAATGCAGTGAACCCTAATTCTCTTTGATTAGTAGTGAGTTAGATGATAGCGACCCATTGAAATTGGTCATCAGCATAAATAACGAGCGAATGAACTGATAAAATGCATACTCGCTAGCCGTCGTAAATCAAGTGAAATCCACTAGGCTGTGGAAGTGGGTGGAATTAGAAGTCCATGGTCCTATTAATTATGTTGCCTGGTGTAGGAGACAGTGTGATAAATCAACCGTGAGAGGCCCCTTCAGTAGGGCGGGGGCCTTGGAGTAAGACTGCCTGCAAATTGCTGTGTGTCTGCCCCTAATTGTTTCTTAAATAACAGTCCTTTTGGAAGGCAGCTCAGAGAGGTAGACTACCAAGGAGGGTCAGCGAATGTCTTATACTTCCTACCCTGTGCTGGGATTCAGTTAGCCTTACCCTGTGTTGTGTTCCAGTTAGCCTTACCCTGTGTTGTGTTCCAGATAGTCTTACCCTGTGTTGTGTTCCAGATAGTCTTACCCTGTGTTGTGTTTCAGCTAGTCTTACCCTGTGTTGTGTTCCAGATAGTCTTACCCTGTGTTGTGTTTCAGCTAGTCTTACCCTGTGTTGTGTTTCAGCTAGTCTTACCCTGTGTTGTGTTTCAGCTAGTCTTACCCTGTGTTGTGTTTCAGCTAGTCTTACCCTGTGTTGTGTTTCAGCTAGTCTTACCCTGTGTTGTGTTTCAGTTAGCCTTACCCTGTGTTGTGTTTCAGTTAGCCTTACCCTGTGTTGTGTTTCAGATAGTCTTACCCTGTGTTGTGTTCCAGATAGTCTTACCCTGTGTTGTGTTCCAGATAGTCTTACCCTGTGTTGTGTTTCAGTTAGCCTTACCCTGTGTTGTGTTTCAGATAGTCTTACCCTGTGTTGTGTTCCAGATAGTCTTACCCTGTGTTGTGTTCCAGATAGTCTTACCCTGTGTTGTGTTTCAGTTAGTTTACGATGTGTTGTGTTTCAGATAGTCTTACCCTGTGTTGTGTTCCAGATAGTCTTACCCTGTGTTGTGTTCCAGTTAGCCTTACCCTGTGTTGTGTTTCAGATAGTCTTACCCTGTGTTGTGTTTCAGCTAGTCTTACCCTGTGTTGTGTTCCAGATAGTCTTACCCTGTGTTGTGTTTCAGCTAGTCTTACCCTGTGTTGTGTTCCAGATAGTCTTACCCTGTGTTGTGTTTCAGCTAGTCTTACCCTGTGTTGTGTTCCAGATAGTCTTACCCTGTGTTGTGTTTCAGCTAGTATGACCCTGTGTTGTGTTTCAGCTAGTCTTACCCTGTGTTGTGTTTCAGTTAGTCTTACCCTGTGTTGTGTTCCAGATAGTCTGACCCTGTGCTGTGTTTCAGCTAGTCTTATTCAAATAATCTCTTTCTCTTCCTCCTTCCTCTCCATTTGAAGTAAATGTAGAAGATATAGCTAGTTTATTGGGCTGTGTTTGAGTATCATTGCTTAACTGGTGCATCACCTTCGCTATATTTCTTTTCAAACTACCCTGAAACTAACCCGTAACTACATTATAATGTGCAGTATATCCGTTTTGAAGATATAGTGGAGAGAGGGGTAAGTTGAGCAAAGAAACGATACACAAAGTGAATCATTTGACCAAATATTTAGGAATAGGTCATAATTTCATGGAGTCTGTGAAGGAAATAAATCACATGGACAAAGTGGTAAGCAAGTTTGGTTAAAAAAAAGAAAAGATTTTCAGGAAGTCAAGTGTTAAAGGTTTCATGATACCTATATCTAAACCAAAGTAGATAATTTTAAGATTGTTCTATACATCAGTTGGGGTCTCTATAAGTTTCAATATGAGGTCCTAAAGTGCATCCTTGTAGCTGTGTGGGCAAATATAGTCAAAATGTTTGCCTTGGGGTAAGTTGAGCCAATGGTTGAGCAAATTGCAAGTTGAGCAAATTTAGGTGTTTTCTTCCCAGGTGTAATGTAACACATTATTGCAGGGATATGAGGTAACAACAGGACCTGGCCTATGTCAAATCAAATCATATTGTATTTGTCACATGAGCTAAACACAAAAGGTGTAGATCTTAGAGTGAAATGCTTACTTCCAAGGCCTTAACCAACAATGCAGTTTTATGAAAATACCTTAAAAAAGTAAGAGATAAGAATAACAAATAATTAAAGAGCAGCAGTAAATAACAATAACGGGGCTAAATACAGGGGATACAGGTACAGAGTCAACGTCAATGTACGGGGGCACCGGTGTCGAGGTAATTGAGGTAGTATGCAAATGTAGGTAGAGTTATTAACTTCTTATGGCTGCAAGGGGCAGTATTGAGTAGCCTGATAAAATGTGTCCATTTCAAACGGCCTCATACTCAATTCTTGCTCGTACAATATGCATATTATTATTACTATTGGATAGAAAACACTCTCTAGTTTCTAAAACCGTTTGAATTATTTCTCTGAGTGAAACAGAACTCCTTCTGCAGCACATTTCCTGACCAGGAAGTGGAATGTCAGAAATCGATGCTCTGTTCAACTTCATGCCTATACATGGGCAATGAACGTAAGAGTCTACGTACACTTCATACGCCTTCCCCTGGTTGTCAAGAGGCGGTGAGAGAAGAAATGTCGTGTCTATCTTGGTCTGAGGTGGAATTAAAGCTCTTTGTATGACGTGACCGTCCATTTCCTGTTTCTGGAGCGCGCGAAAGAGGACATGGATTTGCCTTCTGTTTAGCTGTCGTTATGGACGACTAACATCTCCGGTTTAGATTTTATTTGATACATGTGACCATATCATCGTAAAGTATGTTTTTTCAATATAGTTTAATCAGATTATTGAAATTTTTTCGGGAGTTTTGCCGTGTTCCGTTCTCTGACTTTGTTGACGTTGGAGAGATCAGTGCCACTTGGCAAGTGCCCATGCTAAATCAAGAGGGAAATTTGCCGTTCCAGATCCAAACAACGACTGTTCTGGACAAAGGACACCTTGTCCAACATTCTGACGGAAGATCACCAAAAGTAAGAAACATTTTATGATGCTATTTCTAATATCTGTCGCCCATGTGAACTGGTAGTCGGCGCCCAAGTGTTTCTGGCTATTGTGGCTACGCTAATATAACGCTATATTGTGTTTTCGCTGTAAACCACTTGATACATCGGAAATATTGTCTGTAATCACAAGATGCCTGTCTTTCAATTGCTGTACACTATGTATTTTTCAGAAATGTTTTATGATGAGTATTTAGTTATTTGACGTTGGTGTCTGTAATTTTTCTGTCTGCTTTCGGTGCAATTTCTGGCTGTAGCTGCAATGTAAACTAATGATTTATACCTGAAATATGCAAATTTTTCGAAAAAAACATATGCTATACAATACATATGTTATCAGACTGTCATCTGATGAGGTTGTTTCTTGGTTAGTGGCTATTTATATCTTTATTTGGCCGAATTTGTGATAGCTACTGATGGAGTCAAAAACTGATGGAGTAATAAAAGTGGAGTCTTTTGCTAACATGGTTAGCTAATAGATTTACATATTGTGTCTTCCCTGTAAAACATTTTAAAAATCAGACATGTTGGCTGGATTCACGAGATGTGTACCTTTCATATGCTGTATTGGACTTGTTAATGTGTGAATTTCGCGCCCTGCACTTGAAGTGGCTGTTGTCATAAATGTACCGACGTCGGGCTTGCACGCCAAACAGGTTAAAGTGACTAAGCAGAAATTGTGTGTCTATCATTTTGCAATGTATGATATCAATTTGCAATGTACTGTATGTCTATCTATCAATGTGCAATGTATGTTGCAATGCCATTTGATTAGCTGTTCAGGAGTCTTATGGCTTGCCGTGCGGTAGCAGAGGGAACAGTCTACGACTAGGGTGGCTGGAGTCTTTGACAATTTTTAGGGCCTTCCTCTGACACCGCCTGGTGTAGAGGTCCTGGATGGCAGGAAGCGTGGCCCCGATGATATACTGGGTCGTACGCACTACTCTCTGTAGTGCCTTGCGGTCGGAGGCCGAGCAGTTGCCATACCAGGCAGTGATGCAACCCGTCAGGATGCTCTTAATGGTGCAGCTGTAAAGCCTTTTGAGGATTTTGACCCATGCCAAATATATTTAGTCTCCTGGGGGGAATAGGTTTTGTTGTGCCCTTTTCACGACTGTCTTGGTGTGCTTGGACCATGTTAGTTTGTTGATGATGTGGACGCCAAGAAACTTGAAGCTCTCAACCTGCTCCACTACAGCTCCATCGATGAGAATGGGGGCATGTTTGGTCCTCCTTTTCCTGTAGTCCACAATCATCTCCTTTGTCTTGATCACGTTGAGGAAGAGGTTGTTGTCCTTGCACCACACTGCCAGGTCTCTGACCTCCTCCCTATAGGCTGTCTCATCGTTGTCGGTGATCAGGCCTACCACTATTGTGTCATCAGCAAACTTAATGATAGTGTTGGAGTCGTGCCTGGCCATGCAGTCATGAGTGAACAGAGAGTACAGGAGGGGGCTGAGCACACACCCCTGAGGGGCCCCCGTGTTGTGGATCAGCGTGGCGGATGTGTTGTTACCTAACCTTATTAGCTGGGGGCGGCCCGTCAGGAAGTTCAGGATCCAGTTGTAGAGGGAGGTGTTTAGTCCCAGGGTCCTTAGCTTAGTGATGAGCTTTGAGAGTACTATGGTGTTGAACACTGAGCTGTAGTCAATGAATATCATTCTCACATAGGAGTTCCTTTTGTCCATGTGTGAAAGGGCAGTGTGGAGTGCAATAGAGATTGCATCATCTGTGGATCTGTTGGTGCGGTACGCAAATTGGAGTGGGTCCAGTGTTTCTGGGATAATGGTGTTGATGTGAGCCCTGACCAGCCTTTCAAAGCATTTCATAGCTACAGACGTGAGTGCTTCGGGTCGGTAGTCATTTAGGCAGGTTACCTTAGTGTTCTTTGGCACAGGGACTATGGTGGTCTGCTTGAAACATGTTAGTATTACAGACTCAGACAGGGAGAGGTTGAAAATGTCAGTGAAGACACTTGCCAGTTCGTCAGCGCATGCTAGGAGTACATGTCCTGGTAATCCGTCTGGTCCTGGTCCTGAGGCCTTGTGAATGTTGACCTGTTTGAAAGTCTTACTCACATCGGCTGCAGAGACCGTGATCACACAGTCATCCGGAACAGCTGATGCTCTCATGCATGTTTTAGTGTTACTTGCCTCGAAGCGAGTATAGAAGTTATTTCGCTCGTGTGGTAAGCTTGTGTCACTGGGCAGCTCTCGGCTGTACTTCCCTTTGTAGTCTGTAATAGTTTGCAAGCCCTGCCGCGTCTGACGAGCGTCAGAGCCGGTGTAGTTCAATTTTGCTTGGAATATGTTAAAAGTATTTGTTAAGCCTGTGGTAAAAAATGTGTTCGGGAAATAAAGATGGACATAGTTTTAAAAAGGTAGTGGTAATACTTCATTCAGTACAGAAATGTGTAGCCGGCAGCATGTGAAATTTATTGTCAATCAGTGTTGCCTCCTAAGAGGACAGTTTGATTTCACAGAAGTGTGATTGACTTTACATTGTGTTGTTTAAGTGTTCCCTTTATTTTTTTGAGCAGTGTACATTTTATCTGCTTTTATCAAAGTTCAGTTCTTTAGAGAATCACTTTCCTAGTGTTTGTTCACTCA
The DNA here is from genome assembly GCF_029448725.1 of Salvelinus fontinalis. Classification (NCBI taxonomy): domain Eukaryota; kingdom Metazoa; phylum Chordata; class Actinopteri; order Salmoniformes; family Salmonidae; genus Salvelinus; species Salvelinus fontinalis. Next base: position 72,759,655 of record NC_074665.1, read on the forward strand.
CACTGATGTGTCAAATTTCCATGCAGAGATTTTTCTTTTACCCCTCAAATAATGAAATAAAATGGATGAAATTAAATTACTTTAACTTTTGAGGCATGTAATAGCGATCAGCCCTCTTCAACAAAGAGAAAAGTTCAGCTTATTAATGAGAATACTGAAGCCGTCATGAGCTACTGGTGCTCATTAAATTACTACTCCAAAGTGTGCGTCACAAATAGCACCCTTTTCCCTAAGTAGTACAGTATGTAGGGAATAGGGACCCATTTGGGACGCATACCAACTAATAAAACTCCTTGAATTTGGCGCAGGAACTTAATTTATATTTATAGAGCGGTAAGCATCACCTACCATATAATGTGGTGTTTCCAGGGTATTTAACATTAAGATGGTCAAGATATGTCAATAAATGGCTTGGCATCCTCCTCGACTTCTAGCTGCCAGTAGGAGTGATGAAAGGGTCTCGGTGGTCGGTGCTTTGATCTGTGGGAGGAGTGGTGTGTGTGTGTGTTCCGTGTACGTGCATGCTTGTGTGTGTCCGCCACTGAATGTGTGTTCCGTCCTTCTGGTGACCTTCAGCCTGTGTGTAGGCTAGATGTTTGACTTTAAATAATGCTCCTCCTGTGCAGTCTGGGAAGGTGAGGAATAATGGTGTGGACTTTCATGACATTGCGTCAGTTCCAAGGTGACTGACTCTCGGACTGATTGCTCCCTCTCTCCTCTTCTCGCCTTGTCAATATGGATCCACTTGTCTGATGGAGTCACATCAGGACAAGGCGCCTGACACCACAGGGTCTTTATTTCCTGCAGCAATCCTTTTAGAGCACACATCAATGGTGATTAATACAGTGTCAGACAGGGAGGCAGCAAGGAGGTTGAAGTTAACCCCGTACTGCCAGCCACACTGGCCAGGCCAGCCACCAGGACACCACTGTACTGCCACTGCGACCCACAGATGGGTTTGCGCACGCTTGCACACACGCACACACACTTACACACACTTACACACACACACCACTCCTCTCACCTTAAAATGCTGCTTTGGGATGAAAAGTGAAAAGACACTAAATTAATACCATAGATCAAAGTCTTTCCTTTTTGAGGAGGCAAGCTATTTTTGTATTTATTTTTTAATAAAAAAACAAACATACATTCTACACCTGAAGTGAAGCTGCTCCAACCAAATTCCCAAGTCCCCATGTCATTTTTTTAGAACAATTCTCAAACCTGATCTGTTCCAGTCATAAGTCCCACCTCTCGGCTTCCCTCTGCCCATCCCATCTATCTCCCTCTTCTGATCCCTTTGCGTGCTGTAATGCTTCACATGTTGTATACTTTCAATCTTTCTAATAGCATAGAATCAACCGATTGCGAGTTGGGGGGAGAGAGAAAACAACCAACATGTACTGGTTAGAATAACAAACAGCAAGTATCAAGTCATGTTCTCATTATATCTAAGTTATCAACACCTGATTAATTATACATCTTAACAATCCCATGATAGAGGAGGTAAGTCAACAGATCCTGGAACCATCTGGGTCATTCATAACCATATGTTCACACTTTGTTGCTGTGATATAACGTTTCATGAAAACATTGGAATAAATGTTGCTGTTTTCTTGCTGCATATGATGATGTTTTTACTATTGTCCTGATAGAGCTGTACAGCCTATAGGCTATTTTAACTCTTGCAATACATAACCTCTCCCTCACATGGAAGTGATTGTAACTTTGAGCCTGTGGGTACTCAGAACCACTGGGGTGCCTTGTGACTCATGACCGGGTGGGGTCATCACGATTAAGTGCCATCGATACTAATACATCGAGAGAGAGACGGCTCTGGCCCATCATCCGTCTGGGTCTAGCCTCTTTAATTAGACTGACAGCTCTGAAAACGTGGCCTGATGCAGAATCTGTCTTGTGCCGCGAGAAACATTAATTCAAATCTCAGTGTGAGAGTTAATGACGAGAGCAGGACGGGGAGGTGGGAGCAGCATCTGGGGGACTCGAGGGGACACCAGCATGCTTGTGTGAACTGTGCTATTATGGCCTGAAGAGAAAGATCTCTAAGGCTTAGACACCTAAGGCCCCACAGTCAGTGTTGCACTGTGTGACCACTGGCAGGAGATGATCAATGCCAGATCTTTCGCTTGGATCTCCAATTAAGTGATGGTGCCCGAGAAGCCGGTGTTTGGAGGATATATTGGCACGGGTGTTGTTAGACCAGAGACGAAGTCGCGACGCAAATCTAGAGTTCTGCAAATCTATGGTTGCTAACCAAGATTGCTAACCAAGATTGCTGGTCATTAATTCTATTGGTTTGGTCTTTTTATTCTGTATCTATGGACGCAACCAAGTCGTTCGTTCTAAATGTTCCGTTGTCATGCTCGCTGGCAACGTTCTTATCACGTGCATGCTAGATAGCCAACTAACGGCTAACATGGTCACATCAAACAGTGCAGCCTGAATAACAGCAAAGTATCTGCATCTGCGTATGTTTCAACTGTTTTCTAGTGACATTTATTTGTATATATCCATAACAATGGGCTAATGATGCGTGATTTCGCTTGGCATAGAATATTTGCTCTCTTGTCAGGACACTGTTCAGAGGAGCTAGCCAACTACACAGCTAACACAATCACTTCAAACTGAAGATGGAAAGACAGCAAACTAGCTGCATTTCGATTCGTTTGACCTGTTTTTCCATTGACATTTCTTTTTATATCCATACAAATTATTCATGATTTCGACTGGCTGAGAAAAGTTGTCTGTCTTGTCCTGACATGTTAATCCTGAATGGGACAGTGGAGATCGAATTTCAATATTGAAACGAGACAGATACAAATCTCGGCTGTTGAAAACCAATTGCTAGTCTAAAAGAAAGGGGAGATAATGTCTAGTTGCTTTTTACATTGGAGATCAAGTTTATAAATTACCTGGCTGGGCTGATGACACAGTGGATTGTGCAGTGAGATGGAACAGTAAATAGGCATTTCAACATCATAGCCTTACTGGCCATTTACACTAGACAAGTGGCACTCACATAGCTACGCTAGCCTCGCCCTCATGTGAGTGCAAACAAGCTAGCAAGCAAACTAGGTATCAACAGCCATTGTCAGCCAATCCAGTAGGGGTTAGATGCTATAGTGTGCTTCGATTGGTCACTAGCGTCACGATATAGCAGAGGATTTGAATAAAGTTCAGCTTTCTCCAACTTGAGCCACGCCCTGCTCAGCTCCCATGCTCGTATCACTCAAAGGTCCCCTGCCCACTCCGCTTCTCTCGCTTTCTTTCCAATGAAAGTGAATGGCTTCCAATGTTTCATCACACGATGCTGCTTCCTTGTGTAAACGCAGAGTTAGCCGGTGGTAACTTGTGGAATAGACAATGGCTGGAACGCGGTTTTATCCAATCAGCGTCCAGGATTAGACCCACCCAATGCATAAATGTTTACAATCCATCTGTGTTTGATGGTATAAATAGTCTCTGAGAATAATGATAGAGATCAGTGGTGACTGATGCCACACTGTATAGGTTGCATCAGTTATAATACAGTTAGTTACACAGTAATAATTGGTCCCCATCACGGTTCATAAAACATAATTGAGCTGATCTGATAATGGCTTTTCTCAGCCATAATATATGGTATTTTCAAATCACATCAAGCTTGATGGCTCTATCATTATCAGCATTAAGAAGATCGTATCTCTAATCACTGTTTACTGTTATTTTAAGTTCCTCAAATTACTCCATGCAGAAGACACTCAGTCTTTAATAGTTCAGCTGCTCATTTCAGTTTGACTTGAGTCCACGCCCCTCTGACAAATTATAACCTTTTTTCACGACGCAATTTAGGGCACTCAAATCAGATTTGAAAAGGGCATATTATGCACAACAAATATACGTAATTCACCCCCCAAAAATTAAACTTATAAAATGTGAAATAAAGCGAAGAGAGACTAAGTAGATTTACATGGTTCGCTAGTTTGAATGTCTGGTATCATATTCTCTCACAGATCCTCTCACGCAGTGCCGCACCAGCTGCCTGGCTGCGTGGAAAAAAGAGTGCACAGAAGTGTAACAATGGATATCAGTGGAAAGTGCTTTAAAGTTAAAGCTGATGGATGGCTTGTCATAAAAAATAATTGTGCTGGTTGGTGAAAGTGGGTCTGCGTGCGCAGATGCGGGAGAGATGGATCTTGTGGAGAGCAAAGCGGAGCAGAGCAGGAGCAGAGAGGCTGATGGGTAGTGACAGGGGTCTGTCAAGACGTAGTGGCTGCCCAGAGTAGTGTGAAGACTGGGGCTGTGTCCCAAATGGCACCGTATTCCCTATATAGGGCCATAGGGCTCTGGTCAAAAGTAGTGCACTTTATAGGGACTAGGGTGCCATTTTGGATGTGGTCTGGAGCTAGAAGGTGGCTGGCAGAACAGAACAGAGCAGGCTGGCTGTCAGAGCAGGAAAGTGCCTTTAATACATCCAGAAGAAAAGGAATCCGCCTGTCAGGCCTGCTCAGCCACTTGCAGAGAGAGAAGGGGGACAGAGTGAGACTAGGTCATGTCTGTGGGGTGGTTATTGGGCTGGTTACAGGTACAGTACTAGTCCTTTAGGGAGACAGATCATCAGCTAGTCAGGGCTGCTCAGCCACTCGCAGAGAAGGAGGAAAGGAATATGGTGGAATGGGTAGAGACAGAAGGAGGAAAATAATATGGTGGAATGGATAGAGACAGAAGGAGGGAAGGAATATGGTGGAATGGGTTGAGACAGACAGAAGGAGAAAAGCAATATGGTGGAATGGGTAGAGACAGAAGGAGGAAAGGAATATGGTGAAATGGGTAGAGACAAAAGACACTCTGAAGACACTAACAGTTGTAAAGTGCCTTGCAAAAGTATTCATCCCCCTTGGCATTTTTCCTATTTTGTTGCATTACAACCTGTAATTTAAATGGATTTTTATTTGGATTTCATGTAATGGACATACACACAAAAATGACTTCTTTCAAAAAAACGGAAAAGTGGTGCATGCATATGTATTCACCTCCTTTGCTATGAAGCCCCTAAATAAGATCTGGTGCAACCAATTACCTTCAGTAGTCACATAATTAGTTAAATAAAGTTCACCTGTGTGCAATCTAAGTGTCACATGATCTCAGTATACATACACCTGTTCTGAAAGGCCCCAGAGTCTGCAACACCACTAGGCAAGGGGCACTACCAAGTAAGCGGCATCATGAAGACCAAGGAGCTCTCCAAACAGGTCAGGGACAAAGTTGTGGAGAAGTACAGATCAAGATTGGGTTATAAAAAAATATCTGAACATCCAACGGAGCACCATTAAATACATTATAAAAACAATGGAAAGACTATGGCACCACAACAAACCTGCCAAGAGAGGGCCGCCCACCAAAACTCACGGACCAGGCAACGAGGGCATTAATCAGAGAGGCAACAAAGAGACCAAAGATAACCCTGAAGGAGCTGCAATGCTCCACCGCGGAGATTGGAGTATCTGTCCATAGGACCACCTTCAGCCGTACACTCCACAGAGCTGGCTTTACGGAAGAGTTGCCATAAAAAGCCATTGCTCAAAGAAAAAATAAGCAAACCCGTTTGGTGTTCGCCAGAAGGCATGTGGGAGACTCCCCAAACATATGGAAGAAGGTACTCTAGTCAGATGAGAATAAAATTGAACTTTTTGGCCATCAAGGAAAACACTATGTCTGGAGTAAACCTAACACCTTTCATTATCCCAAAAACACGATCCCACGGGGATGTTTTTCATCGGCAGGAATGATGGATGGAGCAAAATACAAAGAAATTCTTGAGGGAAACCTGTTTCAGTCTTCCAGAGATTTGAGACTGGGACGGAGGTTCACCTTCCAGCAGGACAATGACCCTGAAGCATCCTGCTAAAGCAACACTCAAGTGGTTTAAGGGGAAACATTTAAACGTCTTGGAATGGCATAGCCAAAGCCCGACCTCAATCCAATTGAGAATCTGTGGTATGACTTAAAGATTGCTGTACACTAGCGGAACCCATCCAACTTGAAGGAGCTGGAGCAGTTTTGCCTTGAAGAATGGGCAAAAATCCCAGTGGCTAGATGTGCCAAGCTTATAGAGACATTCCCCAAGAGACTTGCAGCTGTAATTGCTGCAAAAGGTGGCTCTACAAAGTATTGACTTCGGGGGGGTGAATATTTATGCACGCTCACGTTTTCTGTTTTTTTGTCTTATTTCTTATTTGTTTCACAATAAAAATATTTTGCATCTTCAAAGTGGTAGGCATGTTGTGTAAATCAAATGATACAAACCCCCCAAAAATCTATTTTAATTCCAGGTTGTAAGGAAACAAAATAGGAAAAATGCCAAGGGGGGTGAATATTTTCGCAAGCCACTGTAGGAATAGGGACAGGGTAGAGACAGACAGAGCGAGATTGGATTGGGACTGGATGGTTTGTTACAGGTACAGAATTCTACTAGTCTTTAAAGGAAGACAGATCATCAGCAGCTAGTCGTGTCTACTAGGTTGCGTCCCAAATGGCACCCTATTCCCAAATAAATCAAATCAAATCAAATTTTATTTGTCACATACACATGGTTAGCAGATGTTAATGCGAGTGTAGCGAAATGCTTGTGCTTCTTGTTCCGACAATGCAGTAATAACCAACAAGTAATCTAACCTAACAATTCCACAACTACTACCTTATACACACAAGTGTGAAGGGATAAAGAATATGTACATAAAGATATATGAATGAGTGATGGTACAGAACGGCATAGGCAAGATGCAGTAGATGGTAAAGAGTACAGTATATACATATGAGATGAGTAATGTAGGGTATGTAAACATAAAGTGGCATAGTTTAAAGTGGCTAGTGATACATGTATTACATAAAGATGGCAAGATGCAGTAGATGATATAGAGTACAGTATATACATATACATATGAGATGAGTAATGTAGGGTATGTAAACATTATATTAAGTGGCATTGTTTAAAGTGGCCAGTGGTACATTTTTACATAATTTCCATCAATTCCCATTATTAAAGTGGCTGGAGTTGAGTCAGTATGTTGGCAGCGGCCACTAAATGTTAGTGGTGGCTGTTTAACAGTCTGATGGCATTGAGAGAGAAGCTGTTTTTCAGTCTCTCGTCCCTGCTTTGATGCACCTGTACTGACCTCGCCTTTTGGATGATAGCGGGGTGAACAGGCAGTGGCTTGGGTGGTTGTTGTCCTTGATGATCTTTATGGCCTTCCTGTGACATCGGGTGGTGTAGGTGTCCTGGAGGGTGGGTAGTTTGCCCCCGGTGATGCGTTGTGCAGACCTCACTACCCTCTGGAGAGCCTTACGATTGTGGGCGGAGCAGTTGCCGTACCAGGCGGTGATACAGCCCGACAGGATGCTCTCGATTGTGCATCTGTAGAAGTTTGTGAGGGCTTTTGGTGACAAGCCGAATTTCTTCAGCCTCCTGAGGTTGAAGAGGCGCTGCTGCGCCTTCTTCACAACGCTGTCTGTGTGGGTGGACCAATTCAGTTTGTCCGTGATGTGTACACCGAGGAACTTAAAACTTTCCACCTTCTCCACTACTGTCCCGTCGATGTGGATAGGGGGGTGCTCCCTCTGCTGTTTCCTGAAGTCCACAATCATCTCCTTTGTTTTGTTGACGTTGAGTGTGAGGTTATTTTCCTGACACCACACTACGAGGGCCCTCACCTCCTCCCTGTAGGCCGTCTCGTCGTTGTTGGTAATCAAGCCTACCACTGTAGTGTCATCCGCAAACTTGATGATTGAGTTGGAGGCGTGCATGGCCACGCAGTCGTGGGTGAACAGGGAGTACAGGAGAGGGCTCAGAACGCACCATTGTGGTGCCCCAGTGTTGAGGATCAGCGGGGTGGAGATGTTGTTACCTACCCTCACCACCTGGGGGCGGCCCATCAGGAAGTCCAGGACCCAGTTGCACAGGGCGGGGTCGAGACTACTATGGTGTTAAATGCTGAGCTGTAGTCGATGAACAGCATTCTCACATAGGTATTCCTCTTGTCCAGATGGGTTAGGGCAGTGTGCAGTGTGGTTGCGATTGCGTCGTCTGTGGACCTATTGGGTCGGTAAGCAAATTGGAGTGGGTCTAGGGTGTCCGGTATGGTGGAGGTGATATGGTCCTTGACTAGTCTCTCAAAGCACTTCATGATGACGGAAGTGAGTGCTACGGGGCGGTAGTCGTTTAGCTCAGTTACCTTAGCTTTCTTGGGAACAGGAACAATGGTTGCCCTCTTGAAGCATGTGGGAACAGCAGACTGGGATAAGGATTGATTGAATATGTCCGTAAACACACCAGCCAGCTGGTCTGCGCATGCTCTGAGGACGCGGCTGGGAATGCCGTCTGGGCCTGCAGCCTTGCGAGGGTTAACACGTTTAAATGTTTTACTCACCTCGGCTGCAGTGAAGGAGAGCCCGCAGGTTTTGGTAGCGGGCCGTGTCAATGGCACTGTATTGTCCTCAAAGCGAGTAAAAAAGTTATTAAGCCTGTCTGGGAGCAAGACATCCTGGTCCGCGACGGGGCTGGTTTTCTTTTTGTAATCCGTCATTGACTGTAGACCCTGCCACATACCTCTTGTGTCTGAGCTGTTGAATTGCGACTCTACTTTGTCTCTGTACTGGGACTTAGCTAGTTTGATTGCCTTGCGGAGAGAATAGCTACACTGTTTGTATTCGGTCATGTTTCCGGTCACCTTGCCCTGGTTAAAAGCAGTGGTTCGCGCTTTCAGTTTCACGCGAATGCTGCCGTCAATCCACGGTTTCTGGTTTGGGAATGTTTTAATCGTTGCTGTGGGTACGACATCGTCAATGCACTTTCTAATGAACTCGCTCACCGAATCAGCATATTCGTCAATGTTGTTGTTGGACGCAATGCGGAACATATTCCAATCCGCGTGATCGAAGCAGTCTTGAAGCGTGGAATCAGATTGGTCGGACCAGCGTTGAACAGACCTGAGCGAGGGAGCTTGTTGTTTTAGTTTCTGTTTGTAGGCTGGAAGCAACAAAATGGAGTTGTGGTCAGCTTTTCCGAAAGGAGGGCGGGGGAGGGCCTTATATGCGTCGCGGAAGTTAGTATAACAATGATCCAAGGTTTTACCATCCCTGGTAGCACAATCGATATGCTGATAGAATTTAGGGAGTTTTGTTTTCAGATTGGCCTTGTTAAAATCCCCAGCTACGATGAATGCAGCCTCAAGGTGTGTGGTTTCCAGTTTGCAAAGAGTCAGATAAAGTTCGTTCAGGGCCATCGATGTGTCTGCTTGGGGGGGAATATATACGGCTGTGATTATAATCGAAGAGAATTCCCTTGGTAGATAATGCGGTCGACATTTGATTGTGAGGAGTTCTAGATCAGGTGAACGGAATGACTTGAGTTCCTGTATGTTGTTATGATCACACCACGTCTCGTTAATCATAAGGCATACCCCCCCGCCCCTCTTCTTACCAGAAAGATGTATGTTTCTGTCGGCGCGATGCGTGAAGAAACCAGCTGGCTGCACTGACTCCGTTAGCGTCTCTTGAGTTAGCCATGTTTCCGTGAAGCAAAGAACGTTGCAGTCTCTGATATCTCTCTGGAAAGCTACCCTTGCTCGGATTTCATCAACCTTATTGTCAAGAGACTGGACATTGGCGAGTAGTATGCTAGGGAGTGGAGCGCGATGTGCCCGTCTCCGAAGCCTGACCAGGAGACCGCTACGTTTGCCCCTTTTACGGCGTCGCATAGGGTTGCCGGCTGGGATCAGATCCATTGTATTGGGTGGAAGGCAAAACACTGGATCCGTTTCGGGAAAGTCATATTCCTGGTTGGAACGATGGTGAGTTGACGTTGCTCTTATATTCAGTAGTTCCTCCCGACTGTATGTAATAAAACCTAAGATTACCTGGGGTACCAATGTAAGGAATAACACATAAAAAAACAAAATACTGCATATTTTCCAAGGAACGCGAAGCGAGGTGGCCATCTTGGTCGGCGCCGGAAGTCGGCGTCCTACGGCCTCCTTCACGTCTCCTGATGTACTGGCCTGTCTCCTGGTAGCGCCTCCATGCTCTGGACACTACGCTGACAGACACAGCAAACCTTCTTGCCACAGCTCGCATTGATGTGCCATCCTGGATGAGCTGCACTACCTGAGCCACTTGTGTGGGTTGTAGACTCCGTCTCATGCTACCACTAGAGTGAAAGCACCGCCAGCATTCAAAAGTGACCAAAACATCAGCCAGGAAGCATAGGAATTGAGAAGTGGTCTGTGGTCACCACCTGCAGAACCACTCCTTTATTGGGGGTGTCTTGCTAATTGCCTATAATTTCCACCTTTTGTCTATTCCATTTGCACAACAGCATGTGAAATTTATTGTCAATCAGTGTTGCTTCCTAAGTGGACAGTTTGATTTCACAGAAGTGTGATTGACTTGGAGTTACATTGTGTTGTTTAAGTGTTCCCTTTATTTTTTTGAGCAGTGTATATACAGTACCGTTCAAAAGTTTGGGGTCGATTAGAAATGTCCTTGTTTTTGAAAGAAAAATACATTTTTCGTCCATTAAAATAACATCAAATTGATCAGAAATACAGTGAAGACATTGTTAGTGTTGTAAATGACTATTGTAGCTGGAAACAACAGATTTTTAATGGAATATCTACATAGGCGTACAGAGGCCCATTATCAGCAACCATCACTCCTGTGTTCCAATTGCACGTTCTGTTAGCTAATCCAAGTTTATAATTTAAAAGGCTAATTGATCATTAGGAAACTATTTTGCAATTATGTTAGCACAGCTGAAAACTGTTGTTCTGATTAAAGAAGAAATAAAACTAGCCTTCTTTAGACTAGTTGAGTATCTGGAGCATCAGCATTTCTGGGTTCGATTACAGTTGAGGACTTGTGAGGCATCTGTTTCTCAAACTAGACACTCTAATGTGCTTGTCTTCTTGCTCAGTTGTGCACCGGGGCCTCCCACTCCTCTTTTTATTCTGGTTTGAGCCAGTTTTCCCTGTTCTGTGATGGGAGTAGTACACAGCGTTGTACGAGATCTTCAGTTTCTTGACAATTTCTCACATGGAATAGCCTAGTCATTTCTTGCATTTCTCGCATGGAATAGTCTAGTTTCCAATAGTCATTTACAACATTAACAATGTCTACACTGTATTTCTGATCATTTGATGTTATTTTAATGGACAAAAATGTGCTTTTCATTCAAAAACAAGGACATTTCTAAGTGACCCCAAACTTTTGAGCGGTAGTATATATGGAATTGAACTAATACACTAAACTATTAGTCATTTGTAGATTGTGTGTGTGTGTGTGTGTGTGTGTGTGTGTGTGTGTGTGTGTGTGTGTGTGTGTGTGTGTGTGTGTGTGTGTGTGTGTGTGTGTGTGTGTGTGTGTGTGTGTGTGTGTGTGTGTGTGTGTGTGTGTGTGTGTGTGTGTGTGTGTGTGCGCACGTGTGTGTGCGTGTGTGTTATACAAGTGGCAGGGCATTTGATTGGAGGGATGATTCGTAGACAGATCTGACAAAGGGATCCCAGACGGACAGTTGATAGACAGAGAAGTAAGGGGTCTCATTTAGAAGGGAAAGGCTGTTTGTGCTGCCAATATGACAAAGGGGAAGTCGACAAGCCATTGATCCACGCTCACAGATGACAGTTTAAAAAATCTGCAATAATCATGACAAATGAGGAGAGGTACTGCAGGCGGAGCGTTCTCAATAATCAGAACAGAAAGAGAACAGAGAGCGTGGAGAAGAAATGCCAAGGTCAGAGAAACCCAACGGCTTCCAGACTGAACTTCTATGTGGATGGATGCTTTGGCCAAATTAAATATTGGTAAAGATAGAGGAGGTGTGTGGTCCATGCACTCCTGAAAGTCTGTATTGCATAATAATGTCTCCTTTGCCCTTGGCATTCAGATGGTTCTTCTGACATACAGAGAATCCATACAGAGGGACATTCACTTTACTTAATAAGTCTCCCTAACGCCCTTTAACGCACGCACGCACGCACGCACGCACGCACGCACGCACGCACACACACACACACACACACACACACACACACACACACACACACACACACACTACTCAGCTCCTGAGGCCTTGCCTCTGCATGGTGGATGAGTCTTCTAATCAGCCTTATCAGTCATATCTGAATTTATCTTATTCCAGAGAAGATGTCAATATATTAGCCGTTGTGTCTGATACACAAGGTGACCCCTGGCTGACTTAATGGTATAATTCATTATCAAGTAATGAAGTCAATATCTTGTCTCACGGATGTCTGTCTATTGGGACAATTAATTGTAGTGTCATTACAGTTAGCTCTCTTTTCATTTAAGCTTGGCAAGTCGCATAAAACTAATGTTCTTAGTTATCGGCTGCTCAAGTAGAATGGAAGAGGAGGAAATTGCAAAGGAGCTATTCGAGGGGCTGCTGCTACGGCCGACACAAAAATACCCTTTTCCAGTGACACACAAACACTCTGTCATCGCGGTCCCTTTGGGAGATGCTACAACCTTCTCTTTTTTTTGGACTACATGACTTTACCCAGAAGAGCACCCCATTCCATAGAAGCGGGAGATGCTACAACCTTCTCTTTTTATTGGACTACATGACTTTACCCAGAAGAGCACCCCATTCCTTAGAAGCCTTTTAGCAGCGTCGGCACGTCTAAAAAAAGAAACGTCCTCTCACTGTCAACTGCGTTTATTATCAGCAAACTTAACATGTGTAAATATTTGTAAGAACATAACAAGATTCAACAACTGAGACATAAACTGAACAAGTTCCACAGACATGTGACTAACATAAATTGAATAATGTGTCCCTGAACAAAGAGGGGGGGGGTCAAAATCAAAAGTAACAGTCAGTATCTGGTGTGGCCACCAGCTGCATTAAGTACTGCAGTGCATCTCCTCCTCATGGACTACACCAGATTTGCCAGTTCTTGCTGTGAGATGTTACCCCACTCTTCCACCAAGGAACCTGCAAGTTCCTGGACATTTCTGGGGGGAATGGCCCTAGCCCTCACCTTCCAATCCAACAGGTCTCAGACATGCTCAATGCGATTGAGATCCGGGCTCTTCGCTGGCCATGGCAGATCACTGACATTCCTGTCTTGCAGGAAATCACGCACAGAATGAGCATTATGGCTGGTGGTATTGTCTTGCTGGAGGGTCATGTTAGGATGAGCCTGCAAGAAGTGTACCACATGAGTGAGGAGGATGTCTTCCCTGTAACGCACAGTGTTGAGATTGCCTGCAATGACAACAAGCTCAGTCCGATGATGCTGTGACACACCACCCCAGACCATGACGGACCCTCCACCTCCAAATTGATCCCGCTCCAGAGTACAGGCCTCGGTGTAACGCTCTTTCCTTCGACGATAAACGCGAATCCGACCATCACCCCTGGTGAGACAAAACCCAGACTCGTCAGTGAAGAGCACTTTTTGCCAGTCCTGTCTGGTCCAGCGACGGTGAGTTTGTGCCCGTAGGTGACATTGTTGCCGGTGATGTCTGGTGAGGACCTGCCTTACAGCAGGCCTACAAGTTCTCAGTCCAGCCTCTCTCAGCCTATTGCGGACAGTCTGATCACTGGTGGAGGGATTGTCTGTTCCTGGTGTTCCTCGGGCAGTTGTTGTTGCCATCCTGTACCTGTCCCGCAGGTGTGATGTTTGGATGTACCAATCCTGTGCAGGTGTTGTTACACGTGGTCTGCCACTGCGAGGACGATCAGCTGTCCGTCCTGTCTCCCTGTAGTGCAGTCTTAGGCGTCTCACATTCCGGACATTGCAATTTATTTTCCTGGCCACATCTGCAGTCCTCATGCCTCCTTGCAGCATGCCTAAGGCACGTTCACGCAGATGAACAGGGACCCTGGGCATCTTTCTTTTGGTGTTTTTCAGAGTCAGTATAAAGGCCTCTTTAGTGTCCTACGTTTTCATAACCGTGACCTTAATAGCCTACCGTCTGTTAAGCTGTTAGTGTCTTAACGACCATTCCACAGGTGCATGTTCATTAATTGTTTATGGTTCATTGAACAAGCATGGGAAAAAGTGTTTAAACCCTTTACAATGAATATCTGTGAAGTTATTTGGATTTTTACGAATTATCTTTGAAAGACAGGGTCCTGAAAAAGGGATGTTTCTTTTTATTCTGAGTTTAGATAGATAGATACAGACAACAACAACAAAAACACCAAAGTTGATTATAGGCTAGATTTTGCTTGGTTTAGATAAACAAACTATCGGGTAGTTCGTTCAGCCAGGGTAACCAATTACGTCAGTCGTTGAGCCGCGGTTCAATGGGACGCGAGGTCCAAGACACGAGAGGGTAATTTTAATATCCTATCACGTTATTCTGATTGACACATCATTTTGGCTTTGGGACCTGACTTGTGACTCTTGTGTGAAAAGTACCATGTGGCTACAGGCAAGCACATTTCAGAGGAAGTTTGCTTTCTGTCATCTCAGTCCCAAACTAGCACAGCGCTGTTAACAACACACAGGGTATTAGCTTGTGGTGAAAATGGACTGAGACGAGGTTGGGTTGAGGGAAGTGGAAAACAGTTACATGTTCAGTGGATACTGGATACCCAAATGTGTTGTTTAGTCATACACGTTGGTCATGTTTTTAAGGAGTACATTCCACACCGTTTATCAAAGCTTTGTTTGTGGACCACGACATGTCACACTTTTTGATGCAATGTGTAAGTATAGCACACATACAGGATGCTGTGGTGTTTGAACATAGCTTTTAAAATATGAGAATTATCACTGGACCCAAGCAGTGTTGAAACCTGTTTTGTGTGTTGTCCGATCTCTACTCCCATAATCTCATTGTCTTTACCCTGATATTAAAAAAAAAAAAAAGTCAGGTTATTATCTCTCTGACACAACTTCTCCGGCACAACACACTTCCTTTGCCTTTGCAGTGTAGGAAGGGTAAAGCATAGTTCCTGTTTTTCTGTGCCCATCTGTAAGGAAAAAACAGCCCAAGGTAAAACGATGACTGCGACTTGGCACAAGATTAAACGTCTCTCTGCAAAGTCCATTAATAATTCTCATATTTTGGAAACAGACCATGGTTGCATCCCAAAAGGCACCGTATTCCCTATATAGTGCACTACTTTTGACCTGGGTCCTGGTCAAAAGTAGTGCACTATATAGGGAAAAAGGTGCCATTTGGGATGCAGTCTTTACCTACAGTATCTGCGGTATTTAATCTCCTCTCACACGGAGAGAAAAAAGGTCAACTGGGAGAGAGGGAGGAGTGGAGAAGAGTTTTTTTTCTTCTTCCTGTTCAGAGTGATGGGCCTAGCTTTTCCAAGGCACCACATTTGTCTGTCAGGACTCAGACTTACGGCAGTGATTTAGTCTCCATCACATCAGCCTGGTGTCCGGTTGATGATACTGCCAGGCGGGATATAAGGGGAATTTGTCACTTCAGGATTTGACAGGGAGATAATTGCTGATTGTTAACAGAATAGGAAGAATACCCAGCATTACAGAGTCGCACGGCCGCACAGACAAGCCATAAGTTGGGGGTTTGGAGGGAGGATATTTTTTGCTTGTGGATGATGCAACTTCAATCTGGTGAAGGGCCCATAGAGCTCTGGTCAAAATGTGGTCCCATAGACCTCTGGTTAAAATGTGGTCCCATAGAGCTCTGGTCAAAATGTGGTCCCATAGACCTCTGGTTAAAATGTGGTCCCATAGAGCTCTGGTCAAAATGTGGTCACATAGAGCTCTGGTCAACAGTAGTGCACTATCTAGAGAAAGGGGTACCATTTGGGACTCAGACCCAGACATTCCTCCGTCTCCCTGCAAATATTATTTCCCCCCTCATTATTTCTCTGTTGAACATATGTGACTTTATGCCCTTCTCCTGTGGGTCTAGCTTACTGTTAACCCTCGGGGCACAACAGAGAGATACAAAATAGTTTACATTTTTTGCTTAGTTTAATATATGCTCTTTATACTACCATTAACAGTTTCGATGGAGAGAATTACTGTGCTTTCATGGCACTTAAAAAGGCAGATGTAGTAAGCTGCTCTGAGAGTCCAACAGAGCTGGAGTTTCTAAAGTTTTAAACGTACTGCCTTGAGGCCAGTGAACTGTACCTTTAAGGCCACTGGGCCCAATTAGTTAGAATACACTATCAAGTGGTATTTGATTTCTACCTCTGCATCTGGCAGATTGACATATAGTATGAGAATGTTTTCTATGTTTTAGAGCAGGAGATTTTAGATGTTGGATATGACAAATTTAAGCTATGATAATGATAAATGATCATATCTTCTTAGTCAACTTACCTGGTAAAATAATGGGAAATAAATAATATGATATATTTTGTGTTTACTTTTATAAAAGACAATAGCGATTAGTAAAAAAATGTGTTTGAACCCAAACGATGGCGATCAAGGAAAAATATTGGATAGGTCGAAATGGCACTCTATTCCCCATATAGTGCACTACTTTTGACCATGGTTACCACCGGTCATAGTGCTGCATTATATAGGGAATATGGTGTCATTTGGGACGTATCCATTGTTTCCTTTTAAGAGTCAGTAGACAAAGTCGACAGGTCACACTAGACAGATTTAATAGGTGTAGTGGGAGGATCAGTTAGCTAGCTAGCCAGAGATAAGGGAAATGTGCCAGAAACAAACTCAGCTGTGGTGTTTAGGGAATCATGTCTCTAATATAGCCAGCGTTGCGGTCAGAGAGCAGAGCAGAATAGAGTACTCCCCCCCCCCTCCCAGCCACTGGATACATCCCAAATCACACACTTTTCCATTTATAGTGCACTACTTTTTATCAGAGCCCTATTGGGCCCTGGCCAAAAGTAGTGCACTACATGGGGAATAGGGTGCCATTTTGGACACAGACCCTGTCCTGTACTCCTGTGTGTTAACTAACACTCACCAGAGCGCTGGGTTGAACTGGGACTGTGAGCCAGAGAGAACAAGACATGCAGGCTAGCTATCTCACAGCAGAAAGGTAACCTAGCTGAACCTAGCCTACTGCGCCCACAGTTGGAATGGAGAGACTGCTGAGGAAGTCAGAGGGGATTTGGTCAGATATACAGTACCTCCATAAAACACCAATTTGTATCTCTTCTGGGATTTCAGTGGCAGGGGAAAGTACTGAATAAGACAAAGTCCATAGAGAAGTCAGTTATAGTAGGTGATTAAGCAGATTTACCTAGGATGGAAATATCTCTTTAGGTCTTTGGAGATGTATTCACTACTGTTGTTTCAGTTGGTGTGGGTTTTATGTGCAGTTTGTGCATTGGAGGTGTTGCGCAGTAGATTACCTTGCCTTGTGTTATATTTTTATGAGGATACACGAAAGGATATATCAGTTGATATAGCATGAAATCCTCTGATTTAATTTAATTGACATAATCTTTAAATGCTCATTATGTACTGTAGAAATCTAATATTTCCCACTGGGTTTGCGGTTATACATGCACATATGCTAGTGATGCTATAGATGGATTGGTGAAGAGGTTAGATGCCTGGGTTCTTGGTTCCCCTCTATAACTGCTAGGCCTCAGTCCTCAGTCTTGTCCTAGACTCTACTACATCCCAAATGGCACCCTACTCCCTAAGTAGTGCAATATATTAGGAATAGGGTGCCATTTTCAAGTTTCAAGTTTTAATGTCACATGCACAAGTACAGTGAAATGCCTTTCTTGCAAGCTCTAAACTCAACAATGCAATAATCAATAACAATGATGCACAAAAAATAACAAGGTAGAACAAAAACACGCAAGATATAGAAATAAGAAGAACATAATAAAGTAAGAAACATTTGGGACATAGACCCAGAGCCAGAATCTATCTACGGATAATTACCACTAATGAAGGTCTCTTTTAAGATTTTTTCAGCAGGTAGCACCCAGCCCAGTCAGTCATCACAGATTAGGTCAGTGGAACGTACGTCTATACTACATCCTTCCGGCTGGCTGCTGGAATGTCTGACTGTTGCATGATGGATAACTGATGAAATGAGTTTTTGCCTGGCTCTTGCTATTGTAAAATCTTTTCATTGTCATCCTCAGACGTGGGCCTACGAATGAAGGGGATTGATGAATGAGGGAGCAGAGTGTCAGAAACAGAAACATCCTCGCCCCTGGGCTGTGTTCCAAATGGCACCCTGTTCCCTATATAGTGTACTACTTTTGACCAGAGCCCACTGTGGGATTGTTGTTGTAAACGCTAGAGGAACCCGTGGAACATAATGGAAGAGATAGGACATTATGGTGGCTGTAACTGGTGTTACCACAGTGACAGTGTTCCGTGATGAATGTTCTGCTTCCATCTGGTTGGTGAAATAAATATCTGGACCTGTGTTTGACCTCACACACACCAGACACATCTTTCATGTTGGGGTGACATCCACATCCATGTGGGAATCCCAATTATTGGCATGGGGGTTGGAGGTAGGTAGCAGAAATAGCAAGTGTTGTTGTTTTTAATGAGCTTTGGTCTGAACTAAGGGGTAAAACAAAAACAGGCCTCAAAATAAGTTTCTAAAACCCGCTGATGCTGTGTTTAACAATATCATCAAGGCAGAGTCCAGGGCCTACATTTTAAAAATGCAGGAGAGGAATGAGTCTCGTAAAAATGTGCATAGGCACAGCCTTTTTCTTCCTCCCAATCTCCTTCCCTTGCTCTGCCTCCCTGCGCTTGGCTCGGCTCTCTCTCTCTCTTTCTCTCTCTCTCTCTGTCTCTTTCTCTCTCTCTCTCTGTGTTCTCTTCTGACCTTGCAGCTTCTGTGCCCCATCCATCTTGGGCTGCTTAGCCATTTCACTGGATTCATACTGTGCACGATTAACGCAATTCATCACCACAATCATCCTCGATTAATCACCCCTTTCCAATGAATGTTTTGACATCCAGTTAATTTTCTGCTGATGATTTATCAAATTATAATCACCATACTCTGAAGGAGTCATTCATTATGTTGATACATGATAATGATGCCAAAGTGGATTGAATTTTAAGTAAGTTCTCTGGGATTATAACATATGCGTTATTTTGAGTAATGTTTTATAACCTGTTCTTTTACAGGGCTAGGACACTCCAGGGACTGAGCCGGCACTAACGTTATAATAATCAATGCAGAAAAAGGCAGGTTCTTAATTCAATTTTTTTCTGCACAAATTGTTTGGCCAGGGCACCGAGAGCATGAAGAAAGTTAAATTAAATTCAAAGACTGATTTAAGATGAAGTAATTAAAAGTTTTCATTAATTCAATCATGGCTTTAGCCACAGTCCTACAGATAAAGAGAAAGCAAGGACTTTCTTTCACTTTGCTACACTCAGGTTCTTAACTATTTATTGAAGTTTTATGCTCATCATTATTTGGGTCTAGGGAAATATAAGGAAATCCATCAAGACAATTGCCAGCCATTAGCCTATTAGTCATTAGGAAATGAAAATATATATTTACCATTAATTTGTATTTGCTTTAATACAGTATATACACTGCTCAAAAAAATAAAGGGAACACTTAAACAACACAATGTAACTCCAAGTCAATCACACTTCTGTGAAATCAAACTGTCCACTTAGGAAGCAACACTGATTGACAATAAATTTCACATGCTGGTGTGCAAATGGAATAGACAAAAGTTGGAAATTATAGGCAATTAGCAAGACACCCCACAAAAAAGGAGTGATTCTGCAGGTGGTGACCACAGACCACTTCTCAGTTCCTATGCTTCCTGGCTGATGTTTTGGTCACTTTTGAATGCTGGCGGTGCTCTCACTCTAGTGGTAGCATGAGACGGAGTCTACAACCTACACAAGTGGCTCAGGTAGTGCAGTTCATCCAGGATGGCACATCAATGCGAGCTGTGGCAAAAAGGTTTGCTGTGTCTGTCAGCGTAGTGTCCAGAGCATGGAGGCGCTACCAGGAGACAGGCCAGTGCATCAGGAGACGTGGATGAGGCTGTAGGAGGGCAACAACCCAGCAGCAGGACCGCTACCTCCGCCTTTGTGCACTGCCAGAGCCCTGCAAAATGACCTCCAGCAGGCCACAAATGTGCATGTGTCAGCATATGGTCTCACAAGGGGTCTGAGGATCTCATCTCGGTACCTAATGGCAGTCAGGCTACCTCTGGCAAGCACATGGAGGGCTGTGCGGCCCCACAAAGAAATGCCACCCCACACCATGACTGACCCACCGCCAAACTGGTCATGCTGGAGGATGTTGCAGGCAGCAGAACGTTCTCCACGGCGTCTCCAGACTCTGTCACATCTGTCACATGTGCTCATGTGCTCAGTGTGAACCTGCTTTCATCTGTGAAGAGCACAGGGCGCCAGTGGCGAATTTGCCAATCTTGGTGTTCTCTGGCAAATGCCAAACGTCCTGCACGGTGCTGGGCTGTAAGCACAACCCCCACCTGTGGACGTCGGGCCCTCATACCACCCTAATGGAGTCTGTTTCTGACCGTTTGAGCAGACACATGCACATTTGTGGCCTGCTGGAGGTCATTTTGCAGGGCTCTGGCAGTGCACCTCCTTGCACAAAGGCGGAGGTAGCGGTCCTGCTGCTGGGTTGTTGCCCTCCTACGGCCTCCTCAACGTCTCCTGATGTACTGGCCTGTCTCCTGGTAGCGCCTCCATGCTCTGGACACTACGCTGACAGACACAGCAAACCTTTTTGCCACAGCTCGCATTGATGTGCCATCCTGGATGAGCTGCACTGCCTGAGCCACTTGTGTGGGTTGTAGACTCTGTCTCATGCTACCACTAGAGTGAGAGCACCGCCAGCATTCAAAAGTGACCAAAACATCAGCCAGGAAGCATAGGAACTGAGAAGTGGTCTGTGGTCACCACCTGCAGAATCACTCCTTTTTTGGGGGTGTCTTGCTAATTGCCTATAATTTCCACCTTTTGTCTATTCCATTTGTACAAGAGCATGTGAAATTTATTGTCAATCAGTGTTGCTTCCTAAGTGGACAGTTTGATTTCACAGAAGTGTGATTGACTTGGAGTTACATTGTGTTGTTTAAGTGTTCCCTTTATTTTTTTGAGCAGTGTATATTAGTGCACTTATTGTTTAGTGTCAACATTAACAGTGCAATGTTGTTAGGCTTCTTTGAAAACAATACAATATGTACTAATACCTTAATGTGTTTTATAATGTGTTTTATAATTAAAATGATGAAGCCACCCAGTCATAGGGAGGGACTCTCTGTGTCAGACTATATTAACTGTGATTGCTGTATGGTCTCATTGCCTAGTCTTGGGACCTCTTGCTTCACTGGCTAATTCGAGGCTACATTCAGATTGAATTTATTGTCTGAACAGCTTACGACATGCAAAACCACATGAGTCTTTTGTTTTGTTGTGTGGATGACTACATGCCTGGGACCCAAATGGCACATTATCCCTATATAGTGCACTACTTTTGACCAGAGCCCTATGGGCCCTGGTCCAAAGTAGTGCACTATAAAGGCAATATGGTGCCATTTGGGATGTAATCTATGTCAACGTAGGCTGAATAAACAATGTTAGGCAATTCATTAGTCCAGTGCTCTACGTACAGCGTGATGGGGTCAAGTGTCTCGTTCCCCTTTTAGGGGTTCAATGTCAGCTTGTTGTTCCAAGTTACACGATGACGGGAGACAATTCTCCAAAAGCCTAATGATTTTGATGGTTTAGTGGTATGGATTTAAATAGTAAGTTAATAAAATACATGTATATTTTACTCAATGTCCATTGTTTTAATTAACACCACAAGTGCATTTTGCAGAAGTAATATTCATGACATATTTATATTTTAATGATATTACTTTTGCCTACAGCTTATCTTTATCAGGTGAAAGTGTTAGATAAATGCATTACGGCATAATGATGGATATACCTGGCCCTTATAAATGAGAAAGCATCCAAGTCGTCTATGGGGAAGTGTAAAAACCCTTGGACATCTGGCTTTGTTGGCCCAAATAGTCTTCCTACCAAGGGACTGATTTGGCTGTCCTCTTGTGTGTTGCTCTTGTATCTCACTCCCACCAATTCTGGCAGACTAAGTGGTCAAATTGAGCCATTTTGTTTCACTATAAAATAAACCTAGACCTATTATGGTGATTTGTCATTCACGGCCACTCCTTTATCCCTCAAAACACCCAACTCTCTCTCTCTCTTCCTCTTCCTCTTCTCTTCTCTCTCCTCTCTCTCCTCTCTTCTCTTCCTCTCTTCTCTCTCTCTCTCTCCTCTCTCTCTCTCTCTTCCCCTCTCTCTCTCTCTCTCTCTCTCTCTCCTCTCTCTCTCTCTCCTCTCTCCTCTCTCTCTCTCTCTCTCTCTCTCTCTCTACTCTCTCTCTCTCTCTCTTCTCTCTCTCTCTCTCTCTCTCTCCTCTCTCTCTCTCTCTCTCTCTCCTCTCTCTCCTCTCTCTCTCTCTCTCTCCTCTCTCTCTCTCTCTCTCTCCTCTCCTCTCTCTCTCTCTCTCTCTCTCTCTATCTTCCCCCTATTCTGTTCCCCAGCTCTAAAGTGAAAAGCATCGTGGGTAACCTTGTAGAGTGGGCCTGCCTGTGTATCCTTTTTCTGTGGCCATCTGGTGTGATGTGCGGGCAGCAGCAGACGCTCGGCGAAGGGGCCTGGCCTACGGGTTCTTGTCAAAAATACTGCACTACATAGGGAATAGGGTGCCATTTGGGATGCATCCTCAGGGCCTCGTAATTGATGTTGCTTATTCATCTGCTTCCTGTGTATTTTCTCTGCTCTTTACTCACTGCATGGCCTTTTTTGGCTGAATTGTTTGAAGATTTACTGTAGTTCTTACTGAGCTCTGTAAGAGAAGCTGGGACTGCGTTTCAAATGGCAGACTATTCCTTGTTCAGTGCACTACTGATCAGGGCCCATAGGGCTCCAATAGTGTACTATATAGGGAATAGGGTGTCCAGGCTGAGGGCCCTGCTTAGACAAAGGCCTGTTTTCTTAAGACAAGATAGAGCCAACTCTGCACCAAGAATCTTCCTATGCAGTGCTGTCCCTTTACGCAGAAAAATAATTTGACCGCTTTGAATGGAGATACTTATGGATTGTGTTAAAGCATTTTGGGTTTGGCTCCTCTTTCATTCACATGATTCAAACGCCAAATCCAAATCCGCCTTGAAAATTACATCTTGAAAATCTTCTTGGACATTTTTATTTTTTGACATTCTTATTGTACAGAAATCCACAGCTAAGCTGCATGGCGTGGCACTGTAGTTGGCTGGTGAAATGCCATCTCTACCATCAAAGACCTTTGTTAGGTACACCTCTTCTGATATTATCTCTCAAATGTTGTATCTTGAACTGCTGTATCAACCCCCCCCCCCCCACCCCCTTGCTCATGACTTGCTCATGACTTGTTGCTTTGCAGATCATTTGACTACCAGATCTTGATTAATTGAGGTTGATAAAAACAAGGGATTCTGTTTTCAGTGTGATTTACAGAGCTTCTTCAAAACCAGGTTATAAATGGGCTACATCTCAAATGGCACCCTACTATTATGCATTATAGTGCACTACTTTTAACCAGAGCCCTGCACAACATAGGGAATAGGGTGCCATTTGGGATGTAGCCATGTTCTTTTCCAAAAACAGCTAAGCAACTGCTATCTTTTCTCATGAAATACAGTAAAAGGGTGGCTATTACAATTCAATACTGGAACAGTATGGTGTTAGCACTATAGACCTGAATGGATACATCTTTCTTTTAGGCCTACTGCTGCAGTTCATTGTGGTGCAAACACTCCCTTGAGTGAAGTTTATGCTCTCTAGCTTGTTAAATTGCCTTTGAAGTATGAGCTTAAACCTCAAGAGTTAGCGCCTCTAGGGGCAATGTCTACTAAGCTAACATATGGAATTGTTTTAAGATAGTTAAACCATGAGTCATTTAACTATGTGATTTGGAATTCTAGGAACCCTGTAGGTATATATATATATACATAGAGAGGTATATAAATTATGCTATTAACCCACAGAAAACACTGTATAACATATCCATTCATGGCAAAACAGATAGTAAAAAAATGAATCAAAAGGAAGTATGTTTTGAAGTATGTTTCAAATATACCTTTGTTGGGAATCGCCTTATTCACTTCCATTCATTTTTACTGCACAGTCTCAGGTGACCTTAAGACGATTCCTATGAAGATTGTGGGCATAATAGAGCAAAACAGAACATTTGTTTGTGAGAGTCTCTGATTTTTATTAATAGAACAGTGATTACAATGCCGATTTCTGCGTGGGCGAGTGCTCAGGGCATCGACAATCAAGATATCCAGAGCAGTAAATGTGCCCCCATAAGAGCCAGAGACTATGTACAATAGAGGGCGTGGTCAATAAATAACAATGTTTGTAAAATCACACTGAGGAACCTCATAGAAGTATCAAAATCAATATCAAACAATTGTAGGCTACAAAATAGCACTGACACAAACAATATAGATTCTACAACCGCTATATGACGATTGTGTTCTAGAATCTATATTGCTTGTGTCAGTGTTCTTTCAGTTCCGCCTGCCCTTGATATCTGTCACCCGAGGTGCAGATAAACAATGGGCCTATTTGAAAACAAAGATCTGATTATGGGGGAACATTTAATCCCAGCTTGACGAGTCAGCAGACTGCATGGGCGACAGCTTTCAGGAGAGACCTTTTGAAGTGGTCTTTTCAGAGTCTTGACTCATTACACAATAAAGAGCACTTCGCATGTAACTGAAGTGGCTTGGGAAATGACGGCTAATGATGTTGACAGCAGCAGAGAATTACAAAGGAATTTGGCTAGACTTGCATAAGCTCTTTCCGTCTCTTTGCAATAGAGCAGAGGAAGGGAGATGCCTTTTTTGTTTTCGCAAAGTGTCTGGCTGAGTTGTTGTACAACAAATCAACGATTTTCTATCGACACAATTTATTGAATGGGGAAAAAACTCACCAATGTTACATAGAAAGGACTAGGCTACATCATGCATGATATTTACTTGGTATTTTTCCCAGTAGAAAATGGTCTAATTATGGTCTACTGACTCTCAGCATCACACACGTTTTAAGGCCAGGTTATTAACACATTAACACTGAAAAGTGTCATCGAATTTACAACAGGAAAAGGTGTTAGGGTCTGTAGCAATGCTTGTCAAAAAGAGCAGCTTAATACCAATGAAAATATACCAGTTCTATGACCCGAATACCCCCAATGTTAAACTGTCATCTGTCTTTGAAAAGTCACCAATTGTCAACCTCCTATCCTCTTCTAATTGAGAAGGCAGTGCAATAAAGCAAGGTTGATAAGTATACTTGTTTAATTAACACTTGGTTCGTTATTCTGAAGAGGTATGAGATACATGTATTCTTTTATTGAAGCATTGTTTAGTTCATGTTCAACGAATCATTTACAAATGATGCCAACCAATATATTTTTAGTCTGAAATCCTAGTTTGGGGTCTGTCATTATAGTGTAATCCAATCTTAATATCTTATTTTGTATATAAATGTGCATATTCATTTAGCTGTAGCCCTTTCCTGCAATCAAATGACCTAGTGGCCTCATTGGTGGAATGTTATTAATATTTTTTCATATTTTAATAATTAATAAAAAAAATATTAAAGTCAAAATCTGGTGTTTGCATGTCAAACAGTTTTGTTATATTTCAGTCTTCTGTGATGTATATAAAGTGCAATATTTGGAAGCAAACTCAAAATGTTATACATTTCAACTCTTTATCTGACATGGTACTGTCACGTTCTGACCTTAGTTCCTTTTTTATGTCTTTATTTTAGTTGGTCAGGGCGTGAGTTGGGGTGGGCCTTCTATGTTGTTATTCTATGTTTTGTTCTGTGTGTTATATTTCTATGTGTTTGGCCTAGTATGGTTCTCAATCAGAGGCAGGTGTCGATCGTTGTCTCTGATTGAGAATCATACTTAGGTAGCCTGTTTTCCCACTATGGGTTGTGGGTAGTTATTTTCTGTGTCTCACCATACAGAACTGTTTCGGGTTGTTTGTTTGTGTTTTTGTTATTTTGTTCTGTGTTCATGTTGATGTTGATTTATTAAAAATCGAATTATGGACACTTACCACGCTGCACATTGGTCCGACTTTTCCTACTCCTCCTCAGACGAAGAGGAGAATCGTTACAGGTACAGGTGTCTTCTTTTTAAGCCCATAACCATGTGTGAGGTGTATACTTTTGTTTCAAAGTAGATTTTTAAGGCTACAATAATCACGCTGACCCTGATTTAGCCCACTGCAGTAAATTCAAGTAGGTATCAAGTTCACAACAATGGCCTTGGTACTTTATGACTTTGATATAAAACTGCAATACATGATGCTGAACCTAACACTTCAACTGATCGGTGGAGATGTAAACTTTCTGCAATGGGCTTCCCATGGGCTAGCCATCTTGTTTGTTATCCTGTCCAAACAATAGGTGGACTAATCTTGATCATGAGACTGTGAATAAGAGGGCAGGAATGTGAATGGTAAACACACATAAGAAGAGAGAGGCACCTGTGAGGACAATATATTCTACAGGGGGGAGGGGAACAAGGGCCATGTTAAAATTCAAATCAAATCAAAGTTTATTTGTCACGTGTGTCGATTACAACAGGTGTAGACCTTATAGTGAAATGCTTACTTACAGGCTCTAACCAATAGTGCAAAAAAGGTATTAGGTGAACAATAGGTAAGTAAAGAAATAAAAACAACAGTAAAAAGACAGTGAAAAATAACAGTAGCGAGGCTATATACAGGCACCGGTTAGTCAGGCTGATTGAGGTAGTATGTACATGTAGATATGGTTAAAGTGCCTGCATATATGATAAACAGAGTAGCAGTAGCATAAAAGAGGGATTGGTGGGTGGCAGGACACAATGCAGATAGCCCAGTTAGCCAATGTGCGGGGGCACTGGTTGGTCGGGCCAATTGAGGTAGTATGTATATGTAACAGTTAAAGTACTGTGGGAATTTCACCAGGTTCATATATTAATGTCATGTTGATTTGTTATTATGCATGCCTGCATCCTGGGAGTAGGGGAGTGTGTACTTATGTTTGCCCTGCGTGCTCGTGCTCAAATCATTTTGATGCACTGAGAGGTAGGCACACTTTTTCTGTTCGTCTTCAGAAAAGTTTGATTCTTTTAAGCACAAAGTCTTACACACAGTGTTTTGTTCATGAATAATGTTGTAGATTTAGAGGTTACTCATAAGTGGCTGGTATTGTTAAGATGCACTTGTAAGTGTGAAAGATGGCTAGCTCCTCGAATGATCCCAGTCTCTTGTATTGTGCATCTGTTGTAGAAAGAGGCGATGATTCGCAGAACATATGTGCTCTACAAATGTTTTTTTTTCTTTTGGATGCAGGTATGTGGTTTTATCTATGTAAAATATATGTTATGTCTTGATGCATAATAAGGAGAGGCTGTACTAATTTTTGTATTCAGAAATCATTTTGATGCACTATGAGAGAAAGAGGCGACGATTCGGAGAACATATGTGCTCTACAAATGTTTCTTTTCTTTTGGATGCAGATGCAGGATGCAGAGTGAATTCTGCTTAAAACTTCTAATGGCTGGGGGCAGTATTGAGTAGCTTGGATAAATAAGGTGCCCAGAGTAAACTGCCTGCTACTCAGTCCCAGACGCTAAGATATGCATACCATTAGTAGATTTGTATGGAAAACACTCTGAAGTTTCTAAAACTGTGTGAATGATGTCTGTGAGTATAACAGAACTCATATGGCAGGCAAAAACCTGAGGACAAATCCAACCAGGAAGTTGGAAATCTGCGGTTTGTAGTTTTTCAACTCATCGCCTATCGAATATACAGTGGGATATTGGTCATATTGCACTTCCTAAGGCTTCCACTAGATGTCAACAGTCTTTAGAACCTTGTTTGATGCTTCTACTGTGAAGGAGGGGGACTGAGGGCTCTTTGAGTCAGGGGTCTGGCAGAGTGCCATGAGCTGACCACGCGTGTTCATGTGAGTTAGCTTGCGTTCCATTGCATTTCTGAAGACAAAGGAATTCTCCGGTTGAAACATTATTGAAGATTTATGATAAAAACATCCTAAAGTCTGATTCTATACATCGTTTGACATGTTTCTACGGACTGTAATGGAACTTTTGGACTTTTCGTCTGCTCGCGCCTCATGAATTTGGATTACTGGGCTAAACACAAAAAGGATGTATTTGGACATAAATTATGTACTTTATCGAACAAATCAAACATTTATTGTGGAACTGGGATTCCTGGGAGTGCATTCTGATGAAGATCATCAAAGGTAAGGGAATATTTATAACGCTATTCCTGACTTCTGTTGACTCCAACATGGTTTTGTTGTCTGAGCGCTGTACTCAGATTATTGCATGGTTTGCTTTTTCCGTAATTTTTTGTTGTTGTTGAAATATGACACAGCAGTTGCATTAAGGAGAAGTATATCTCTAATTCTGTGCATAACACTTGTATCTTATATTAAAGTTTATGATGACTATTTCTGTAAATTGATGTGGCTCTCTGCAAAATCACCAGATGTTTTGGAAGCAAAACATTACTGAATGTAACGCGCCAATGTCAACTGAGATTTTTGGATATAAATATGCACTTTATCGAACAAACATACATGTATTGTGTAACATGAAGTCCTATGAGTGTCATCTGATGAAGATCATCAAAGGTTAGTGATTCATTTTATCTCTATTTCTGCTTTTTGTGACTCCTCTCTTTGGCTGGAAAAATGGCGGTGTTTTTCTGCGACTATGTACTAACCTAACATAATCGTTTGGTGTGCTTTCGTCGGAAAGCCTTTTTGAAATCGGACACTGGTGGGATTAACAACAAGTTTATCTTTAAAATGGTGTGAAATACTTGTATGTTTGAGGAATTTTAATTATGAGATTTCTGTTTGAATTTGGCGCCCTGCACTTTCACTGGCTGTTGTCAAATCGATCCCGTTAACGGGATCTTAGCCGATCTCAGCCATAAGAGGCTGAAGTTAGTAAACTTAAGGATTGGGGTCCCGCTAGCGGGACACCTTCCGGTGACACTGGAGGGCGCGCAATTCAAATAAATAATCATAATTATTATGGATTTTAAACATTTAGGTACATAAGTGTCTTGAATCGGCTGAAAGCTTAAATTCTTGTTAATCTAACTGCACTGTCCGATTTACAGTAGCTATTACAGCAGAAACATGCCATGCGATTGTTTCAAAATATACCAAATATTTTTCCACCGGCACAGGTTTCATACATTCACATAAAACGATGAAATGTTCACTTTTTGAAAATCTTCCTCTGATTTGTCATCCAAAGGTTCCCAGCTATAACATGTAGTGTCGTTTTGTTAGCTAAAATCCTTCTTTATATCCCAAAAATTCAGTTTAGTTGGCGCCATCGATTTGAATAATCAACTAGAGGAGAAAGGAGTCCAAAAATCTACCCCTAAACTTTGTTTCAACAAGTCAAAATACGTTTCTATTTACTCCTCAGATACCCTAAAATGTGATCAAACTATAATATTTTTTTCGGAAAAAAGTATGTTCAATAGGAAACCGATTTTAGCAGGTACGTAATGTCATCATAGCGAGCGCAAACACGAATTTCCAAGACTGTGTCCTTCTACTAAAACTGTTATTTCATATTCGTTTTTGAAGTTTACAAGCCTGAAACCTTGAACATAACCTACTGACACCCTGTGGAAGCCATAGGAATTGCATCCAGGGAGCTATCTTACAATATGACCTTTCTCTTGCATTTCTAAGAGGATGGTCTCTCTCTCAAAAAAAAGTCTGGTTGGTTTTTCTTTGGATTTTCTCCTACCATATCTATTGTGTTATATTCTCCTACATTATTTTAAAATTTCTTCAAACTTCAAAGTGTTTTCTTTCCAATAGTACCAATTATATGCATATCCTGGCTTCAGGGCCTGAGCTACAGGCAGTTTACTTTGGGCACGTCATTCAGACAGGAAGGGGAGAAAAAAGGGGCCTAGCTCTAAGTTAACATGTTTTTGTCTTCTTAGCTTCTTAAAGCATTGTTGGTTAAGTACTTGTAAGTAAGCATTTCATTGTAAGGTCTACAGATGTTGTATTCGGCGCATGTGACAAATAAAATTTGATTTGATTTTGATTTGAAGCTGATTAAACAGAATGATCATTACACAGCTGCACCTTGTGCTGGGAGCCAAGATTCTCTGTAAAAACCTAACAGGACCTGACAAAATATGTTATCTGCAAGTTTGTCAGCCAATTCTCTCCTCAGGGACCCCCAGCCATTGCAGTAAATACTGTATATATATATGAAAGACACGTGTTTCAACTGGTCAGTTAACACAATAATAACACCAAAGGAATTTTAACAATATAATATGGCTAACCAGAATAAAAACCCAGTATGGTTCTTCAAAAGGATCTGAAAAGAACCTTTGAGATTGAGAATGGTTCTATAAAGAACCATTCTCCATAAAGTGTCTTTCTATAAAGAACCATAAAAGGTTCTATATAGCCCCAAAAACGTTGTAACCATAGCGGAACTCTTTTTTGGGGCTATATAGAACCTTTAGTAACGGTTATTTATAGAACCGTAGGAAATAGTTATTTATAGCAACATTCCATTTAGAACCTTATGAGCATTATTGTTTATAGAACCTTAAAAAAAATGTATAGAGCAGCAAAAAGGGATCCGCTATGGTTACAAGCCAAAGAAGCCTAATTTGGCACTATACAGAACCATTTTTAATTTACTGTGTAGGTCAAAATCATCTTGTCAGTCAGTCTCCTTCCCTTCAAATCCAATCCAGTATCACATTCTTATATCTAGTCAACCAATCCCGTATCACATTCTTATATCTAGTCAACCAATCAAATCAAATCAAATTTTATTGGTCAGATATACGTGATTAGGAGATGTTATTGCGGGTGTAGCGTAATGCTTGTGCTTCTAGCTCTGACAGTGCAGTAATATCTAACAAATGACACAATACCCAATACACAAAAATCTAAGTAGGTAAGACTATATATATATGTGTGTGTGTGTGTGTGTGTGACGAGCAATGTCAGAGCGGAACGAACTAAGATACAGTAGTATAGAATACAGTATATGGATATGAGATGAAAAAATGCAAGATATGTAAAAATTATTAAGTGACTAAGATACCATAGAATAGAAAACAGTATACATATGAGATGAGTAACGCCAAATATGTAAACATTATTAAACAGACTGTCACGTTCCTGACCTGTTTTCTGTTATTTTTGTATGTGTTTAGTTGGTCAGGACGTGAGTTGGGGTGGGCATTCTATGTTTTGTGTTTCTATGTTTAGGTCATTGGGAATTAGCCTTATATGGTTCTCAATCAGAGACAGGTGTTTGACGTTTCCTCTGATTGAGAACCATATAAAGGTAGGCTGTTCACACTGTTTGTTTGTGGGTGGTTGTCTTCCGTGTCCGTATGTCTACCACACGGGACTGTTTCGTTTTGTCGTTCATGTATGTAGTCTGTTCCTGTTCGTGTGTTCTTCGTCTATTGTAAGTTCTCAAGTCAGGTCTGTCTACATCGTTTATTTGATTTTTTAGTTTGTTGAAGTATTTTCGTGTTTTTGTCTTTACTTTAATAAACATGTATATGTCAAACTATCACGCTGCGCTTTGGTCCAATCCCTACTCCTCCTCATCTTCCGAAGTGGAGGAGGACAGCCGTTACACAGACTAGTGTTCCATTCTTTAAAGTGGCCAGTGTTTTCTAGTCTAAGCCAACAGGCAGCAGCTTCTAATGTGCTAGTGATGGCTGTTTAACAGTCTGTTGGCCTTGAGATAGAAGCTGTTTTTCAGTCTCTCGGTCCCAGCTTTGATGCACCTGTACTGACCTCGCCTTCTGGATGATAGCGGGGTGAACAGGCAGTGGCTCAGGTGGTTGATGTCCTTGATGATCTTTTTGGCCTTCCTGTGACATCGGGTGGTATAGGTGTCCTGGAGGGTGGGTAGTTTGCCCCTTGTAATGTGTTGGGCAGACTGCACCACTCTCTGGAGAGCCTTGCGGTTGCGGGTGGTGCAGTTGCCGTACCAGGCAGTGATACATCCCGACATGATGTTTTCATGTTGTGCACCTGTAAAAGTTTGTGGGTTTTAGGTGACAAGCCAAATTTCTTTAGCCTCCTGAGGTTGAAGAGGCTCTGTTGCACCTTCACCACACTGTCTGTGTGGGTGGTCCATTTCAGTTTGTCAGTGATGTGTACACCAAGGAACTTGAAGCTTTCCACCTTCTCCACTGCAGTCACATCAATGTAGATAGGGAGTGCACCCTTTGCTGTTTCCTGAAGTCCACAATCATCTCCTTTGTTTTGTTGACTTTGAGTGAGAGGTTGTTTTCCTGACACCACACTCCCAGAGCCCTCACCTCCTCCCTGTAGGCTGTCTCATCATCGTTGGTAATCAAGCCCGCTACTGTTGTGTTGTCTGCAAACTTGATGATTGAGTTGGAGGCGTGCTTGGCCACACAGTCATGGGTTAACAGGGAGTACAGGAGGGGGCTGAGGAAGTCCAGGACCCAGTTGCACAGGGCGGGGTTCAGACCCAGGGCCTCGAGCTTAATGATGATCTTGATGGGTACTATGGTGTTGAATGTTGAGCTATAGTCAATAAACACCATTCGTACATAGGTATACCTCTTGTCCAGATGGGATAGGGCAGTGTGCAGAGTGATGGTGATTGCATCGTCTGTGGATTTATTGGGGCGGTAAGCAATTGAAGTGGGTCTAGGGTGTCAAAGCACTTCATGATGACAGAGGTGAGTGCTACGTGATGATAGTCATGAAGTTCAGTTACCTTTGCCTTCTTGGGCACAGAAACGATGGTGGCCATCTTGAAGCATGTGGGGACAGCATACTGGGATAGGGAGAGATTGAATATGCCTGTAAACACACCAGCCAGCTGGTCTGCGCATGCTCTGAGGACTCGGCTAGGGATGCCGTCTGGGCCGGCAGCCTTGCGAGGGTTAACACGTTTAAATGTTTTACTCACGTCGGCCATGGAGATGGAGAGCCCACAGTCTTTGGTAGTGGGCCACATCGGCGGCACTGTGTTATTCTCAAATCGTGGGAAGAATATGTTCAGGCTGTCCGGAAGCAAGACCGGTCTCGGCGACGTGTCTGTAGACCCTGCCACATACGTCTCGTGTCTGAGCCGTTGAATTGCGACTCCACTTTATGTCTATACTGACGTTTAGCTTGTTTGTTTGCCTTGCAGAGTGAATAACGACACTGTTTATATTCTGCCATATTCCCAGTCACCTTGCCATGGTTAAATGCGATGGTTCACGCTTTCAGTTTCATGCGAATGCAACCATCTATCCATGGTTTCTGGTTAGGGTAGGTTTTAATAGTCACAGTGGGTACTACGTCTTCCTTATAAACTCAGTCACTGTATCTGTGTATGCGTCTAGATTATTTCCGCAAGCTAC
Organism: Salvelinus fontinalis; assembly: GCF_029448725.1. NCBI lineage: Eukaryota > Metazoa > Chordata > Actinopteri > Salmoniformes > Salmonidae > Salvelinus > Salvelinus fontinalis. The sequence goes on from NC_074665.1 coordinate 72,793,136, forward strand.
CCGGAACATATTCCAGTCCACTTGATTAAAACAATCCTGAAGCATGGATTCTGATTGGTCAGACCAGCGTTGAATATTCCTTAGCACGTGTACTTCCTGTTTGAGTTTCTGCCTATAGGAAGGGAGGAGCAAGATGGATTCATGGTCAGATTTGCCGAAAGGATGGTGGGAGAGGGCCTTGTAAGAATTCCGGATGTTTGAATAGCAATGGTCGAGATTCTTAGCAGCACAAGTAGTACAGTCAATATGTTGATAGAACTTTGGCACCCTAGTCCTCAAATTTGCTTTGTTAAAATACGTGGTTTCCTATTTGCATAAAGTCCAGTGAAGTTCTTTGAGGGCCGCCGTGGTATCGGCTTGAGGTTGGATGTAAAAGGCCGTGGCAATGACAGAGGAGAATTCTATTGGGAGATAATATGGTCGGCATTTGATTGTGAGCTATTCTAGGTTGGGTGAACAAAAGGACTTGAGTTCCTGTATATTCCTAGAATTACACCATGAGTTGTTAACTTCTACTGCCTCAGAAACCCGGATCCGGGAGCACCCCCCACCCCCCACACACTGTTTAGCATAGCTAGCATAGCTTCACAAGTAGATAGTAGCATCTAAATATCATTAAATCACAAGTCCAAGACACCAGATGAAAGATACAGATCTTGTGAATAAAGCCACCATTTCCGATTTTTAAAATGTTTTACAGGGAAGACACAATATGTAAAGATGTACATCTATTACCTAAAAACACATTAGCATAATCCACCATCTTTTATTTGTCCACCAACACCAGTAGCCATCACCAATTCGGCTAAACTAAGATATTTATAGCCCCTAACCAACAAAAAAACTCATTAGATGACAGTCTGATAACATATTTATGGTATGGGATAGGTTTTGTTAGAAAAAAGTGCATATTTCAGGTAGCTGCCATAGGTTACAATTGCACCCACCGTCACAAATGGACTAGAATAATTACAATGAGCAACGTGTTTACCTAACTACTAATCATCAAACATTTCGTAAAAATACACAGCATACACGAATCGAAAGACACAGATCCTGTGAATACAGACAATATTTCAGATTTTCTAAGTGTCTTACAGCGAAAACACAATAAATCGTTATATTAGCGTAGCACATAGCACATAGCAGCCCAGCATTGATTCTAGCCAAAGTGAGCGATAAAAGTCAACATCGCCAAAAGATATTAATTTTTTCACTAACCTTCTCAGAATTCTTCCGATGACACTCCTGTAACATCATTTTACAATATACATATACAGTTTGTTCGAAAAGGTGCATATTTAGCCATACAAAACCGTGGTTACACAATGAAAATAGTAGCAAAACAAGCCTGAAAATGTCGGTCGCCATCTTTCAGAGTGATCTGGTTTAATTAATAGCTAATCATATACTTGACTAAAAAATACAGGGTTTACAGGAATCGAAAGACAAATTAGTTCTTAATGCAACCGCTGATTTACATTTTTAAAATTATCCTTACTTTTCAATACAGGGTTCGCCAAGTGAAGCTATACCAAACAAAATGGCGAAATGTGCGTTTAAAATATTTCGACAGAAACACGATTTATCATATTAAATATTGCTTACTTTGAGGTGTTCTTCCATCAGATTCTTGGGCAATGTATCCTTTCTATGTTATAAACGTCTTTTGGTCGATAGATGTCCTCTGTCCTTCGAAATGTCCACCACCAACGACCGACACCCCAAAACGTGTCCAAAGTTTCAGAGTGCACAACAAATAAATTCCTCTAAAATCGCACTAAACGGATATAAATTGCTATAAAACGGTTCAAATTAACTACATTTTGATGTTTTTAACACCTAAAACGAGTGAAAACATGACCGGAGAAATATTGCTGGTTAGAAAACGATTTGGAACGAGGCAGGTCCGATGCCCTTCACGCTTCAGGCGCACGACGAGAAAGGGCGGTCTCTATACATTTTGGTCTTTTATACTGGCTGTGAATATCCCATCGATTCCATTGAAAGCGTGATGACGTACAGACACCCAGAGGAAGACGTAGGCAGTGTCGGTTTCTTCATAGCATTCACTGTCGCCTTAAAAACAGACCCCAGATCAGAGGTAAAAAAAATTGAAATCTGAACCCTGTCATGAAAAGTGCTGTAGAAATTGTTCTGTACAACTCAGAGACAAAATTTCAACTTCTATAGAAACTAGAAGGTGTTTTCTATCCAATAATAACAATAATATGCATATTGTACGATCAAGAATTTAGCACGAGGCAGTTTAATTTGGAGACACAAATATGCTAATGCGGAACAGCACCCCCTATAGTTCCAAGAGGTTAATCATGAAACACACCCCTCTGCCCTTCTGCTTCCCGGGGGGAGATATTTATTCCTGTCTGCGCGATGTACTGAGAATCCTGCTGGCTTTACCGACTCCGACAGAGTATCCCGAGAGAGCCATGTTTCCGTGAAACAAAGTATGTTACAGGCCCCGATGTCCCTCTGGAAAGAAATCCTTGCTCTGAGCTCACCAACTTTGTTATCTAAAGACTGAGTGATATACTCGGAAGCGGTGGGTGGTGTGCGCGCCAGTTGAACCAGCAGGCCGCCTCGAGTGCCTCTCCTCCGCAGGCAATGTTTTGGGACGGCCTCTGGAATAAGTTAAATTGCTCTGGAGAGAGTGAACAAAGGATCTCCTCCAAGGAAGTCGTATTCCTGGTCGTAATGATGGTAGTTCTGGACAGTTACCGTCGCTCTAAACACTAAACATTTCATAAGGAAAAATGTAAAAAATAGTGCATAAAAAAAAAATACTACAGAGTTTCCTAAGAGCTAGTCGCAATCCTGCCATCTCCGTTGGCGCCATCAGTCCAATCCAGTATCACATTCTTCTATGTAGTCAATCAATCCAGTATCACATTCTTATATCTAGTCAACCAATCCAGTATCACATTCTTATATCTGGTCAAACATCCAGTTTCGCATTCTTATATTTAGTCAACTAATCCAATGTCACATTCTTATATCTCCTCAACCAATCCAATGTCACATTATGATTACCTACGGCCAACCAATCCAGTCACATTCTGACATTTTTACCTACAGCCAGCCAATCCGGTGTCACATTCTGAGATTCTTATCGACAGGCAACCAATCCAGAGTCACCTTATAACGTACAGCTAACCAATCCAGCATCACATACAGTATGTACCTTACAGGCTACAGGAAACGAATCTGGCTCACATTCTGACATTCTTGCCGACAGGCAACCGATCCAGTTCCCCATTCTTACATTCTTACCTTTGGGCCACCTCTGGTGCTCCTCTGATCCTCGGTCATTAATAATCAAAGTAAAGAGCTGTCCTGACCTCAGCCCCATCAGCCCTCATCCATTTGAAGTAGCCTGTCCTCTGCAGCATGAGGAAATCATTTGCTGCCTAATTCAATGAGCCATCAGCCCGGTCCAGCAGACCTTATGACGTGAGAATATTAACCTCACCACCACCAAGAGTGGAGGCTGCAAAGCTAGCACTGGATATATCCAGGAAAGCCAGTCTATTATTCACCTAACCAAGGCCTGTTTCCCAAATGGCACCCTGCTCCCTATGTAGTGCACTACATTTGACCAGGGCCATGGTCAAATGTAGCACACTTTACAGCGAAATGGGAGCCATTTGGGATGGAGACCAAGGATTCAGTTCCCAGATTAGGACAGGCTAGCCCTAATTGCTCTCTCGTCGTGGCCATCTCTGCCTCATCACTAACCCCTTAATGGGATACTTTGAGGCCCTTAATCTACTTCCTCAGCGTCAAAGTTTTTTCTCTGTGTCCAGTATGAAGGAAGTTAGAGGTCGTTTTGAGAGACAGTGCTAACTAGCGTCAGCGCAATGAATGAAAGTCTATGGTATCTACTAGCAGATCCCCATAGACTCCAAATATTGCACTATTTAGCATTGGCTCGCAAAATTAAATCTAACTTCCTTTGTATTAGATACAGAGAAATAAAAATGATAATCCATTAGTTCCTCTGACTCTGGGGAAGTAGATAAAGGGCCTCATTTCCATAATCCAGGAGTATCCCTTTAACCACTGGCCTAAATTTTTTGTTTTTTTATTTAGTTTATTTCACCTTTATTTAACCAGGTAGGCCAGTTGAGAACAAGTTCTCATTTACAACTGTGACCTGGCCATGATAAAGCAAAGCAGTGCGACACAAACAACACAGAGTTACACATGGGATAAACAAACGTACAGACAATAACACAATAGAAAAATCTATATACAGTGTGTGCAAATGCAGTAAGATTAGGGAGGTAAGGCAGTAAATAGGCCATAGTGGCGAAATAATTAAAATGTAGCAATTAAACACTGGAGTGCTAGATGTGCAGAACATGAATGTGCAAGTAGAGTTATTGTGGTGCAAAGGAGAGAAAAAAAATAACAATATGGGAATGAGGTAGTTGGGTGGGCTATTTACAGATGGGCTGTGTACAGGTGTAATGATCGGTAAGCTGCTCTGACAGCTGATGCTTAAAGTTAGTGAGGGAGTTAAAAGACTCCAGCTTCATTGATTTTTGCAATTCGTTCCAGTCATTGGCAGCAGAGAACTGGAAGGAAAGGCGACCAAAGAGGAGTTGGCTTTGGGGATGACCAGTGAAATATACCTGCTGGAGCGCGTGTTACGGGCGGGTGCTACTATGGAGACCAGTGAGCTGAGATAAGGTGGGACTTTACCTAGCAAAGACTTATAGATGACCTGGATCCAGTGGGTTTGGCGACGAATATGTAGCGAGGGCCAGCCATCGAGAGCATGCAGGTCGCAGTGGTGGGTAGTATATGGGGCTTTGGTGAGAAAACAGATGGCACAGTGATAGACTACATCCAATTTGCTGAGTAGAGTGTTGGAGGCTATTTTGTAAATGACATCGTCGAAGTCAAGGATCGGTATGATGGTCAGTTTTACAAGGGTAGGTTTGGCAGTATGAGTGAAGGATGCTTTATTGCGAAATAGGAAGCCGATTCTAGATTTATTTTTGGATTGGAGATGCTTAATGTGAGTCTGGAAGGAGAGTTTACAGTCTAACCAGACACCTAGAATATGTGGATAACTACAAATACCTAAGTCAGAACCGTCCAGTGCAGTGATGCTAGTCGGCTAGGTGGGTGTGGGCAGCGATCAGTTGAAGAGCATGCATTTAGTTTTGCTTGCATTTATGAGCAATTGGAGGCCACAGAAGGAGTGTTGTATGGCATTGAAGCTCGTCTGGAGGTTTGTTAACACAGTGTCCAAAGAAGGGCCAGAAGTATACAGAATGGTGTTGTCTGCGTAGAGGTGGATCAGAGAATCACCAGCAGCAAGAGCGTCATCATTGATGTACAGAGAAAAGAGTCGGCCAGAGAATTGAACCCTGTGGCATCCCCATAGAGACTACAAGAGGTGCGGACAACATGCCCTCCGATTTGACACACTGAACTCTATCTGAGCAGTAGTTGGTGAACCAGGCGAGGCAGTCATTTGAGAAACCAAGGCTGTTGAGTCTCCCGATAAGAATGCAAAAAAAGGTGAAGACCACCAGCCGTGGCTAACAAAGACTAGTAGCTAGTTAGCTGGCTAGCTCTTGACGGAACTTCCAGTTCTAAGGAATAAAAATAGCAGATCTGTACCACATTGGGTGAGCTGGGTTGCAGGAAAGTATATTTAGTTCGTAGATAGAAAGTGAGATTAAGATATATACGAAAGAGACCGGCTATTTACACGGGATAAGACACAGGATAAGACAAAGACAAACCCACACGTCCTATAACGGTATGGTACACAGGAGGCCGATGGCACCTTAATTGAGGAGGACAGGCTCATAGTAATGGCTGGAACAGAACTAAATGGAATGGTATCGTACACATCAAGCACATGGTTTTGCATGAATTGATAGAGATACTGAATCAAATGATACGATACCACTGGAGGCTGTTGAGGGAGGACAGCTCATAGCAATGGCTGGAATGGAGTAAATGCAATGGTATCCATTGCATTTACTCCAATTGCATTTTACTCCAATTACTCCAAAGTGTCTCATATATATCTACTAGTAAAATTAAATCCTTTGATTTTTAATACAGATCAGCTGGCCTAGTAATTAGATTCAACACCTGAGGATATGAAGAACATTGCACGGCTGAAAATGCTGTTGCCATAATGCTGTACAACATTGTATTTTAAATTACATTAAAAAAAGAATATTTTATACAACAAATGTACTTCCAAGTAATTTATTATGCTTTCTTATCTTGACAGGCAATCTGTATGAACGGCATAGCATCCAGTCCATTATGCCCATCACTCCTGCAGTATTGGCAAATTCATCAGGCATTTCTCTCTCAGCCCCCCTGAGCAGCATGTCAATTTGCCTGTCATCATTCCTTCCCAAGTCTTTACTGGCAGCCTTGTTGGAATATAAACATGACTTATCTGTGTGCGTCCCAAATGACGCATGATATTCCATACGTAGTGCATCCTATGGGCCCTGGTCTAAAGTAGTGCACTACATGGGGAATAGGGTGACATTTAGGATGCAGAATGAATTCTCAGTACTAGAGCTGGTGGCTGGAAGCTTGTCTTTGATGAAGCATTACCCCTCAAAGTGGAGAACATGGCCTTCGGTGACCAAGATGTTCCAACCTGAACTGTATTGAAACATGACTTTAGTGTTTAATCGAATTTGTACAAATATTTAGCAAATTTTTTGAGAGTTTTGAGATGTATCTGGAAACAAAATAAATATGACTTTATTTAGCTTTTTTTGTGAGAAAGTGGGTCTTGAAGGCCTGCCTGATGGAGTCCAATAAAAAATGTGTAAAAAAATCATTCATCACATTTCTTGAGTAATCATTCTCTCAGCATCTTCCTATTCTAGTGGGTTATAATGGCAATGTTTTCAAGGCTATCAAAACCGAAAACTTTACCTCATACCTGGAGACATTGCAGAGATTCTTGAAATGACACAAAGTGAAATCCAACTTGACACGTGAGAAAAACGTGTTGTGGCATGTCTCAGTGCCTTGCAGGCTGGCCTTATTTCCTCTATGGTCACAGGTTGAGGACATGCGACCTGAAATGCATGCAAACTAATGGCCGGAGTGAGTGAAGTTTCCTCCAATAAGCCCAAAGTCTTTGCCTGATGTCAGCAGGAGTTTATAAATACGCATGTCTGCATATGCACTCGTCTATCGATCCATCCATCCCCGTCTGTCCGCCCATCTCTATGTCACCATAGCTGTTTCTTGTCATTCACTCGCTTTGAAGAAGGAGAAGGAGAAAGAGGGTTGCTTTAGGAGGCGGCTCAATTAGCAATTTCCCCTCACCTCTGCATCGAAAAGAGATAGGAATAAGTATGTACAGGCTGCAATCGCAAGTCAATGTCATTTTGATAATCTCTTAAATATACTTGTCATTATCTGTTTGATAAATGCACTGTAAATCAAATCCACAGTGTATTATCCACTCAGTAAAGGCATTTGTCATATCAGGATATCATTTTTAGTAGGAACACATCTCCCATTTAAATAAATTAAGCTTAATGATTTATTTTGGATTTGGCTATGACTATTTTGCTTATTAATGTCTGCAGCTTACTTACTGTAGGTTGCGGATTAGTTAGGACCAACACGCCTATACGCTTAAAAAAACCAAATACGGTTCTTGAGAGCGATGCCATTGGGAACCATTTTAGGGTCTTTGAAGAACCATACAATTTTAGGGTCTTTGAAGAACCATACAAAAATCCAAAATCAGACATGTTTCGATCCTCCAGGAATTTAATATCCCTGCTGTAGGGTTTTAAGCCTCATTTGCATATTTTCCGGGGGGAATTGTTGAGTTACCAGTACCACCATGACTGTGTTTGCTCGTGACAGAGACATGCTTGTTGCATTCATTCATTTTAAGTCCTGTGGCCTTCAAGTGGATATGTTGTCATAAAAATTGTATTCTTGAAACAATAAAATAAATATTTCATAAGATCTTATTTTGAAGGCCTATTTTTAACCTATTACAGTGACCTGAAACTCATAGTTTAAAACTCCTTGTCAATATCGGGGCGCTGTTTTCACTTTGTAAAAATGTGTTCCCAAATTAAACTGTCTCGTACTCAATTCTTGCTCGTACAATATGCATATTATTATTACTGTTGGATAGAAAACACTCTCTAGTTTCTAAAACCGTTTGAATTGTATCTGTGAGTAAAACAGAACTCAAGTTGCAGCTAACTTCCTGTCAGGAAGTGAGAAATCTGAAATCGGGCACTCTGTTCCAGGGTCAGTTTATTAATTTGCATGTAATCTATGAGTCGACATGCACTGCATACGATTTCCCCTAGATGTCAGTAAGCAGTGAGAATTGGAATGGTGTTGCTAGGCAGATCTGAGGCCATATAAAGGGTCTTGGAACGTGGGGTGCACTCTTTTCAACATTCGTCATGGCGCAAGACAGACCTCAGGATGGCATTCTGAAAAGCTCTCGTTATAGGCCTTAGATATATCCGTCTCTGATTTTATTCGATATAGGTGTTAAAGACATCATAATGTAGTTATTTTAAACCGAGTTATATCAGTTTATATCAGTATATTGCGATTTTCGGATATTTCTTTGTGCTGCGTTATGAAGAGTTGGGCACGTCTGGGCCACATAGCTAATGTTTGCTGCTAATTCCTAAGTTGAAGACGTCAATCTACAACCGAGCAACGATGATTCTGGACAAAGGACCACTTGCACAAGATTCTGATGGAAGCTGATCAATAAGTAAGAACTATTTATGATGTTAATTCGTTGTTCTGTTGAAAAATGTAAAACTACTATTCCGCCATTAATTTCGGTGCGGTCTCCATTTAACGCACGCTGTATGTCGTAGTAACGTTAATTTTAAAAATCTAACACAGCGGTTGCATTAAGAACTAATGTATCTTTCATTTGCTGTCCAACCTGTATTTTTTAGTCAAGTTTATGATTAGTTATTGATTAGATTATGTGCCTCTCCCAAGATTTCTCCCGACATTTTGTTGGCAGCTTGGCTACTATTCTCATTGTATAACCACGATTTGTGCCGCTAAATATGCACATTTTCGAACAAACAATATATGTATTGTGTAATATGATGTTATAGGACTGTCATCTGATGAAGTTTTGAGAAGGTTATTGAAAAATGTAATATCTTTTGCTGGTTTATTCGCTATCGCTAACGTGCATGAATCAATGCTGCTGTGTGGTTGGCTATTGTAGTAAGCTAATATAATGATAAATTGTGTTTTCGCTGTAAAACACTTAAAGAATCTGAAATATTGGCTGGATTCACAAGATCTTTGTCTTTCATTTGCTGTACGCTGTGTATTTTTCATAAATGTTTTATGATGAGTATTTAGGTAATTCACGTTGCTCTCTGTAGTTATTCTAGTTGCTTTGGTGAGAGTTGTGATGGTGGCTGCAATGTAAAACTATGATTTATACCTGAAATATGCACATTTTTTGAACAAAACATATGCTATACAATAAATATGTTATCAGACTGTCATCTGATGAAGTTGTTTCTTGGTTAGGGACTATTTATATCTTTATTTGGTCGAATTTGTGATAGCTACCTATGCAGGAAAAAAATGCTGGAGAAAAAAAAGTTGTGTCTTTTGCTATGGTGGTTAGCTAATAGAAATACATATTGTGTCTTCCCTGTAAAACATTTTAAAAATCAGAAATGATGGCTGGATTCACAAGATGTGTATCTTTCATTTGGTGTCTTGGACTTGTGATTTCACGAACATTTTATTATATGATATCCCTGTGGCTTTAGGCTAGGCTATGTTAGTCAGCTTTTTTAATGGGGGGGGATCCCGGATCCGGGTTTGTGACTCGTTAGAGGTTTAAAGGCCACAAGGCCTGCAAGTCACATAATGCTGTCCATGAGACGAAAACAACATGCTCTCGTGTTTGTCTATAAAGCACTTCTGAATAAACTACCTTCTTATTTATCATCACTCATCAATATTAGAATTATAATTCCTAAAACCAGGTCTCAACATGGATTACACTTGAGGCCCGTGCGATTTCCACAGAGTTGGGTATGCTGCCTTTTCCTGTTACGCTCCCATGGAATAGCCTGCAGACTAAACTTAAACTTGAGACTCATGTCCCCCTTGCCCATTTTAAACATTTATTGTAGGATTTTTATTTTCTATTGCTTGTAACTGTTTCGGGTAATGCAAGTTCTTGTGCTGTTAGGTGTCAGGCCCCGACCATAGAGAGCTGTTTATTCTCTATTGGTTGGGGCGTGATAGTGACTAGGGTGGGTCATCTCGGTGTTTAATAGTTTATGTTGGCCTGGTATGGTTTCCAATCAGAGACAGCTGTTTATCGTTGTCTCTGATTGGGTATCATATTTAGGCAGCCATTTCCCCTTTGTGTTTCGTGGGATCTTGTCCCACGAAACGTGACGCTACTTGTGCACACGAGTAGCGGCACGTTTCGTTTGTGGTTTTGTTTGGTGAGTTTCTGTTTATTAAAAGATGTGGAACTCTACGCACGCTGTGCCTTGGTCCGATTACTATGACGAACGTGACATTAGGGGAATAACCTATGTGTAAATGTAATAATCTGCTGCTGTATTTTTTGTGTTGTCTGTGATTGTTTTGTTTGTCTTGTGTAATTTCTTAATCATTGTACCTAAACTGTATGTGTAAACATGTATACGCAGGGCCCAGCTGTAAAAGAGACCTTGGTCTCGGTCTGTGTTCCTTGTTGAAATAGAGGTAGAATAATAATGCTGGCTGGTAAATTGGTGTGTAATTACTATTGGAAATCAGGCAGAGTGGGGATATCCAACATTCTGAATGTCAAACTATAGAACCCATTTCCTACATTTTAATAAAAAAATTGATTTTATCAAACAAATCTATGCTACATTTTATCTCTGGGACCCTCAGGATGACAAATCAGAGCAAGAATACTTAATGTAAGTACATTATTTACCTTCAGAGGTGAATGTATTTAAACCAGTTGCTGTGCTAAAAGTGTTTCTGTCACGCCCTGACTAGTTACATTTGCTTTTTTTTATTATTTGGTTAGGTCAGGGTGTGACAAGGGTGGTTTGTTTAGTTTTTGTATTGTCTAGTTTAAAAAAATCTTGTCTAGGGTTTTTGGTTATCTATGGGGATGTTGTATTGTCTAGGTTTATGGTGGCCTGAATGGGTTCCCAAAGTTTTTCGATGTCTCTAATTGGGGAGCCTATTTAGGTTGCCATTTTTCATGTTGGTTTTGTGGGTAGTTGTCCATGTTTAGTTGCCTGTGAGCACCACGTTGGCGTGGCGTTTCGTTTGTTATTTTGTTGTTTAGTGTTCGTTCTTTTTTTAATAAAGTATGTACGCTCAAAACGCTGCGCCTTGGTCCACTCCTTTAAACGGCCGTGACAGTTTCATTATTGTGCACTCTACTCAAACAATACCATGTTATTTTTTTCACTGTAATAGCTACTGCAAATTGGACACTGCAGTTAGATTAAGAAGAATTTAAGCTTTCTGCCCATATAATACATATCTGTCCTGGAAAGTTGGCTGTTTACATCATCATTCTAGTCACATTAGCGCACGTTAGCAACAACTGTCCCAGTTTAGGGACACCGATCCCGTAGAGGTTTTAATTGAACTCTTAATTTAACCCTAGAAATATTACACTGAAAAAGCAACACTAGTTAACGCCTACCTATGTGCTATGAAAGGCCACGTCTGCAGGCTTCCATACATTTCAAGAACCTTTTAGAATTCTGAATAACCATAGATGCCACATCAAGAATCCCACACTTAGCTTAAATGTTCTTTACTGGGCAAGAGTTTGCCAATGAACCTTAAGAGTTGAGGAAGAACCAATTTAAGAACCTTCATCTTTTCAGTGTACTTGGCACCATTATCCCCGGGTGAGAGACTAGGGTAACAAGACCCCATGTTAATTCATATGAATACCTTAGGCCTTGTCCCTTGGGATATACCAAACGGAGATCTGAACAATAGGATTTTCTACACGTAAGAAAACGAGGGTTCCTCAAGGGTTCTTTGGGAAGGGTGATGGTTCTATGGCTCATTAGAATATTTTGGGTCCTGGTTTACTCACAGCTATTTTTGTACAATCGTGAGTGTCATTCCAGTTTATCTAAAGTAATATATGACTATGGCCAATGCGGTGTCTTGTGAAAGACTCATGTATGTGAAAGACCCTTGTGTCAATTGAAAACAGTTGACTAAATCAGTCAGTGTTTCTAAACTCTTTCCTCAGGGACCCCCAGCAGTTCCAGAAGTAGTTCACTTGATTCAAGCCAGATATGGAGGTCCTGGGCTGGCGTTGTGACACGTGGTCTGCGGTTGTGAAGCCGGGTGAACGTACTGCAGTGCAGCAGCCAGAGCAGAGAGAGCAGATGTCTTGAGGGAGATAGGTGTGCGTCTCAAGGTGAGAGAAACAAGATGGTACCTGTGAGGTGGGAGATGTAATGGGCAACCCTCAGCTCATTAGTGAAGTAAGAGGAGGAAGCTGAATGCACACACAGCTCAACGCTCAGCTCATCAAAGTCCACAGGAAATAATAAGAAGGATTTATTTTAATAACCATATGTTGTCAACCAGTCAAGGAAATCTGTCATGGTGATGTGTAAATGCTCAGACACTGCAGCATATCACATATGAGTCAATGACTATGAAAGAAACACAGTAATAATAATGTAATGAAATCATGCAATCCTTCAATTTATACAAAAGCAAATTCTTTGAAAATGAAACATAGTTGTAAGGAGCTATATTGTACATAGCTATTACACACTATATTGTACCTGGCTATTACAAGCGTCTTTAGGTCTTCAAGTGCTATATAAATCACATGTATTATTGTTATTATAGCTATCCAGACTACTCTAAATGATCTTTTAAAATGAAAAATTGTTATTTTGAGCTTATTGGTCACTTTATGCCCAAGTGTCCCTTGTGGGACTTCTTGGGTTTAAAAAAATAACTTAAACCAAGCTACCATCCAGACTGCACAAAATATGGTTGGTTCCCATCTCAGTCCCATCAGTCCCAAGGCAGTGAATTTAGTTGATTAAATCAATGGGTGCATGCAGCAGAACTGACACGAAAACAACAATTAATAAGCAACCCCTAGTGCACCGCACTGCAGCTCCCTCTTAACCAGGCAGCTAATAACATTACACTGCAAAAATACCCTAATCAGACAGGTGGACAGGGATTTGAGAACACTTTGATTTGCTTACTGTGGAAGTCAGTATTATTGTGCTGGGACTCAAAAGCATATGGGTAGGATGTATTGTATTGTTTACCATTGGTATCACAGTCTAAGGTATTGTTAAAAGTTCTGTACCTTATAAGTAGCCTATCATTTTATTTTGGCTATTTTAGTTTTTGTACCACAGTTTTTTCCATTGAACTACAGTATATCTTAAAGGTAATTATCCTACAACAATATGTATGCTTGTTGTCTTGTGAACACATCTCTCTCCCTTCCTGTTTCTCTCTTTCTCTTTCTCTCTTTCTCTCACCTTCTCTCTCTCTCTTTCTCTCTCTCTCTGTCTGTCTCTCTCTCTCTCTCTCAAAAAATGTAATTTAAGGGCTTTATTGGCATGGGAAACATATGTGTTAAAGTTACCAAAGCAAGTGAAGTAGATAAAAAAGCTAAATGAAATAAACAATACAAATTAACAGTAAATATTACACTCACAAAAGTTCCAAAAGAATAAAGACATTTCAAATGTCATATTATGTGCAAATAGTTAAAGTACAAAAGGGAAAATTAATAAACATAAATATGGGTTGTATTTACAATGGTGTTTGTTCTTCACTGATTGCCCTTTTGTGGCAACAGGTCACACATCTTGCTGCTGTGATGGCACACAGTGGTATTTCACCCAGTAGGTATGGGATTTTATCAAAATTGGGTTTGTTTTCTAATTCTTTGTGGATCTGTGTAATCTGAGAGAAATATGTGTCTCTATGGTCATACATTTGGCAGGAGGTTAGGAAGTGCAGCTCAGTTTCCACCTCATTTTGTGGGCAGTGTGCACATAGCCTGTCTTCTCTTGAGAGCAAGGTCTGCCTACGGCGGCCTTTCTCAATAGCAAGGCTATGCTCACTAAGTCTGTACATAGTCAAAGCTTTCCTTAAGTTTGGGTCAGTCACAGTGGTCAGGTATTCTGCCACTGTGTACTCTCTGTTTAAGGCCAAATAGCATTCCAGTTTGCTCAGTTAGTGTTAATTCTTTCCAATGTGCCAAGTAATTCTTTTTTGTTTTCACATGATTTGGTTGGGTCTAATTGTGTTGCTGTCCTGGGGCTCTATGGGGTCTGTTTGTGTTTTTGAACAGAGCCCCAGGACCAGCTTGCTTAGGGACTCTTCTCCAGGTTAATTTCTCTGTAGGTGATGGCTTTGTTATGGAAGGTTTGGGAATCACTTCCTGTTAGGTGGTTGTAGAATTTAACGTCTCTTTTCTGCATTTTGATAATTAGCGTGTATCAGCCTAAATCTGCTCTGCATGCATTATTTGGCATTTTATGTTGTACACTAAGGATATTATTGCAGAATTCTCAATTTGGTGTTTGTCTCTCTCCTCTCTCTCGCTCTCTATTTCTCTGTGTCTCTCTGTGTCTCTCTCTCTCTCCCTTTTGCTCTCCCTCGCTCTCTCTCACTCTCTCTCTCTGTCTCTCTCTCTCCTTTGTCTTTCTATATTTCTTTCTTTCTCTCTCTGTCTTTGTCTCTGTCTCTCCTCTCTTTCTCTCCCTCTCTCTATTACTCTCACACACACTAGAATGCACATTAAAAAGAATTTGTTCCCCAAAGAAGGTCGGCATTTGTAAGGATACTGACAGATTTAAGCATCAATTAACTTGATCTACAGTGGGCACATTATCATACGAGGTTGTCAGCTGTGGCCATTTGAGGGAAACAAATACCCCAAGCTTTGTGCACCTTCCATGGCTTGAACTTTGTATGGACCCGGAGTTGCAATGAATGTCACAGTCCATCATTCATCCTGTTAGAAGCCATGCATTCTATGAGAGAGATAAAGAGGGGGAGGGAGAGAGTGAGTCTTTGTGTATGTGTGTCTGTGTGTGTGTGATCAAGTTATTCCATACTAATAACCATAAAGAAAATGTGGATTCCAAAATGCTTTGTCATGTGCGCTTGCCTTCTTGCATTGTGATGTCAGGCCCATCTCATCCTATCCCAGGCCAGTTCTGAGGTCCTAAGCCTCATTACGTTGGCTAGGAAAATTATACCTCTGTGCCATGGTGATGGATGACAAGTTAAATTTGTGTCCAGGGACTGAAGGTGAATGGTGACAGAGGTATTTATCTTGAGAATGGAGGCTAGGGTCAGGCGAGGCTGGGTGCCTTCAGACACAAGACGTTGATAAATTCATCCAGCGGACCCCATTGCTTCGGCCTTTTCTTTGTTTTGAATCCTGGTCATTAGCTAAGTGACCCGCATCGCTCATTCTGCTAGGTTGTGAAGAATGCCTCACCGTGCCCAGCTAGCCAGCTAGCCATCCAGCCATCCCATGGCTACCTCAATGCTGATGCTTGTAGTTCATTCCTCTACTGGACTCAGACCGTTGAATGTTTTGCTTCGGCTGCTATATTCACTACAAAGTTAAATGTAATTAAATATAACTGAAAATGTAATCTACGTAATCCCCAAAAGTAATTATTGATCATGAGCGGGCCATAACCAATAACCATTAATGCTGCATACTTAAAGAAATGTTAAAATCTCACCTTAATGGTTAAAATAGTTATAAATTGCTGAGGTGTAGTCACTTTTGAGGACACAAGCTTAACTACACAGTTCAAATATGAAATATTTTATGATGTGTTTCCTTTTCAACAAAACTGTATGAATAAGGCTTTAAATGAGTTATATGCTTTCTAAAAACATGACAAACAAATTATTAAACAACTAACTATAAGATTTCACATTCCTTATAACTGTAAAATTATGTGTTTGTATGTTTAGTGTTAGATAAAACGTGCATATTTTTTCGTCTATGACAAGTGTTTTTCTGTCTAAAATGTGTCATTTATTTTAGATGAATGGCTATAAATCGATCTCTGAATGTACTACAGTGATGAAACCAATCTCTCCTACTGCACTACGATGTAACGATTGCAGGCATGTGCTTTGTCAGTGATGTACTGTAGGGTTCAGCCTGGAGTTGATGGACAGTCGGAGGAGCGATTGAAATGGAAGAAGGGACATCCCAGTTTCAAGTGGTTTTAGATGTCACAGAGGCTCAGAAAGAATACTAGTGTGTCAGTGGGAACCAGGGCTATCGCCCATGCAAGCCATTTTGATCTACGGTGTCCACAGATCGATTTACTGTATAAGTGAACATGATGGGCGGAACCGGTACGAGAACCATAACATCTAAGAGGTTTTAACCAGCATTTAACTATTCATGCTTTTAGAGAAAGCTCAGTGTTGTAGGTCTCTGAATAGGCTAACGTCCTCCAGACAGCAAGAGTGATTCCATATACAGTGCATTCAGACAACTTCTCATTTCCCATATTTTGTTACGTTGCAGCCTTATTCTAAAATGTATTAAATTAAATGTTTTCCTCATCAATCTACACACAATACCCCATAAGGGCAAAGCAAAAACAGGTTTTTAGACATTTAGCAACAAAAATATATATACTTATTTACATAAGTATTCAGAACCTTCGCTATGAGACTCGAAATTGAGCTCAGGTGCATCCTGTTTCCATTGATCATCCATGAGATGTTTCTACAACTTGATTGTAGTCCACCTGTGGTAAATTCAATTGATTGGACATGATTTGGAAAGGCACCCACCTGTCTATATAAGGTCCCACAGTTGACAGTGCATGTCAGAGCATAAATCAAGCAATGAGGTCGAAGGAATTGTCCATAGAGCTCCGAGACAGGATTGTGTCGAGGCACAGATCTGCAGCAATGAAGGTCCCCAAGAACACAGTGGCCTCCATCATTCTAAAATGGAAGAAGTTTGGAACCACCAAGACTCTTCCTAGAGCTGGCCACCCGGCCAAACTGAACAATCGGGGGAGAAGGGCCTTGGTCAGGGAGGAGACCAACAACCCAATGGTCACTCTGACAGAGCTCCTGAGTTCCCCTGTAGAGACGGGAGAACCTTCCAGAAGGACAACCATCTCTGCAGCACTCCACCAATCAGGCCTTTATCGTAGAGTGGCCACTCCTCAGTAAGAGGCACATGACAGCCCACTTGGAGTTTGCCAAAAGGCACCCAAAGGACTCTCAGACCATGAGAAAGAAGATTCTCTGGTCTGATGAAACCAAGCCTGAACGCCAAGCGTCACGCCTGGAGGAAACCTGGCACCATCCCTATGGTGAAGCTTGGTGGTGTCAGCATCATGTTGTGGGGATGTTTTTCAGTGGCAGGGACTGGGAGACTACTCAGGATTGAGGGAAAGATGAACGGAGCAAAGTACAGAGAGATCCTTGATGAAAACCTGCTCCAGAGCGCTCAGGACCTCAGACAGGGGTGACGGTTTACTTTCTAACAGGACAACAACCATAAGCACACAGCCAAGACAACACAGGAGGGGCTTTGGGACAAGTCTTTGAATGTCCTTGAGTGGCCCAGCAATGAGCATGAACTTGAACCCGATCGAACATCTCTGGAGGGACCTGAAAATAGCTGTGCAGCAACGCTCCTCATCCAACCTGACAGAGCTTGAGAGGCTCTACAGAGAAGAATGGGAGAAACTCCCCAAATACTGGTGTTTCAATCTTGTAGGGTCATACCCAAGAAGACTCAAGGCTGTAATCGCTGCCAAAGGTGTTTCAACAAAGTAATGAATGGGTCTGAATACCTATGTAAATGTGATATTTTTTTTTGAATTTTGCTAAAAAATATGCTTTTAGAATAAGGCTGTAATGTAACACAATTTGGAAAAAGTCAAGGGGTCTGAATACTTTCCGAATGCACTGTATTTTAATATTTGTATCTAAAAACATAATTGAGATGAACATAATTGAGAAATAATTAAGAGAAGTTTTCATATTTACCCAGGCCTCCTTTTAAGACTCCAAAGGGTTTTAATCTGTAGGTGCCACAAAGCAAACACTGGTATCATATGAAGCTTCATCACGGGCTGTGTAATATTATTAGTATTTTGATTTCAATAAAATAAAAATAAAAATAATGTATGAATTTTGAAAAATATAGACATGAATATAGAAAATATACATTCTTTGATTAGGCACATTTTTAAATATATTGTTGAACATAATAAGGACACAATATTTTCATGCCATTTCGCCTGGTGGACAGTGCTATACATCACAATGTGTTTCAAAGTGCAAGGACTATCCGATGCACGTCCACATTCAACCGAGAACCCTCCGCCTGGTACCTTCTTCACTCTCATCATTATGGTGAGTTTATTGTCTACAATTGCACTTTTCATATTAGTACATCATTTTGCTTTATTTGAACTAACGATAGCTAGCTACTGAGTGCTTGGACCAGTTTTCCCAAAAGTGGACAATGTATAGGACTAACGTCAAGTTTTGCTTGCTAGCCAACCAACAACGTCAGTGTCGCTATCAAGCCAATCTACTAAATTTACCTGAATTAAATATATGAAACTGATCATGACTCAATTTAATCTGATTTCACTGCGATGTGTTAGTCAACATGCAATAATACCTGCACACTGTCAATCACAGATGAATGATTGCATTTAGATGAACAAATTCAGATTAATTTAGTCTAGTATATCCTTTTGCAGAAAAAGCGAAAGGAAAAAGCGTATTTCTCTCAAATGTTTTGCACAAATTTATTTACACCCATGTTAGTGAGCATTTATCCTTTGCTAAGATAGTCCATTCACCTGACAGGTGTGGCATATAAAAAAGCTGATTAAACAGCATGATCATTACACAGGTGCACCTTGTGCTGGGGACAGCAAAAGGCCACTCTATAAGGTGCAGTTTTGTCCCACAACACAATGCCACAGATGTCTCAAGTTTTGAGGGAGCATGCAATTGGCATGCTGACTGCAGGAATGTCCACCAGAGCTACTGCCAGAGAATTGAATGTTAATTTCTCTCCCATAAGCCGCCTTCAACGTTATTTTATAGAATTTGTCAGTACGTCCAACCAGCCTCACAACCGCAGACCATGTGCATGGGGTCATGTGGGCAAGTGGTTTGCTGATGTCAACGTTGTGAACAGAGTGCCCCATGGTGGCGGTGGCGTTATGGTATGGGCAGGCATAAGCTACGAACAACGAACACAATAGCATTTTATCGATGGCAACTTGAATGTACAGAGATATCATGAACGAATTCCTAAGTCCCATTGTGAGGCCCATTTTTTTTTTATGCGCCTGTGACCAACAGATTCATATCGGTATTCCCAGTCGTGAAATCCGTAGATTAGGGGCTAATACATGTATTTCAATTGACTGATTTCCTTATATGAACTGAAATTGCTGCATGTTGCGTTTATATTTTTGTTCAGTATACATTGATATTTGTTTTAGTTGTACAATAGTAGACCTAGCTGCATAAACTGTATGTATGTGAAAACATCTCTCTCACTCCCTATACTTCGCAATATGTAGACGTATTCAACTACCAGAAACAGACTTATTGAGCTGAAGCAATCTATGTTGTGCATGCTATGGTGTGCGTTTTACAGTAGACCTAGCTACATAAGCTGTAGCCTTTCTCTCTCTCTCTCTCTTTCTCTCTTTTTCTCATTTATTTGAGGCCAACTTTACACCAATATTGTCCTGGAGGCATACTTACACACCCAGTATCATTACATTATTTTACTGAACTTTTTCAATATTAAATACTTTTTTTGCTTCTTTCTATTCTGTGACTGCATGAAATAGCAAACATAACGTGAATTCAGTGATGACATTACTTCGCCTTTGTTACTCCCTGATGAAACAGTATAATTCATACCGTAATTAGGTGGTCTGTTGAAAATAGATTCCATGATCCGGACTAGAGCTAGCAGTGGCGTATAGCACCGCCCACCGGACAAAATGGCCTGTACAATAATATACTCTATGGTCATATTACAGTTTCAGAGTGGGATCTCTGCTAGTTTAAAAGTTCTGGCCCATTTTATACAGGGGAAATTGGCACAGGTGTCACGTTCCTGACCTATTTCTGTTAGTTTGTTGAATGTGTTAGTTGGTCAGGACGTGAGTTTGGGTGGGCATTCTATGTTTTCTGTTTCTATGTTGGTTTAGGGTTGCCTGGTATGGCTCTTAATTAGAGGCAGGTGTTTGGTGTTCCTCTAATTGAGAGTCATATTTAGGTAGGTTGTTTCACAGTGTTCGTTGTGGGTGGTTGTCTCCTGTGTCAGTGTTTGTCGCACCATACGGGACTGTTCGGATTGTTTTTGTACATCGTCATTTTGTGTAGTCTATTTTCCCTGTTCGTGCGTTCTTCGTGTTTTATGTAAGTTCCATGTCCAGGTCTGTCTATTCCGTTTTGTTATTTTGTTAATCTTTCAAGTGTATTTCGTTTCGTGTTTTTTCCCGTCTTGTTTATTAAAATTATGTATTCACAACCCGCTGCGCCTTGGTCGAATCACTACTCCTCCTCCTCGGATGAAGAGGAAGAGGATTACCGTTACAACAGGAGTGTCGTGTCTGGACTGTCGTTAAATGTGAAGACTTATTTATATCAAATCAGTTCTCTAGGTTTATTTATTACGTGATTAAATAAATCATGTAAACATTAATTAACTGGGAAGTCAGGGCACCATGGAAAATGTTGAGATTACAAAGTCATAATTCTCCGAATATAACTCTTCAGATATTTTAACATCTGATCAATTAGTCTTCTATTAATTAATTATTAATTGCCTCATCAGTTCTCATTACTAACATTGTCAAATTCTTGGTTATCTGCAGGAATCATAGTTTCCACAGTGAATCAGCAATACACAAATTGGCTTAATTATTTATTTACTAACTAACTAATCACGGAAATACATAACAAACCAACATTAGATATTGGTTACTAACAATGATAGAAAAGTGCCTAGTGGGCTAAGCCGATATGACAGCTTGGTAGACAAAGGAACGGGGTGGGAACTGAGAGAGCGGGAAAGACAAAATGGATTCACTACACACAGTGGATAATTGTACTCATGGACATGCTAATTCTGAAAGAAATTGCAATGTACATATTTATGCCCATATGTCATTGTTGTCTCTCCATGTTGGAATCCTAGATCATCCTGTAGAGTTCATCAGATTCTCTGGTAAACTTTCCCAGAAGTCACAATGTATTTTGTGGTTGTAAGTGGTTAGAATACAATTTGGAGTTTTCTCATAGGATAGATGCTTCGGCGGTTGTTGTTATTCTCAAACTAGGTTTACGTAATGTCTAGCTGCAGACTAGTAATTTGTGTCGTCTAAAATTTGCTCCTTCTTCTGTAGCGATCGATAGTCTCTGAGTTTAACCATTTCCAACCAACTACAGCTGTATGGTCTCCATGGCCTACAGAATTGTAGCCATTCCAACGTGGGGACTCTGTCCCGGCGTTCTCTGACTTCTTAACCATTCGAAACGTCCGCCTTACCATGGGTCTCTTTGGCATGAAATGTGAACTTCGTCACAGGTGGTTTTATACTCTGGAGTAGTGTCTATGCTTACGTGGGCGTGGCTATTGATTTGGTTAACTTTATATGAAAACTCATACTCTCATTTAGAAGGTTAACATCACATTACATCTTTTCCCAAATAGTTTCATGTTTATTAACATACGTTTCACAATATATGCCAACTTTGATAAATTATTTCTCAATTATGTTTTTAGAAACAAATGTTAAATATATGTCAACAATCCTTCCTCCAAAGTAATATTCCATGTATTACATTTAGCAGATAATAGGCTACATTTGGAACAGTGGAGGCTACTGAGGGGAGAACGGCTCATAATAATGGCCCGGAATGGAGCAAATGGAAACCATGTGTTTGATGTACAGTGCATACGGGAAGTATTCAGACGCCTTAACTTTCAAATCAAATGTATTTGTCACATGCGCTGAATACAACAGGTGTAGACGTTACAATGAAATGCTTACTGACGAGCCCCTAATCAACAACGCAGATTAAAAATAAACGGATAAGAATAAGAAATGAAAGTAACAAGTAATTAAAAAGCAACCGTAAAATAACAATAGCGAGACTATATACATGGGGGTACTGGTACAGAGTCATTGTGCGGGGGCACCGGTTATTTGAGATAATATGTATATGTACGTTGAGTTGTTAAAGTGACTATGCATAGATGATAACAACAGAGAGTAGCAGCGGTGTAAAAGAGGGAGAGAGGTGGAGGGTAATGCAAATAGTTTGGGCAGCCATTTTATTAGGAGTAGAAGCTGTTAAGAAGCCTCTTGGACCTAGACTTTGCTCTCCGGTACCGCTTACCGTGTGGTAGCAGAGAAAAGTCTATGACTAGGGTGGATGGAGTCTTTGACAATATTTAGGGCCTTCCTCTGACACCGCCTGGTACAGAGGTCCTGGATGGCAGGAAGCTTTGCCCGGTGATGTACTAGGCCGTTCGCACTACCCTCTGTAGTGCCTTGCGGTCGGAGGCCAAGCAGTTGCCATACCGGGCAGTGATGCAACCAGTCAGGATGCTCTCGATGGTGTGTACGGCCCTGTACATCACCGAGGCCAAGATCACAGATCTCTGCCTTTCCACATTTTGTTACATTACAGCCTTATTCTAAAATGTATTCAATCATTTTTTTTCTACATACAATACCCCATAATGTCAAAGCAAAAGCAAATTATTAGACATTTTTGCTAATTTATAAAAATTCTAACTGAAATATCACATTTACATACATTTTCAGACCCTTTACTCAGTACTTTGTTGAAACACTTTAAGCAGCGATTACAGCGAATACGACTAACGTAACAAAATGTGGAAAAAGAGAAGGGGTCTGAATACTTTCCGAATGATACCGTTCCACTGATTCCGCTCCAGTCATAGCCTAGCCTAACGGGACAGGGATATCATATAATATAATTTTCATGAAATCACAAGTCCAATACAGCAAATGAAAGATAAACATCTTGTGAATCCAGCCATCATTTCCGATTTTTTTTAAATTTTACCCCCCTTTTCTCCCCAATTTTCGTGGTATCCAATCGCTAGTAATTACTATCTTGTCTCATCGCTACAACTCCCGTATGGGCTCGGGAGAGACGAAGGTCGAAAGCCATGCGTCCTCCGAAGCACAACCCAACCAAGCCGCACTGCTTCTTAACACAGCGCGCCTCCAACCCGGAAGCCAGCCGCACCAATGTGTCGGAGGAAACACCGTGTACCTGGCCCCCTTGGTTAGTGCGCACTGCGCCTGGCCCGCCACAGGAGTCGCTGGAGCGCGATGAGACAAGGATATCCCTACCGGTCAAGCCCTCCCTAACCCGGACGACGCTATGCCAATTGTGCGTCGCCCCACGGACCTCCCGGTCGCGGCCGGCTGCGACAGAGCCTGGGCGCGAACCCAGAGTCTCTGGTGGCGCAGCTAGCACTGCCCTAGACCACTGCGCCACCCGGGAGGCCCCTCATTTCCGATTTTTTAGATGTTTTACAGCGAAAACACAATATGTATTTCTATTAGCTAACCACAATAGCAAAAGACTCAACCGCATATTTTCACCATTTTTCTACCGCATAGGTAGCTATCACAAAACCGACCAAATAGAGATTTAATTAGTCACTAACCAAGAAACAACTTCATCAGATGACAGTAACTTCATCAGATGACAGTCTTATAACATGTTATACAATACATTTATGTTTTGTTCGAAAATGTGCATATTTGAGGTATAAATCATAGTTTTACATTGCAGCTACCATCAAAAATATCACCAAAGCAGCCAGAATAATTACAGAGAGCAATGTGAAATACCTAAATACTCATCATAAAACATTTATGAAAAATACATGGTGTACAGCAAATGAAAGATAAACATCTTGTGAATCCAGCCTATATTTCCGATTTTTTAAGTGTTTTACAGCGAAAACACAATATAGCATTATATTAGCTTACCACAATAGCCAAACACACAAATGCATTTATTTAGCAGCAAAAGGAAGCGATCGCAAAAACCAGCAAAAGATATAAAATGAATCACTAACCTTGACCAACTTCATCAGATGACAGTCTTATACCATCAGGTTATACAATACACTTATGTTTTGTTCGAAAATGTGCATATTTAGAGCTGCAAACCGTGGTTATACATTGTGAATATGTAGCATCGATTCACCAGAATGTCCAGAGCTAGTTTGGACACTCACCTAATCTGACCAAAGAACTAATCATAAACTTTACTAAAAAATACATGTTGGACGGCAAATGAAAGATACACTGGTTCTTAATGCAACCGCCGTGTTAGATTTAAAAAAAATAACTTTACCATAACAAACAGCTTACGTTATAGCGAGACAGTGCCCGCCAAAACGGCGGATAATAGGACTTAACATTTTACACAGAAATACGAAATAACATCATAAATTGTTCTTACTTTTGCTGAGCTTCCATCAGAATCTTGTACAAGGAGTCCTTGGTCAAGAATACATCGTTGTTTGGTTTTAGAATGTCCTTTTCTCCTGTCGAATTCGCTCCACAAGGCTAGCCAATGTTGATGACGTTCCCAATTTCTCTCGACGCAGAGAATGGAAAACTTCAAAAGTCCCATTAAACGTTGAATAAACTGATGAAACTCGGTTGAAAAAAACTACTTTATGATGTTTTTCTAATATGTATCAAATAAAAACAGAGCCGGAGATATTAGCCGTGTATACCGAACGCTTATCATAAGACAATATGGAGGTGCTTCCCGCGCCTAGTTAGAGAAAGGAAATTCTGGACACGTCATTCCAAGAGCTCTTGTTCGACCTCAGATCAAGCTAGACACCCCATTCCACCTTTCACTGCCTGTTGACATCTAGTGGAAGGCGTATGAAGTGCAAGAAGTAAATATTAGGCAATTGAATAGGCAGGCCCTGGAACAGAACATCGTTTTCAGATTTTTCACTTCCTGTCTGGAAGTTTGCTGCAAAATGAGTTCTGTTTTACTCACAGATATAATTCAAACAGTTTTAGAAACTTGAGAGTGTTTTCTATCCAATTGTAATAATATGCATATTGTACGATCTACAATAGAGTACGAGGCAGTTTAATTATGGCACGATTCTTTCCAAAGTGGAAACAGCGCCCCCGTATTGACAAGAATTTTTAAGGTGCCACCAACATTCTGTGATTTGGATTTTTGGGTCTGCGTTACACAGCAGTGTGAAAGAATTGTCTTTAAACTTATACCCCAGAAGTGAATCATGTTTATTAGATGCTTCAAATAATACTTAAAGTTCAGTGTCAGCTCTATTGTAACTGTGGGCCTTGCTGTTCACAGAAAACAGCACATTCAGCATGACACAACGATTTGAAACATTATATAGAAATAAGCTATGTAGACCATGCATCTGTGACATGTAGAATAAGGAATCATGGCCCTGTTCATTACATTTCTATCTGCAAAGTTCACCAACCTTTGTCTTCTGAAACGTGGTTCTGTTTACATTTTCCATTACAGTATATGGATAGAGGAAGTGGTTGGATGCAACACAGAGACCTCTAGTGGAGAATTACAATGCTACAGTATGGTTGTCAAGTTTAGAATTATATAATATAGTCAAAGATATGTATGTCATTACGTCTGAATGACAATTCTCTCTAATTGCAACGCAGTCTTTGCCTGAGTGTGTTGTGTGAAAGGAATATCCAGCATCAATGATATGCATAATATTTGTAGCTGAATAAATAGGAATTGAATGTACAATTCTGCTATAGGCTGAACTTCTTTTTTACTCCTCTTGTAGGTGTCAGTGGGTGCTGTCCGTGCTTGAACGGGGCTATAGGGTGTTGCAACCGAATAGTAATGGCAAAGCAGAAACACACACAAGCAAATGTTGTGTGTTCTACGCAGGCAGAGTGCTGTGTGTATTCCTGTACTGCATCAGTGGTGTTGTGATTTAACACTTCAGGCCTCATTTTCCAATTAGGTGAATTCATTTGTGATGGATACAATGTGAAGCGGTCATTTGTTTCTGCTTTTGAAAAGTTTTCTTCCCGCTCCCAGCGATCGCTAACCACTTTAGCACACTCCATCCTTCATTTTGTCAACGTTCTAACGTTCTAGCAACAAAACCAACTAGGAAATGAAAGAGAAACAAGGGACAAGCCGCTGGCTCTTTTCACCATATGCCAAATTACACATTTAGTGACTTAAACGTTGTACGACAGTTGTCGTATGACAATCACTTCTTTGACAAGTCAATACATTTTGAGGTAAATTAAGTCATTGGTCCCAATTATTTTTTGGATACACAGTTCACAATGCAGGAGTAGGCTACACAATGCAGGTACATTAGCATACAATATCTTAACATTCTATGTAGGCTAACTGTAAGTGACAAATGTATTAATAGCTAGCCTAGTCTGTTACGACGAGGTATCAGCATACAGTGTATGTTGATTATTGACTGTTTTTTTTAAGCATGAAATAAAACATTTTTTTTTCTAATTTCTCTCAAACT
Organism: Salvelinus fontinalis; assembly: GCF_029448725.1. NCBI lineage: Eukaryota > Metazoa > Chordata > Actinopteri > Salmoniformes > Salmonidae > Salvelinus > Salvelinus fontinalis. The sequence continues at coordinate 72,819,813 of NC_074665.1, forward strand.
AATTTTTTAAAGGCCTACTATTGTTAATCAACCTCAAACATTTTTTTCTCTTTTAAATAAAAGCTCTGTTCATCCAAAACAAAACACTTCCCAGAATGCTTTCTGCCCCATTATTAACGACATCATGGAACATTAATTATGCTTTCAGAATGTCGGTCCACGATGGCAGGATAATGCTGCTGCCATTTGCCATTCTGCTTTTTGACCATGATTTATAAATATATTTACTTTTACCAGTTCTCCTTAAGTGCTTTCTTTTAACATGCACGGTATATTAATCATTTACCACAGAGGAATACTGTACCTTAAGGCTTAAAGGAATACATTTGCTTTGGCCTATGGAAGTTAAAAGGCTTTGTGGTTGGTTTAGACGCTGACGGAAGGCATTGACTGACAGCTTATGTGTGTTTTTGTAATGTAATATTTATATTGTGTCACATACCCATGCATCAGTCAATGGCTGTTGTTTCTGTGTAAGGTGTTTTTTGTCTGACAAGGTTAGGCAGTCAAGCAGTCAGGCAGGCAGGCAGGCCTTGGAATACAACCAAACCTTTGATTTTGCCCCGGAAATCAATTGAGTGCCCGTGAGTGAATTTTTAGTAATGACGTAAACACGGAATGAAAACAGATTATCATGTTATTGAAAGAAAGAGCTCAATGTTCTCAGTGCAACTGGATGAATGATCCTCAACGACCCCCCCCCCCCCCCCTCCCTGTACACACACACACACACAGACACACACAAACACAGAGACACACACACGTACAGTATGTATACTGTAGATATAAAGAGCCTACTGTATACAAAGTAAAGTGTATGGTTATCTAACTAACCTATGTTAGGGATTCCCAAACTTTTTTGGCCCACGACCCCACTTTGATATCAGAAAATTCTCGCGACCCCAACCATGTGATTAAAAAAAACAAAAAAACATCCAATGTTTTTATTTATTTGTTTGGGGCTATGGCAGTCAATTGAAAAACATTCTAACAGTATTTCTTATTGTCTTTTCAACTTACCATCACATTCGTTTAATGTGGGGCTATGACAGTCAATTGCAAATTAGTCTGACATAATGTCTCTTATCTCACCACTGCTAACGAGATAGATTTGCTTGATGCATTTCGCATCGGAGATTCTCAAAGTCATGGGGCGTGGTTGACAGTGTGCACCTCGTCTCTGCTGTCACATCCAACCTGGATTGATATTTGTTTTTAATGCAGGTGAGAGCACTGAATCCAACTTCACACAGATATGAGCTGGCAAAGAGTAACATACGATGAGTTTCAAGATGCTTTTAAGACAACTGGGAAAAATACGAGGTCAAATCATGACGTCAGTGATCTTCAGGTCAGAAAGTCGGAGTTCCCAGTTATCCTGAACGCACTGGTTGGAAGTCAGAGATTTTCAAGTTCCCAGTTGTTGAACACGGCATTAAAGAGGGAGACGGCAGGGTATTCCCTTGAGTCAGGAGCCAGTGGCCCGTGAATGCGTTGTCTGCAGCATTCGGTCACATGACAGCTCGATCAGCTGTTCGATTTCACTTACCGGAATGTCAACTGAGCCAGGATCACAGTCAAACAGATTGAGAAGATGGTCCAAAAGTGCTATTCCAAGTGTTGGAGGTGAGCATTCATCACTCGTGTGGGACACTTACTGATGCTGTTTTCTGTTATTTTCTTTTCATTACACAGAAAGTCAACCAAGTCTATTTTTCTACATCCATTGTGAATGACAACAGTGCTTCTCTCAATGCGAAAAATCTTTCCGACATCCTCTCTTGATAACCACCAAGCCTCGGACTGAAATAGAACATTGTCATGCTCTGATTCCATATTTCCACATAGTTTTGCAAACAGGCGTGGCGCAATGGATGTCATTTACAATCAAAGTTACCTGCTGCATCATATCTCCGAGTTCTGTGCTCAGCTCTTTTGCCGACAGTTGTCTCAGTGTATCATACTGTGCGTCCATATGGCAGAGGGAGACATAACTAGAGTGCAGAGGCATGCCGACTGTCCCGCCATAGATGAAGCACCATCTGTTCAAAAGCCCACCATTCAATCCCATATAGAATCTGTTTTTCGTCAATATAGCCACGCAGCGCACTGAACATCCCTTATGCAGTTTGATGCTTGGGAATCGTGAGGCAGAACAATATGTCCTCGTGAATAGCATCCCACAAAAAGTATAGCGAACAAAAGTCAATGCATGGGCATCTCGGCCCTCACAGCTAACGTCCATTTGGAGAGCATAAGCTGCTGAGTTTTTGAGTCATTCAGTCAGAGCATGAATTCTTCGTTTAACAGTGTTATCTGAAATAAATATTGATGTGAGTTTCTGTGCCTCTGCCTTCCCTACACCTTGTTTTCACCATATCAATTGCGACCGTTATTATCAAAGTCTCTGCAATAGTGTGTAGTTTCATAGCGTAGTGGGCCTAGCCATTCACCATGGGAAGTGCAACGGTCAAGTGCTGACATTTCCAATGATCTAAGGGCGCTCTCTCGTAGAATTTTCTGCTTTAGAATTGGATAATTTTCACCTCGATTTTTAAGGTTAACCACATTCCAATGATTTTGAGATACAAAAACGATTATATAATATATATATTTTTTGTATATATATAGAGTACCAGTCAAAAGTTTGGACACACCTACTCATTCAAGTTTTTTTTTTTTTTTTTTTTACTATTTCCTACATTGTTTCATTTTTAAAAAACTATTTTCTACATAATAGTGAAGACATCAAAACAATAAAATAACACATATGGAATCATGTAGTAACCAAAAAAGTGTTAAACAAATCAAAATATATTTTACATTTGAGATTCTTCAAAGTTGCCACCCTTTGCCTTGATGACAGCTTTGCACGCTCTTGGCATTCTCACAACCAGCTTCATGAGGTAGTCACCTGGAATGCTTTTCAATTAACAGGTGTACCTTGTTAAAAGATAATTTGTGGAATTTCTTTCCTCCTTAATAATATCCTCTCTGGACCACCCATCCCGGATCCAGGATAACTGTCATCAGAAACGCTGACTAGCATAGCCTAGCCTAGCGCCACAGGGATATAATATAATTTCATGAAATCACAAGTCCAATACAGCAAATGAAAGATAAACATCTTGTGAATCCAGCCAACATGTCAGATTTTAAAAATGTTTTACAGCGAAAAGACAACATATATTTATGTTAGCTCACCACCATATCCCAAAAAACACAGCCATTTTTTCACAGCAAAGATAGCTTTCACAAAACCCACAAATAGAGATAAAATTAATCACTAACCTTTGAACAACTTCATCAGATGACAGTCATATGACATCATGTTATACAATACATTTATGTTTTGTTCGATTATGTGCATATTTATAGCCAGAAATCGTGGTTTTACATTGGCGCCATGTTCAGAAATGGCTCCAAAATAGCGAAAGTAATTACAGATAGCCACGTGAAATACAGAAATACTCATCATAGACTTTGATGAAAGATATGTGTTTAACATATAATTAAAGATACACTGGTTCTTAATGCAACCGCTGTGTTAGATTTAAAAAATAACTTTAGTAAAAAGCACAGCATGCAATAATCTGAGACAGCGCTCAGCCATTCTCCGCCATGTTGGAGTCAACAGAAATACGAAATTACATCATAAATATTCCCTTACCTTTGATGATACCTTACCTTACCTTACCACTTTCATCAGAATGCAGTGCCAGGAATCCTAGTTCCACAATAAATCGTTTTTTTGTTTTATAATGTCCATTACTTCTGTCGAATTAGCAACTTTGGCTAGCATGTGTAGTTCACGTGTCCATAGAACTTTACGCTAATGAACGAAAACTTCAAAAAGTGATATTACAAATCGAATAAACTGGTCAAACTCAGGTGAGAATCAATCTTCAGGATGTTTTTCTCATATATATCCAATAACGTCCCAGACGGAGCATTTCTTCCTGTCTATATAACGCATTGCAGACAAGGACATGACATTCCCAGTGTGTGTGGCCAAGAACTGGCAATATGCCTGACCTGTCACTCCAAAGGCTCTCATTCGGTCCCACATCAGGCTAGACGCTTCATTCCACGTTCTACTGCCTGTTGACATCTAGTGGAAGGCGTATGAAGTGCATACAGATCCATAAATATAAGGCATTTGAATAGGCGATGCCTTTCACAGCGACCCTTTTCAGAATTTTCACTTCCTGTTTGGAAGTTTGCCTGCCATATGAGTTTTGTTTTACTCACAGACATCATTCAAACAGTTTTAGAAACTTCAGAGTGTTTTCTATCCAATAGTAATAATAATATGCATATCATATGATCTAGGACAGAGTACGAGGCCGTTTAATTTGGGCACCAATTCATCCAAAAGTGAAAATGTCGCCCCCTATCCCTAAGAATTCATGCATTTGAGCCAATCAGTTGTGTTGTGACAAGGTAGGGTTGGTATACAGAAGATAGCCCTATTTGGTAAAAGACCAAGTTCATATTATGGCAAGAACAGCTCAAATAAGCAAAGAGAAATGACAGTCCATCATTACTTTAAGACATGTGTGCTATGAAAAGCCCACATCTGCATGTTTCCATACATTTTAAGACCTTTTAGAATTTGGAAAAACCGTAGATGCCACTTCAAGGACCCCACACGTAACTCAAAGGTTCTTTATCGGGCAAGAGTTCTCCGATGAACCTTAAGAGCTGAGGAAAAACCGTTTAAGAACCTTTTTTTCAGTGTAGGACAGCACTTCCATGCCATTTGTTTTGGTTGAGATAAGAGCTGGGATGTGTGTGCGTTCATGCACTAATTGCATACTGTAAAGGCTACAGTATGTGATCATCAAAATGCACTTTACACAAGTGATCATAGTAATGTACGTCAGGATCTTACTGTTTTAAGTCTTGTCTTGAGTTTAATATACAACAAATGAAATGCAAACAAAACAATGAATTAGGTTCGATAAAACATGCACATTTTGAAAGGAAGAAAACAACTTTTGAAGAAAGAAACACATTTTCTGTTTGTGGAGAGGGGTTGTGAGCAGAACAGCAGAACACTGGGAATTTCACTAACATCGAGGGCAGACTTTTCAGCGGCAGCGAATTGAGTAGTGTCTCGTGGTCCCGTATTTGATGTAGACTTTCAATGCGATCTACAAGTTCTCAAATGTTGTGTGTCACACTGAAACAGGTAGCACAAGCAGGTACAGAGGAGAGGAGTTAGCGAGGCTGTCCACCAGTTGAGATTGTCATCCACCTGCAAAACAAAGTGAATAACAGAAGACAAACACAATTCTAAAAAGGCTGAACATGGACAGATACAGCAGTTTCTCAACTTAATCTAACTGTCACATTGTCGTTAACTTCTACTGCCTCAGAAACCCGGATCCGGGAGCACCCCCCACCCCCCACACACTGTTTAGCATAGCTAGCATAGCTTCACAAGTAGATAGTAGCATCTAAATATCATTAAATCACAAGTCCAAGACACCAGATGAAAGATACAGATCTTGTGAATAAAGCCACCATTTCCGATTTTTAAAATGTTTTACAGGGAAGACACAATATGTAAAGATGTACATCTATTACCTAAAAACACATTAGCATAATCCACCATCTTTTATTTGTCCACCAACACCAGTAGCCATCACCAATTCGGCTAAACTAAGATATTTATAGCCCCTAACCAACAAAAAAACTCATTAGATGACAGTCTGATAACATATTTATGGTATGGGATAGGTTTTGTTAGAAAAAAGTGCATATTTCAGGTAGCTGCCATAGGTTACAATTGCACCCACCGTCACAAATGGACTAGAATAATTACAATGAGCAACGTGTTTACCTAACTACTAATCATCAAACATTTCGTAAAAATACACAGCATACACGAATCGAAAGACACAGATCCTGTGAATACAGACAATATTTCAGATTTTCTAAGTGTCTTACAGCGAAAACACAATAAATCGTTATATTAGCGTAGCACATAGCACATAGCAGCCCAGCATTGATTCTAGCCAAAGTGAGCGATAAAAGTCAACATCGCCAAAAGATATTAATTTTCTCACTAACCTTCTCAGAATTCTTCCGATGACACTCCTGTAACATCATTTTACAATATACATATACAGTTTGTTCGAAAAGGTGCATATTTAGCCATACAAAACCGTGGTTACACAATGAAAATAGTAGCAAAACAAGCCTGAAAATGTCGGTCGCCATCTTTCAGAGTGATCTGGTTTAATTAATAGCTAATCATATACTTGACTAAAAAATACAGGGTTTACAGGAATCGAAAGACAAATTAGTTCTTAATGCAACCGCTGATTTACATTTTTAAAATTATCCTTACTTTTCAATACAGGGTTCGCCAAGTGAAGCTATACCAAACAAAATGGCGAAATGTGCGTTTAAAATATTTCGACAGAAACACGATTTATCATATTAAATATTGCTTACTTTGAGCTGTTCTTCCATCAGATTCTTGGGCAATGTATCCTTTCTATGTTATAAACGTCTTTTGGTCGATAGATGTCCTCTGTCCTTCGAAATGTCCACCACCAACGACCGACACCCCAAAACGTGTCCAAAGTTTCAGAGTGCACAACAAATAAATTCCTCTAAAATCGCACTAAACGGATATAAATTGCTATAAAACGGTTCAAATTAACTACATTTTGATGTTTTTAACACCTAAAACGAGTGAAAACATGACCGGAGAAATATTGCTGGTTAGAAAACGATTTGGAACGAGGCAGGTCCGATGCCCTTCACGCTTCAGGCGCACGACGAGAAAGGGCGGTCTCTATACATTTTGGTCTTTTATACTGGCTGTGAATATCCCATCGATTCCATTGAAAGCGTGATGACGTACAGACACCCAGAGGAAGACGTAGGCAGTGTCGGTTTCTTCATAGCATTCACTGTCGCCTTAAAAACAGACCCCAGATCAGAGGTAAAAAAAATTGAAATCTGAACCCTGTCATGAAAAGTGCTGTAGAAATTGTTCTGTACAACTCAGAGACAAAATTTCAACTTCTATAGAAACTAGAAGGTGTTTTCTATCCAATAATAACAATAATATGCATATTGTACGATCAAGAATTTAGCACGAGGCAGTTTAATTTGGAGACACAAATATGCTAATGCGGAACAGCACCCCCTATAGTTCCAAGAGGTTAAGACCACTTCGTTAAAAACAACAGCCAAGGTCATTGTGGGTTAGCTAATTAACACAAGGGAGAGGAGTCACAAGGTAATGAACGGAGGCTCTTTGGCTTCACGCACCGCAGTATGATCTGTAACCAATGCACACACACACGCATACATGCCATGCAGCTGCAGTAAGGTCAGACTAAGGGCAGATAGCGAGTGCTGAACAAAAATAAGAAGCGCAATTAGAGAGATGACTCATCCTGCTCTCATTTCAAGTTAAATTACACCTCTTAAAACACACTGTAAAACTTAAAAGTACTCATAATTGCCTCACGATTTATTTATTAGCTGCGTGTGTGTGTGTGTGTGTGTGTGTGTGTGTGTGTGTGTGTGTGTGTGTGTGTGTGTGTGTGTGTGTGTGTGTGTGTGTGTGTGTGTGTGTGTGTGTGTGTGTGTGCACGCTGAAACACATCATCAGGTAGCCTAGCGGTTAAGAACATTGGGCCTGTTAACTGAAAGGTTGCTGGTTCAAATCCCAGAGCCGACTAGGTGAAAACTCCATCAAGGCACTTAGCCGTAATTGCTCATGTAAGTTGTTCTGGAAAAGAGTATCTGTGAAATGACAATAAATGTAAAATATTTGTACAAAGCTTTCGACTCTGTCAATCACCGTATTCTTATCGGCATACTCAACAGCCTTGATTTCTCAAATGACTGCCTCGCCTGGTTCACCAACTACTTCTCAGACAGAGTTCAGTGTGTCAAATCGGAGGGCCTGTTGTCCGGACCTCTGGCAGTCTCTATGGGGGTACCACAGGGTTCAATTCTCGGGTCGACTCTTTTCTCTGTATATATCAACGATGTCGCTCTTGCTGCGGGTGATTCCCTGATCCACCTCTACGCAGACGACCCCATTCTGTATACATCTGGCCCTTCTTTGGACACTGTGTTAACTAATCTCCAAACGAGCTTCAATGCCATACAACACTCCTTCCGTGGCCTCCAACTGCTCTTAAACGCTAGATAAACCAAATGCATGCTTTTCAACCGTTCGATGCCCGCACCCGCCGCCCGACTAGCATCACTACTCTGGACGGTTCTGACTTAGAATATGTGGACAACTACAAATACCTAGGTGTCTGGCTAGACTGTAAACTCTCCTTCCAGACTCGTATTAAACATCTCCAATCCAAAATGAAATCTAGAATCGGCTTCCTATTTCGCAACAAAGCCTCCTTCACTCACGCTGCCAAACATACCCTCGTAAAACTGACCAGCCTACCGATCCTTGACTTCGGCGATGTCATTTACAAAATAGCTTCCAATACTCTACTCAGCAAACTGGATGCAGTCTATCACAGTGCCATCCGTTTTGTCACCAAAGCCCCTTATACCACCCACCACTGTGACCTGTATGCTCTAGTCGGCTTTCCCTCGTTACATATTCGTCACCAGACCCACTGGCTCCAGGTCATCTATAAGTCTATGCTAGGTAATGCTCCGCCTTATCCCAGCTCACTGGTCACAAAAATCGCTGAAGCTGGAGACTTAACCTGTCTAGGATCAGCGTGGCGCTAGCGGCACACCCCCCCCCCCCCACTGAAAAACCAGTGCCGCGAAATTCAAAAAAAATATATTTTTTTAAATATTTAACTTTCACACATTAAAGTCCAATACAGCTAATGAAACACAGATCTTGTGAATCCAGTCAACATTTCCGATTTTTAAAATGTTTTACAGGGAAGACACAATATGTAAAGATGTACATCTATTACCTAAAAACACATTAGCATAATCCACCATCTTTTATTTGTCCACCAACACCAGTAGCCATCACCAATTCGGCTAAACTAAGATATTTATAGCCCCTAACCAACAAAAAAACTCATTAGATGACAGTCTGATAACATATTTATGGTATGGGATAGGTTTTGTTAGAAAAAAGTGCATATTTCAGGTAGATGGCATAGTTTACAATTGCACCCACCATCACAAATGGACTAGAATAATTACAATGAGCAACGTGTGTACCTAACTACTAATCATCAAACATTTCGTAAAAATACACAGCATACACGAATCGAAAGACACAGATCCTGTGAATACAGACAATATTTCAGATTTTCTAAGTGTCTTACAGCGAAAACACAATAAATCGTTATATTAGCTTAGCACATAGCAATTAGCAGCCCAGCATTGATTCTAGCCAAAGTGAGCGATAAAAGTCAACATCGCCAAAAGATATTAATTTTTTCACTAACCTTCTCAGAATTCTTCCGATGACACTCCTGTAACATCACATTACAACATGCATATACAGTTTGATCGAAAATGTTTATATTTAGCCACCAAAATCATGGTTAGACAATGTGAAATGTAGCTCAGCTGGTCAGAAAATGTCCTTGCGCCACTTAGACAGTGATCTACTCTTATACATAAATACTCATAAACGTGACTAAAAAATATAGGGTGGACAGGGATTGATAGACAATTTAATTCTTAATACAATTGCGTTATTACATTTTTTAATTTATCCTTACTTTTCAATACAGTTTGCGCCAAGCGAAGCTACGTCAAAAAACATGGCGTCCTAAGCCACTAAAATGTTTCGACAGAAACACGATTTATCATAATAAAAATGTCCTACCTTGAGCTGTTCTTCCATCAGTATCTTGGGCAAAGGATCCTTTCTTGGGAGAAATCGTCTTTTGGTGGAAAGCTGTCCTCTTGCCATGTGGAAATGTCAACTGCGTTCGGGATGAACTGAAAAGCGTGCCCAACTTTTCACATCGTTGCAAAAATAAATGTCCCAAAATCGCACTAAACGGATATAAATTGCTATAAAACGCTTTAAATTAACTACCTTATGATGTTTTTAACTCCTATAACGAGTGAAAAGATGACCGGAGAAATATAACAGGCTAAACTAACGCTTGGAACAGGTGCGCGCCGGTGTCCTCTAGGCTCATGACGCAGCTCCCAAAGAATGACTAGCTTCAGGGTTTTTTCATTTGTAGGGCCTGTGAACGCGCAATCGACCCCGTTGGAATCGTCATCACGTAAAGGCATCCAGGGGAAGACGTAAGAAGTGTCCGTATAGTCATAGCAACGACAGTGCCCTTTTAAATGACTTCAGAAGAGTGGCCAACATTTCTCAAATCTGACTCCATGTCAGGGAAATTGCTGTAGAATGGGCTCTGTTCCACTTAGAGACAAAATTTCAACTCCTATAGAAACTATAGACTGTTTTCTATCCAATAATAATAATAATATGCATATTGTACGAGCAAGGATTTTGTGGGAAGCCGTTTAAAAAATTAGCCAAATTAGCATAAATAGTCTAAACAGCGCCCCCATCCCCAACAGGTTAAATTTCCCTCACTAACTTTAAACATCAGCTAACCGATCGCTGCAGCTGTACATAGCCCATCTGTAAATAGCCCACCCAATCTACCTACTTCATCCCCATATTGTTTTTATTTACTTTTCTGCTCTTTTGCACACCAGTATTTTTACTTGCACATCACCATCTGCTCATCTATCACTCCAGTGTTAATTTGCTAAATTGTAATTACTTCGCTACTATGGCCTATTTATTACCTTACCACCTCACGCCATTTGCACACACACTTTATAGACTTTCAATTTTTTTCTATTGTGTTATTGACTGTACGCTTGTTTATTCCATGTGTAACTCTGTTGTTGTTTGTGTCGCACTGCTTTGCTTTATCTTGGCCTGGTCGCAGTTGTAAATGAGAACGTGTTCTCAACTAGCCTACCTGGTTAAATAAAGGTGAAATAAAAAATAAAATAAAATAAACATAATTGTAAGTAGTATTCTAATAATTCATGTGAATGTGATAATACAATCATCTGTGCGCGGAGGTTGACAAGTAATGCCTAGGAATACAAATGTTAACGCTATGTAGTTTGAGAAAAGAGATATCTATGTAAAGAGCTGAGGATTTTATGCATTTCGAACATTAGAACTGACTGAACAGTTGCTGATGCTACGTGTCTGTGTGAATCATTTCTCATCTTTTCTCCCCTTTCAGGGTTATGACGCTATGTGTTTGGAGATGGACTGAGGTGAATAAACTTACAGCAGCCATGACTGGGGTCATTTTCTATTTGTTTTTGCAGTTCTCCAAATAGCATTTTAAAGTATTTTAATTGTATAGAAATGCTGTAAATGAGCTTCCACTTTCAAAACATTTCATTCAGTCATTCTGATTAAGGTAGCATTTACATTTTTTACAATATAATACAGTCAGTTGTACGGTATTGTACTGTGTGTTATTACAGAGTACTTGCTTTAATACCATATTTAGAGAAAGTAGGTGTACTGTAAATGTGTACTGTAATATGAAATCATTGGCGACCCGTCATTCAGGGCAGGTCGTAGATTATCAGATACTCAACAAGAAGGTCTGATTTCGTTATTACTGAAACAGGACCGAAGTGTTAAATATAAAGATCCAGTCCATTTAAAAAATTGGAGGCCCCTTACACTTCAGGGTTGTGATGCTAAAATTCTAGTAAAGTGCAGAGTGCGTAGAATTAAAAAGGTATTGCTGGATATTATTCATCATAATAAGACAGGTTTTTTACATGGACGATACATTGGAGATAATATAAGACAATTACTGGAAAAATTAGAACAATGACAAATTTGGGAAACCAGGCCTGGTATTCATAACTGACTTTGAAAAGGTTGTTGATAAAATATTACTGGAATTAATTTATAAATGCCTGGAATATTTCAATTTTGGAGAATCTTGTATCGTTGAGTATAGGAAAAGAAGGGCGAAACATCGACGTGGCTGAAGTGGAGCGGGTTCGAGAGTTTCAAATTCCTTGGTGTCCACATCACCAACAAACTATCATGGTCCAAACACACCAATACAGTTGTGAAGAGGACACGACAACACCTTCTCCCCCTCAGCAGACTGAAAACATTTGGCATGGATCCCCAGATCCTCAAAAACTTCTACAGCTGCACCTTCGAGAGCATCCTGACCGGTTGCATCATCGCCTGGTATGGCAACTGCTCGCCATATGACCAGTTGACCAGTAAGGCGCTACAGAGGGTAGTGCGTGCGGCCCAGTACATCACTGGGGCCAAGCTTCCTGACATCCATGACCTATATACTAGGCGTAGGAAGGCCCAAAGAAGCGGTACCAGAGCACAAAGTCTAGGACTTAAAAGCTTCTACCCCCAAGCCATAAGCCTGCTGAACAATTCCTCAAATTGCCACCCGGACTACTTACATTGGTGAATCAAATGTATAATAAGGCTGTAACGTAACAATGTGTGGAAAAAGTCAAGGTGTCTGAATACTTTCCGTAGGCACTGTACATATTGAATTGCATGGCATTTAAAGGCACATTGACAAGTGTCCCATAAAATAAGGGCATCTGCTGTACCTATGTTGTGTAGGAAAAAGTCAGTTATACATTTTTCTGTCCTGGTTAAAAACTAGTTGTCATCCATTAGGCTTTGATTACATTTCCAATATCCTCACCCACATGGAAATTCTGAGTAATGTACATGCCAATTATTTGATGTTCCGACTGCATTCTGTCACCTATCAACACTTTTTAAACTTTTGGTGCCAGCAGAATGACATAAGAAAGTAGTCAAGAAGACTAGCTTGACTGACCCAGCAACCTCTTTACAGTCTATGGGCCCTGGTCAAAAGTAGTGCACCATATGGGGCATAGGGTGCCATTTGGGATGCAGACCTTGGATTTCTGTTCTCGTGACATCTGCAACTCAGTACTACTACAGGCAGAGATGGGCAGTATTTCTGTTACATGTATTTCAAATATGTATATTCAATTACTTCTGAGTATTTTGTCATTTCTTTTTGATTTTTGATCTTGAAACACATTATTGTTTCAAGAAGTGACTGCGTCAGTCTTTTCTCAACTCTTAACCAAGAGACACTGGCATGCATAGTATTAATATTAGCCCTCTGATTACAATGAAGAGCAAGACGTGCCGTTCTGTTCTGGACCAGCTGCAGCTTAACTAGGTCTTTCTTTGCAACACTTGACCATATGGCTGGACAAAGTCAAAACTAGAGCCTGGGCTGAACTACACTCCAATGTATTTTGTAAAAGTATACTTTCAATAGCGGTAATTTCCATTTTTAAAATACAAAATACTTTTCTGTACCAACCATTTTGTGGACCCCTTTCACCCTGCATTGGTATCAGAAGTCTGATGGTACTATGGTGTGATGAGTGTCTGCTAAATGAACTAAATATAAATATATATGTATTAACAATTGCAAAGCATATTCTAACCAAGGCCTATAATAATACCCAGTGTGCTTTGCAGCTCATTTTGGTATGTTCATTTTCACATACATTTATATTTTGGTCATTTAGCAGACACTCTTATCCAGAGTGACTTACAGTCAGTCATTTAACTGAGGTAGATAAACAACAACATATCACAATCATAACAAGTACTGTAACAAATAACAAGTTACTGAGAATTGCTGTTCTGTTTGACTACTTGTAAAAATATTTCTGTATTTTAAAATATAAGTGTTCTGCACTTTATTTTGACACATTGATCATTATCATATTTTGTAATTGTATTTAGTAATTGCATTCTGTAATTTTTGCCCATCCCTGACTACAGATGATGGATTCCTCATTCATTAAGTAAGGATCTGCCCCTTTTTTTCCATTTTCGCCTGAAATGGCATACTCAAATCTAACTGCCTGTAGCTCAGGCCCTGAAGCAAGGATATGCATATTCTTGGTACCATTTGAAAGGAAACACTTTGAAGTTTATGGGAATGTGAAAGGAATGTCGGAGAATATAACACAGTAGATCTGGTAAAAGATAATACAAAGAAAAAAACAACTGTTCTTTTGTATTTTTTTGTACCATCATCTTTGAAATGCAGTCTATGTGCAAAGTTTTAGAGTGATCCAATTAACCATTGCATTTATGTTCAAAATGTTGTATCAAGACTGCCCAAATATGCCTAATTTGTTTATTAATAACTTTTTATGTTCAACATTTTGCACTCTCCTCAAACAATAGCTGTCACGTTCTGACCATAGTTCCTTTTTATGTATTTATTTTGGTTTGGTCAGGGCGTGAGTTGGGGTGGGCATTCTATGTTGTTTTTCTATGTTTTCCATTTCTGTGTTTGGCCTAGTATGGTTCTCAATCAGAGGCAGCTGTCGATCGTTGTCTGATTGAGAATCATACTTAGGTAGCCTGTTTTCCCCATTTTGGTGGTGGGTGATTGTTTTCTGTTTTGTGCGTATTCCTTACAGAACTGTTTCGTTTTCGTTCTCGCTCTTTATTATTTTTGTCATTTCAGTGTTCAGTTTATTAAAATGAACACTTACCACGCTGCACCTTGGTCCTCTTCTCCTTCACCAGACGAAAGCCGTTACAATAGCATGGTATTATTTCACTGTAATGGCTACTGTAAATTGGACAGTGCAGTTAGATTAACAATAATTTAAGCTTTCTACAAATATCAGATATGTCTATGTCCTGGGAAATGTTCTTGTTACTTACAACCTCATGCTAATCGCATTAGCCTACGTTAGGTCAACCGACCCGTGGAAGGGACACCGATCCCGAAGAAGTTTTAAACTTGAGCCTATGTCAATGCTGAATTGAATGTAATTTAGAAAACAAGTGTCATACGGTAGAGGCTGCTGAGTGGAGGACGACTCATAATAGTGTCTGGAACAGTGCAAATGGAAACCATGTGTTTGATGTATTTGATACCGTTCCACTGATTCCACCCCAGTCATTACCACGAGCCCGTCCTCCCCAATTAAGGTGTCACCAACCTCCTGTGGTGTCATAAGGCATTTTTTTCCTGCACAATTCCTTTCTGAATTTAAAACTAATCCAAGAAGTAATCATCTAGTTTTTCAAAAGTATCTGTAATCTGATTCAAATACTTTTGCTGGTAAAGTAACTGATGATAACAGTTTTTTTGTGTTCAGATAATATGTAGATTGAATAGATGTAATTAGTTACTCCCCAACCCAGCTAGTAAGTGTTTTTCTATTCATCATGGTTATATCACAAACTCGTCTCTAGTGGTGATTGTTAGATCTCAAGTAACTTTCCTCTTTACAGCCCATAAAATCAATGGACATATTTTCAGAACAGGTTAACAGAACTGTATTGATGCAATCATCCACACATTTACCACAACCTTGAGCACAACAGAATTCAGTAATTAAGTCTGTCATTTCTTTAGCAATTTGCTCACAGCTTGAAACACTAGTCAATTATTCAAGACTGTCAACAGTATTTCCTGAATATCAACTTTGTACCATTAGGTTTTCTTGCGACTATGAATAAAAACAATCTAAAAGTTATTTGTTGTATTTTAAAGTTAGCTAACCATAAAAAAAATTGTGTGACATTCTGTCACTTCTTGAAAAGGCGCCTCAATACTCGACAGACAGCACTGTTGATTGCTTTCCCACCTCTCACGGGAGAGGACCCAAATTACCTTTAATCTCCTGGCGCGCCACTCAAAACAAGGACAAGTGTTCAAGTGGGCATGCTCTTGTCATCATTTTCATTTCAAGATGTGTTCTCTATTCTCTCTGTTTCAGCACCAAACAGTGAATACAAAGGACATGGGAAAAAAGGACATGGTTCATGTGAATTTATTATTTTTCTCATTTGACAAGAACCTCTTACACCTTTTCTCCCTTCAAAAGATCCAAAAACACAGGTTTAATCTCGAAAATGAACAAATACTCCTCCTCAATCAAGCAGGACCTTTGAATCTAACAAACTACCAGGGATGTTTAGTTATTTTGTTTGACAATAAAAACACATTGGAATGCTAATTATCTTTGTTAAATGAAGCTCTTCATTGGCCGTCTGCTGCGTAATGTCAGTAGCCCACAGCTAACCTGACCAATCTCACTGGCCTATACCCCATCCCTTTCTATTACACACTCATGACATACTACCATCAGTAAGGTCAAGTGACACTCAAACTGGTTTCAGTTTAGTTACATTCCGGCTTTAGACTGGTGATATCATCAACTGTACAGTATATCAGGAATGAGCAACTTTGATCGGGGTGGGGGCCGCAGTGGCTCGTGGGTCTGCGTACGCCCCCCCCTCCCCCCCAACACACACACACACATTGCGGGAAAAACATTTTTGTGGCCCCCCTCTTGACAACAGAGATAAATATTTTACGTTTTAGAGTTCATTTCATGCAATTCTACACATTTTTCCATGGGGTGGAGAGAAATGTTTGCTGTTTGTAATATGACATCGGAGTGAGACTGACAAACAAAATCAATGGGGGCCCCGCGGCCGGTAATTCCAACATGATAACAAGTTTAGATTCTGTAGCTGGCCACGAAACTAACTTGGCAATCTAAAAATGTTTAGCTGACATGGGCTGATTGACTGATTATCAGTGACTGACCTAACAAGAGAGAAACTGCTGATGCACAACCACATTTTGAAACTACACCATGTAAGTTGAGACCCCGACTGGGTTAAAAAATAAATAATGTTTTACATTTTTTCATTGATCCGAGTGCCTTCAAAAGGGGTTCTGCTAGTTGCCCATCCCTGATCGATATGAATGCAGCTGCCACTGTATTGAAGCTATTGGACACAGTTTATCATAGTGCACTAGGCTTTATTACGGGCGATAGGCTCAGTACACATCACTGCATTCTGTATCAGAAAGTAGGCTGGCCCTCTCTTAAGTCTCGTAGATCAATATATTGCTCTCTTTTTGTATATAAAGGCCTCTTGTGCAAACTTCTGACATTACTTGTTGTTAAATTACAGACATATGAGTCATCAGACCTGATCACAGGGATGGCTAACTCTGGAGATCTCTTCGGTTAGATAGATCTGTGTTGTATTTTTGCACCTTACATGTGGAATGATCTCCAGAACTCTCTAAAGTTGGATGTTTTGGTGCTGCTAGGGCCGTTCTGATGACTGGTTGATGATTTTTTACTGATGAATGTGTTTTTCTTGATTATGTTTTGTAAGTTACTTTCCTAAAATTGCTTGTAAATATTGTGTTTGTATTGCATTGGATTTGTACTCCCTGTACTCCCTGTTCACCCTCTCCCTAAATGTAAAAAAAACAAAAGAGCTGATTGTGGACTACAGGAGACAGCAGAGAGAGCACGCCCCCATCCACAGTGGAGGGGGTCAATAGCTTCAAGTTCCTCGGTGTGGAAATCACTGACAACCTGAAATGTTCCCTTCACACAGCGTGGTGAAGAAGGCGCAACAGTGCCTCTTCAACCTCAGGAGGCTGAAGAACTTTGGCTTGGCCCCTAAGACCCACACAAACATCTACAGATGCACCATTGAAAGCATCCTGTACGGCATCGCCTGGTACGGCAATTGCACTGTCCGCAACTGCAGGGCTCTCCAGGGGGTGGTGCGGACAGCCCAACACATCACCACGGCACGCTGCCAACCCTCCAGGACATCTACAGCCCAGCAAGGCCAGGACCTCAGCCACCCGGGCCTATTCACCCCGTTACCATATAGAAGGCGGAGTCAGTACCGGTGCCTCAAAGCTGGGACCAAGAGACTGAGCTTCTATCTCCAGGCCATCAGACTGTAAAACAGTCACCACTAGCCGGGTTCCACTGAGTACCCAGAACCTTAGTCTCTGTTCTAGCCTGCTATCACCCAGGACTCTACCCAAAACCTTAGAGACTACTGCCGTATGTACATAAAGTCATTGAACACAGGTCACTTTAATAATGTTTACATACTGTTTTACCCACTTTATATGTATATACTATATTCTAATCATGGCTCATCCAATATACAGTAACTACTGCGGTACAAACCTTGTCCGTACTGTCTTTACACACCATTATATGCAGCTACAGGCCCTTGACTTTTTCCACATTTTGTTACGTCACAGTGTGGCTACCTTCAAGAATCTCAAATTTAACAGATGTTGATTTGCTTAACACTTTCTTTGTTACTACATGATTCCATGTGTGTTATTTCATAGTTTTGATGTCTTCACTATTATTCTACAATTTAGAAAACAGTTTTAAAAAACATAGAAAACCCTTGAATGAGTAGGTGTATCCAAACATTTGACTGGTACTGAATATTTATATTCTCTGACATTGCTCGTTCTGATTATTTTTCATAATGTTGTATTATTTGTTTTGGATTATGTGTGTGTTGTTGTTGTTGTTTTGCTAGGTATTACTGCACTGTTGGAGATGGAAACACAAGCATTTAGCTAGGTATTACTGCACTGTTGGAGATGGAAACACAAGCATTTAGCTAGGTATTACTAAACTGTTGGAGATGGAAACACAAGCATTTAGCTAAGTTATTACTGCACTTTTAGAGCTATAAATACAAGCATTTAGCTAGGTATTACTGCACTGTTGGAGCTAGAAACACAAGCATTTCGCTGCACCTGCAATAACATCTGCAAATTTGTGTTTGCGATCAATAAACTTTGTATTGTGAATTTGTATGATTGTGTGCAGGGCTCCCTTATAAAACAGGCCTTGTTCTATATGAGATAACTCTGTTTAAATACAGTTAAATGAAAACAGAAAAGGTGCCATTAACTGTGATATTCTTGAACCCTATAGATGTTGCTAGATGGCAATTGTTACAGTAACTACTCCAATGATTATCATTCCATGCCATGCGTGTTTTACGTTATAGTTGTAGACCCCCAAAAGTCTGGTTCATCCTTGGGAGCAATTTCCAAACGCCTGACCTCCATCCTATAGAAAATGTGTGGGCAGAACTGAAAAAAACATGTGCGAGCAAGGAGGCCTACAAACCTGACTCAGTTACAGCAGCTCTGTCAGGAGGAATGGACCAAAATTCATCCAACTTATTGTGGGAAGCTTGTGGAAGGTTACCCGAAATGTTTGACCCAAGTTAAACAATTTGTCAAATACTAATTGAGTGTATGTAAACTTCTGACCCACTGGGAATGTGATGAAAGAAATAAAAGCTGAAATAAATCATTCTCTTTACTATTATTCTGACATTTCACATTCCTAAAATAAAGTGGTGATCCAAACTGACCTTAGACAGTGCATTTCTACTAGGATTAAATGTCAGGAATTGTGAAAACGGAGTTTAAAACTTGTTAAGGATAGGGGGCAGCATTTTCATGAAAAGCGTGCCCAGAGTAAACTGCCTGCTACTCAGTCACAGTTGCTAATGTATGCATATTATTAGTAGATTTGGATAGAAAACACTCTGAAGTTTCTAAAACTGTTTGAACAATATCTGTGAGTATAACGGAACTCATATGGCAGTCAAAAACCTGAGAAAAATCCAACCAGGAAGTGGGAAATCTGAGGTTTGTAGGTTTTCAACTCTTGGCCTATCGAATACAGTGTCTATGGGGTCATTTTGTACTTCCTAAGGCTTCCACTAGATGTCAACAGTCTTTAGAACCTTGTTTGATGCTTCTACTGTGAAGTGGGGCCGAATGAGAGGGGAATAAGTCAGAGGTCTGCCAGAATGCCTTGAGCTCGTGACGGTCGTTCACGTGAGAGCGAGCTCTGTTCCATTGCTTTTCTGAAGACAAAGGAATTCTCCAAATGGAACATTATTGAAAATTTATGTTAAAAACATTCTAAAGATTGATTCTATACTTCGTTTGACATGTTTTTACGAACTGTAATATAACTTTTCGTCTGAACTTTTGCCTGGACCTGCCCGCGCGTCGTGAGTTTAGATTGTGTACTGAACGCGCGAACCAAAGGGATTAATTTGGACATAAATGATGGACTTTATGGAACAAATCAAACATTTATTGTGGAACTGGCATTCCTGGGAGTGCATTCTGATGAGGATCATCAAAGGTAAGTGAATATTTATAATGCTATTTCTGACTTATATTGACTCCAACATGGAGGATATCTTTTGGGGTTGTGTTGGTCTCTGAGCGCCGTACTCAGATTATTGCATGGTGTGCTTTTTCCGTAAAGTTTAAAAAAAAATCTGACACAGCGGTTGCATTAAGGAGAAGTATATCTTTAAATCTGTGAATAACACTTGTATCTTTTATCAATGTTTATTATGAGTATTTCTGTAAATTGATGTGGCTCTGTGCAAATTCACGGGATGTTTTGGAGGCAAAACAAAATGTAAACTGAGTTTTTTTGGATATAAATATGAACTTGATCGAACGAAACATACATCTATTGTGTAACATGTTGTCCCGGGAGTGTCATCTGATGAAGAATATCAAAGGTTAGTGATACATTTTATCAATATTTCAGCTCTTTGGTTGGAAAATCGCTGTATGCTTTCTGTGACTAGTTGCTGACCTAACATAATGATATGTTCTGCTTTCGCCGAAAAGCTTTTTTGAAATCGAACACTGTGGTTGGATTAACGAGAACGTTATCGTTAAAATGGTGTCTAATACTGTTTGAGAAATTTAATTATGAGATTTCTGTTGATTGAATTAGGCGCCCTGCAATTTCATTGGCTGTTGGCGAGGGGTTCTGCTAGTGGAACGGGGTTCCGCCAGTCCTAGACAGGTTAAATGTATTTGGCTAAAGTATATGTACACTTCTGACTTCAACTCTAGCTACTGACCCTGGAACTGACTCTGTACACAGCTATTGACCCTGGAACTGACCCTGTATATAGCTACTGACCCTGGAACTAACCCTGCATATAGCTACTGTCACACCCTGATCAGTTTCACCTGTCCTTGTGATGGTCTCCACCCCCCTCCAGGTGTCATTCATCTTCCCCATTATCTCGTGTATTTATACCTGTGTTCTGTTTGTCCTTCACCCATGTTTTTGTTCTCAGCTCCTACTTTCCCAGTTGCTTTTTCTCGCCCTCCTGGTTTTGACCCATGCCTGTCCTGACTCTGAGCCCACCTGCCTAATCGTACTGACTGCCGTCCTGTACCTTTGCCCCACCTCTGGATTGTTGACCTCTGCCTATCCTGACCCTGAGCCTGCCTGCCATCTATTACCGTTGCCCCACCTCTGGTTTACTGACCCCTGCCTGCCTTGTCTATTGCCTGCCCCTGTTGGAATATTAAACCATTGTCAATTCAACGTTTCTGCATCTGGGTCTTACCTTGATTCCTGATAGTATGAACTGGCCATGACTGACCCAGCAGACCCGGCCCAGCTGCGCAACGGCATCTCCACCCAGGGAGCCACCGTCGGTAGGCACGAGGAATTGCTTCATGGCTTTGTGGAGGGGGTCCAAACGTTAGCTAAACGCCATGACCGGGCATTGGACAGTTTGTTGGAGCAATTCCACTGGTTGTCTGGGAGGCTGCCTACCACAGTGATAAACCCACAGCTCCTCAGCCACTCAGCTGCTAGCAGTGCCGTCTCATCAGTCACTCCACCTTCTCGGGAGCCCCGCTTACCTCCTCCGGAACGCTTCAATGGAGAGCCAAGCACCTGTCGGGCGTTCCTAACTCAGTGTGCCCTTGTCTTCGAGCTTCAGCCCTCCTCCTCCCCCTTGGATCGCTCTAAGATAGCCTTCCTCATCACGCTGATGTCCGGGAGGGCTTTCACCTGCGCTAATGTACTTTGGAAGCAACAGCCGGCCATATGAGCTAGTCTGGAGTGGTTCGTGGAAGAAGTGAGGAAGGATTTTGATGCCTATTCTCTGGGCGAGAGGCCACCCAGAAGCTAATCCATCTTCGGCAGGACTCCTGCTGTGTAGCTGATTATGCGGTGGATTTCCGCACGTTGGCAGTGGAGAGTGCTTGGAATCAAGAGGCACTGTTCAATATGTTTCTGCACAGCTTCTCGGGGAGGTCAAAGATGAGCTTGCAGCCTGGGAGTTACCTACGGAGCTCGATTCCCTCATCGCTTCGACCATCCGTATCGAGGTGCGATTACAGGAACGACGGAGGGAGAGGAGATTGGATTTCACTTGTACACCCAGGGATCCCACCTTGCCTCCGAGTCATCCCGGATGCTCCAGATGGTCTCGTTGCAGAGAGAACCTGAGGCCTCCCGACCTGCCCCGAGGGCTGCTGAAGCTGGCCGAGTCACCGCTTCCTGAGCCTATGCCACTAGGAAGAGCTGGTCTGTCGCCAGTGGAACGGCAGTACAGGATCGACACAAAGAGTTGTCTGTGACTCTTGGTCATTTCGTGTCCTCTTGTCCTTTAAAAAAAACAGGGTCACCGGTAGGAACGAGTGGTGGTCCATATGGAGAACGTTCCTGCTTCCCTTGCTTGCACCACTTTTCATGCCATTCTGCTGTGGGGAGACCAGTCCAAATCTCTCTGGGTTCTCATTGACTCTGGGGCCGATAAGAGCTTTTTGGACACTACCCTGGCATCCGAGCTGAACATTCCCACTCAGCCCCTCTCCATTCCCATGGACGTTAGAGCACTGGACGAGGCACTGCGAGGCTATCCAGGTCCTGCTCATCAAGTCCCTTCAAATTCCTGTGGTATTGGGATTCTCCTGCCTCCAGCGACACAATCCCCTCATTAACTGGTCTACTGGTGCCATCATGGGCTGGATGGCACCAGTATGGCACCCGTTCTGCCACACCCATTGCCTGAAATCAGCACAACCTGCCCCGGGACGTCCTCCTGCGTGCTCAGAAGGTGCCCCGGACCTCTCCGTCATTCCCGCGGAGTACCAGGACCTCTGGGAGGTGTTCAGCAAGGCCCGGGCCACTTAGCTCCCGCCGCACCGACCTTATGACTGCGGGATTGACCTTCTCCCTAGCATGACTCCACCCCATGGACGACTGTACTCTCTGTTGGGACCAGTGACCAAGGCGATGGAGACCTACATTGGGAACTCCCTTGCTGCCGGATTCATCCGTCCTTCTTCTTCTCCCACCGGCGCAGGGTTCTTCTTTGTGGAGAAGAAGGACAAGGGGTCTCAACGACATAACGGTGAAGAACCGCTACCCGCTAACACTCATCTCCTCGGCCTTCGAGCCGCTCCAGGCGGCCACCGTGTTTTCCCATCTACGGAACACCTACCATCTGATGCAAAGTGGAAGACCGTCTTTCTACACAGCCAGCGGTCACTAAGAGTATCTGGTCATGCTATTTGGCCTTATCAAGGCCCCTGCTGTGTTCCAGGCTCATGTCTGGAATGAGCCTGGAACGATGATGTTCTCCACGACATGTTGAATCGGTTCGTCTTTGTCTACTTAGATGACATCCTCGTCTTCTCTTGTTCCACCCAAGAACATGTGCTCCATGTCCAACAGCTATTTATAAAAGTAGAGAAGTGCGAGTTCCATCGTTCCACCATCTCTTTTCTGCGTTTCAACATAGCTGCAGGGAGTGTGCAAATGGCCCGGGAAGGTGAGAGCCGTGGTGGATTGGCCCCAGCCTACTTCCAGGGTGCAGCTGCAACGCTTCCTGGGCTTTGCCAACTTCTATTGCCACTTTATCCGGGGCTACAGAACCTTTGCTTCTCTCCTAACCGCACTCACCTCACCCACGGTTCTGTTCACATGGTCTACAGCTGGTGACCGGGCGTTCCGGGACCTCAAACATCGCTTCATCACAGCTCCCGTCTTGGTTAACCTCTCTGGGATATGTGGGACGGTAGCGTCCAAACATTTCAAACTACTTTTGTAATACAACTTTAGGTATTGTTTAACTTGAATAATCGATAAAATTGAAGACTGGATGATCTGTGTTCAATACCGGAGGAAAACAATGTGTAGCATGCTTTCTGGTCACGCGCCACTAACAAACAGTACACTTCACTGGAGCCTCATTCTGAACATGGCCACTTCTTAATTTTTCAAAGGAAAAACCTCAACCAATTTCTAAAGACTGTTGACATCCAGTGGAAGCGATGGGAACTGCAGGAAGGTCCCTTAGAAATCTAGATTCCCAATGAAATCTCATTGAAAAGAGAGTGACATCAAAAAAAAAAATCTGAATGGTTTGTCCTCTGGGTTTTGCCTGCCAAATAAGTTCTGTTATAGTCACAGACATGGTTCAAACAGTTTTAGAAACTTCAGAGTGTTTTCTATCCAATACTACTAATAATATACATATATTAGCATCTGGGACTGAGTAGGAGGCAATTTACTCTGGGCACGCTTTTCATCCAAATGTGAAAATGCTGCCCCCTATCCTAGAGAAGTTAATGAGAGAATCACTGACATGATGTCAGCTGGTTCTTTTGTGGCAGGGCTGAAATGCAGTGGAAATGTTTTTCTGAGATTCAGTTCATTTGCATGGCAAAGAGGGACTTTTCAATTAATTGCAATTCATCTGATCACACTTCATAACATTCTGGAGTATATGCAAATTGCCATCATACAAACTGAGGCAGCATACTTTGTGAAAAGTATTATTTGTGTCAATCTCGAAACATTTGGCCATGACTGTACAGAGAGATCCTTGATCAAAACCTGCTCCAGAGCGCTCAATTCCTCAGATTGGTGCAAAGGTGCACCTTCCAACAGGACAATAACCCTAAGCACACAGCCAAGACAATGCAGCTGTGGCTTCGGGACAATTCTCTGAATGTCCTTGAGTGGCCCAGTCTAAGCCAGGACTTAAACCCAATCGAACATCTCTGAAGAGACCTGAAAATAGATGTGCAGCTACGCTCCCCATCCAACCTGCTAGAGCTTGAGAGAATCTCTAGAGAAGAATGTGAGAAACTCCCCAAATACAGGTGTGCCAAGTTCGAAGCGTCATACTCAAGAAGACTCAAGGCTGTAATCGCTGCCAAAGGTGCTTCAACAAAGGACTGAGTAAAGGGTCTGAATAGTATGTAAAAGTAATATTTCAGTTTTTTGGTATTTTTATAAATGACCAATTATCTCCAAAAACCTGTTTTTGCTTTGTCATGATGGGTTATTGTGTGTAGATTGATGAGGGAAAAAACTATTTAACAAAGTTTAGAATAAGGCTGTAGCCTAACAAATGTAAAAAAAAGTCAAGGGGTCTGAATACTTTCCGAAGGCACTCTAGATCTTTCTGACCCACATACCATGCTAATGAATCCATACGGCAGGGTAGCCTAGTGATTAGAATCACCGAGCTGACAAGGTACAAATCTGTCGATCTGCCCCTGAAAAAGGCAGTTAACCCACTGTTCCTAGGCCGTCATAGAAAATAAGAATTTGTTCTTAACTGACCTGCCTAGTTGAATAAAGGGAAAATAAAAAATAAAAACATTGAGTTGCAATCCATTGGTCTGTTTGGTTTAAGTTAGTTTTGGACATTATTATTCATTATTTCTTGACAGACTATTCAAAGTTATAAAATTGTATCAGGCAAAAAATGTGATACACAGACCAGTCGGCTGACCTGAATAAAGGTGTGAACCTCTGTCCCTCCATTCAACTTCAGATAGCCCTAGATTGGTTTTCCAGCATTTTGATAAGGTGCATATATGTCATAATAAAATTCACACTGAACTCAATGCCCCACATGTGGAAAGGGTGTTGGACACTGTCTGGGAGTAGGTTGTTGTTTTTCACTAAATGTTCCCTATGTGAGGTAGATCAAGCCCACATTATATAGACAATCAAGCACCCACTTGAACTTATGTAACATCCAAGACCGGAGTGGGTGCTACAACAAATTCTACCAACTACACCAAATAAGGCATGATGCTGACATGACACCTCTTTACGTTAGGTTAGCCTTTCTAGGACACGCGTTCCGCTAGCGGAACTCCCCCCAACATTCCGCTGAAAAGGCAGCGTGCGAAATTCAAAAATATTTTGGGGAAATATTTAACTTTCACACATTAACAAGTCCAATACAGCAAATTAAAGATAAACATCTTGTTAATCTACCCACCGTGTCCGATTTTAAAAATGTTTTACAGCGAAAACACAACATATATTTATGTTAGCTCACCTCCAAATCCCAAAAACACAGCCATTTTTTCCAGCCAAAGATAGCTTACACAAAACCCAGAAATAGAGATAAAATTAATCACTAACCTTTGAACATTTTCATCAGATGACACTCATATGACATCATGTTACACAATACATTTATGTTTTGTTCGATAATGTGCATATTTATATCCACAAATCTCGGTTTATATTGGCGCCATGTTCAGAAATGCCTCCAAAATATCTGGAGTACTTACAGAAAGCCACGTCATATAACAGAAATACTAATCATAAACTTTGATGAAAGATACATATTTTACATATAATTAAAGATACACTGGTTCTTAATGCAACCGCTGTGTCAGATTTAAGAAAAAAACTTTAGTAAAAAGCACACCATGCAATAATCTGAGGCGGCGCTCAGATAGAAGCAACATTTCTCCGCCATGTTGGAGTCAACAGAAATACGAAATTACATCATAAATATTCCCTTACCTTTGATGATCTTTCATCAGAATGCAGTGCCAGGAATCCTAGTTCCACAATAAATCGTTGTTTTGTTCGATAATGTCTATTACTTATGTTGAATTAGCAACTTTTGCTAGCATGTGTAGTTCACATGTCCAAACGATGGCGCCGGTCCAGGCGAACTCGGATGAAAACTTCAAAAAGTTATATTACAAGTCGAATAAACTGGTCAAACTTAGTTGAGAATCAATCTTCAGGATGTTGTTATCATATATATCCAATAACGTCCCAACCGGAGCAATTCTTCATGTCTGTAAAAGTAATGGCACACATTGAGATCCCATGGCTAGCGTGCGTGACCAGGAACTGGCAATCTGCCAGACCAGTGACTGAAACACCTCCCATCCGGTCCCACATCACACTAGAGGCTTCATTCCACGTTCTACTGACTGTTGACATCTAGTGGAAGGCGTATGAAGTGCAAACAGATCCATAAATTACAGGGATTTGAATAGGGGATGACTTTCACCTCGACCCTTTTCAGAATTTTCACTTCCTGTTTGGAAGTTTGCCTGCCATATGAGTTCTGTTATACTCACAGACATAATTCAAACAGTTTAAGAAACTTCAGAGTTTTCTATCCAATATTAATAATAATATGCATATATTATCATCTGGGACAGAGTAGGAGGCCGTTCAATTTGGGCACCAATTCATCCAAAAGTGAAAATGCTGCCCCCTATCCCTAAAAAGTTAGCCTTGGCTCATGTGTTAATACTACGCTAAGCAGCTACCTCTATACGTTAGCTATAGCTCATGCCTTAACTCTTGGGCTAGGGGGCAGTATTTTGACGTACGGATGAAAAGCGTGCCCAAAGTAAACTGCCTGTTACTCAGACCCAGAAGCTAGGATATGCATATAATTGATATATCTGGATAGAAAACACTCTACAGTTTCTAAAACTGTTAAAATAATGTCTGTGCGTATAACAGAACTGAAATGGCAGGCGAAACCCAGAGGACAAACCATCCTCCCCCCCAAAATTCAGCCTACCGCTATTTTCAATGGCTGTCACTTTTATTATAAGGCGAAATCCTCCCGGGTTGCAGTTCCTAGGGCTTCCACTAGATGTCAACAGTCTTTGTAAAGGGTTTCAGGCTGTTTTTTGTAAAAAACGAGGTAGAAGTTGTAGTGGCTCCCATTTTGGCAGTCGTGTTTCCATGCTCATGGACGAGAGCGCGTTCTTTTTGTCTATCTCCGGTAAAGACAATAACGATTCTCTGTCTTAAATTTGATCGTTTATTTACGTATTAGGGTACCTAAGGTTTGATTATAAACATTGTTTGACTTGTTTAGATAAGTGTATTAGTTAAGTTTGGGATTCATTTTGTATGCATTTTGATGGAGGGATTATTGACTGAAGCGCGCCAGCTAAACTGAGTTTTTATGGATATAAAAAAGGACTTTATCGAACAAAATGACAATTTGTGATGTAACTGGGACCTTTTTGCCAACAGAAGAAGATATTCAAAGGTAAGGCATTTATTATATCGCTATTTCTGACTTTCGTGTCGCAACTGCCTGGTTGAAAAATGATTTTCATGCATTTGTATGCGGAGCGCTTTCCTCAGATAATCGCATGGTGTGCTTTCGCCATAAACCCTTTTTGAAATCTGACACTGTGGCTAGATTAACAAGAAGTTAAGCTTTATTTTGATGTACATTTGATGTATATTTTAATGAATGTTAAATATTTATAATTCTGTAGTTCGAATTTTGCGCTCTGCAATTTCACTGGATGTTGTCGAGGTGTCCCGCTAGCGGCACGTCTAGCCGTAGCAGGTTTTAATACTGTGCTAAGCAGCTACCTCTATACGTTAGCTATAGCTCATGCCTTAATACTATGCTAAGCAGCTACCTCTATATGCTCTGGCTCTGAATTTATGCTACCCTGACTCTGAACAGCTCGTTACACACACATAATCAAACACGTTTTTTCTTGTGTAGATGTATAATTATAATTAGTATAACTGATCAAACAACCTTTTTTCTATTTACAGTGCACACCAAGAGTATTGGGACACTGCCACATTTTTTGTTGTTTTGGTTCTGTACTCCAGCACTTTGAATTTGAAATCATACAATTAGATTCAGGTTAAAGTGCAGACTTTGCAGCTTTAATATGAGGGTATTTTTTATCCATATTAGGCAAACCGTTTAGATATTACAGCATTTTTTGTACATATCCCCACCCCACCCCCCCCCCCATTTTAGGGGACCAAAAGTATTGGGACAGATTCTCTTACATTTATATTAAAGTCAAAAGTTTAGTATTTGGTCCCATATTCCTAGCACGCAATGATAACATCAAGCTTGTGACTCTACAAGCTTGTTGGTTGCATTTGCTATTTGTTTTGGTTGTGTTTGAGATGATTTTGTGCCCAATATAAATTCATGGTAAATAATGAATTGTGTCATTATGGAGGATGATGAATGAGAAAGTTACAGACTCACAAATGTCATAGTCCCAAGACATGCTAACCTCTCACCATTACAATAATCATGGTAGCATCCACATTAATGTAGACGTGTATAGAAACATTATATTCTTACTTACAATAAAAGTGAATCCCAAATGACACAATACATGATTTACCATTCATTTCTTTTAAGTCTGCACTTTAACCTCAGAGTCATTGTATCATTTCAAATGCAAAGTGCTGAAGTACAGAGCCAAAACAACATAGAATTTGTCACTGCTCAAATCATTTTGGAGCTCACAGTATACTGTATTTGTATATTGTTTTTTGTTGTGTGATTTTCATATACACTGTAAGCCATTTTGGGCTTCCAACCTCACCTGCACACTTTTACTTTAAAACAAATCTTTACTCTTTTGTCTTTCACTTGTTTTCATTGGTGTAAATAAATAAATAAATAAAAAAACATTAAATTAACTCTGGCTCATGTGTTTTAGCAGGGCATATCCACCCTGTGAGGTTAAAGCCCAGAAGACAGGCTGGAAAATGACTGCAACTGAAGCAGTTAAGAGCAGCAGCAAAGGCCTGGCTCTGGGAAATACACCCAATCAAATCTTATTCGCAGTACCACACTGCATGGCTGTATGACTATACAGTAGCTGTAGCAGCTAGAAACAGCAGTTTTCACCTGTCATACTCATTACTCTTATCTGTCTGTAGCATCAGATCCACAACAAGTCAATAAATGTTGGGGAGGATGGGATTCCCAACAATGTAATGAAATACTGTGGATGGTGTAAAATGCATTATGTTGATTATAGTAGGGTACAAAGTCATGGTTAGGATTAATGCTCTGTCTGGTCTAATGACCATTATATTTACTATATAATTGGATTAGAGCGTAACTTAAAAACAGGGTGCTAAAGTAATGACAGTATAAACCAAATTATATGTAATGTGATATTGTATAATTATTGATTGTACCACTTTTCACATTAGTTTAAAATGGGTGTGTTAATGCAAGAGAGAGAGAGACAGAAAGAGAGAAAGAGCACCTCTTGGGTGGTCTACCATTCCTGTCGCTGAGTTAGTCTTCATCATGCATTCCCTACCTTTGTCTGATGACCATTGTAGACTAGCAGCAGAGCATATCAGAAGACATTTATAAACTTGGTGGTTCGAGCCCTGAATGCTGATTGGCTGACAGCCGTGGTATATCAGGCTTACATAACACTCCTGAAGTGAGGCCAGAAAAAGACTCAAGGTTGCTGCTTTTTAGCCGTCATTGTCGTTCCTCATCCCTCCCTTTAAAGAGATTGTTAAATACTGTTGTGCTTGATACTCCCTCCGACACAACAACACACCCACACACACTCGCTCTTCTCCACCACCACCTGAAAGGGGTCTTTGTGGCCATAGGGCCCCCATCCGTTACCTGCTGACAGCCAAAGCATGACTGATGAGCTGCCTGAGGCGCCCCAGTATACTTTGTCAGCTGCTCATAATTTATACATCTTATCTCTGTCACGAACTAAAAACAGAGCAAGGCTTTATGGAAATGAAAACAGAGATTTGTTTAGACTCCAGCGTGTTCGAGTGAAGTGGAGTGATACCAGACCTGGTTTCAAATACTATTCGACATCTTTCAAATACTTCCAAAGCGTTAGAGCGTTTTCTCTAGCCTGCCTGGACTGCGGGATGGACAGGGTTGGCAGTTTTTGGGGGAATATTATATTGGTTCATTAAGCCAGGCAAACTCAACCAAGCCCTGAGAACAGATTTGAAACATTTGTTTGAACCCAGTATTTGTTTGAAAACAGTGTTTGAACCCAGATATGAGTGATATTTCTGATAGGTAGGGTTTCTGCAAAGTTAGCTCCCTTTATCTGGCTGACACTCGTTCATTTTGCCAATTTTTACCCCAAGACTTTGTTCCAACTGGCACTTTATTCCCTATATAGTGTGCTACTTTTTGGTCAAAGGTAGCGCAGTATATAGTGAATAGGGTGCAATTGGGATGCAAACAATGTGTTTGTGATGGGGCTCTCCTCTGAGGCCAACCAGGGCTATGTCTGTTTATTCACTCTGGCTCTGTCGTCTTTCTAGCACAACCAGGGCTATGTCTGTTTATTCACTCTGGCTCTGTCGTCTTTCTAGCACAACCAGGGCTATGTCTGTTTATTCACTCTGGCTCTGTCGTCTTTCTAGCACAACCAGGGCTATGTCTGTTTATTCACTCTGACTCTGTCGTCTTTCTAGCACAACCAGGGCTATGTCTGTTTATTCACTCTGGCTCTGTCGTCTTTCTAGCACAACCAGGGCTATGTCTGTTTATTCACTCTGACTCTGTCGTCTTTCTAGCACAACCAGGGCTATGTCTGTTTATTCACTCTGGCTCTGTCGTCTTTCTAGCACAACCAGGGCTATGTCTGTTTATTCACTCTGGCTCTGTCGTCTTTCTAGCACAACCAGGGCTATGTCTGTTTATTCACTCTGGCTCTGTCGTCTTTCTAGCACAACCAGGGCTATGTCTGTTTATTCACTCTGGCTCTGTCGTCTTTCTAGCACAACCAGGGCTATGTCTGTTTATTCACTCTGGCTCTGTCGTCTTTCTAGCACAACCAGGGCTATGTCTGTTTATTCACTCTGACTCTGTCGTCTTTCTAGCACAACCAGGGCTATGTCTGTTTATTCACTCTGACTCTGTCGTCTTTCTAGCACAACCAGGGCTATGTCTGTTTATTCACTCTGGCTCTGTCGTCTTTCTAGCACAACCAGGGCTATGTCTGTTTATTCACTCTGACTCTGTCGTCTTTCTAGCACAACCAGGGCTATGTCTGTTTATTCACTCTGGCTCTGTCGTCTTTCTAGCACAACCAGGGCTATGTCTGTTTATTCACTCTGGCTCTGTCGTCTTTTTAGCACAACCAGGGCTATGTCTGTTTATTCACTCTGGCTCTGTCGTCTTTCTAGCACAACCAGGGCTATGTCTGTTTATTCACTCTGGCTCTGTCGTCTTTCTAGCACAACCAGGGCTATGTCTGTTTATTCACTCTGACTCTGTCGTCTTTCTAGCACAACCAGGGCTATGTCTGTTTATTCACTCTGGCTCTGTCGTCTTTCTAGCACAACCAGGGCTATGTCTGTTTATTCACTCTGACTCTGTCGTCTTTCTAGCACAACCAGGGCTATGTCTGTTTATTCACTCTGGCTCTGTCGTCTTTCTAGCACAACCAGGGCTATGTCTGTTTATTCACTCTGACTCTGTCGTCTTTCTAGCACAACCAGGGCTATGTCTGTTTATTCACTCTGGCTCTGTCGTCTTTCTAGCACAACCAGGGCTATGTCTGTTTATTCACTCTGGCTCTGTCGTCTTTCTAGCACAACCAGGGCTATGTCTGTTTATTCACTCTGGCTCTGTCGTCTTTCTAGCACAACCAGGGCTATGTCTGTTTATTCACTCTGACTCTGTCGTCTTTCTAGCACAACCAGGGCTATGTCTGTTTATTCACTCTGGCTCTGTCGTCTTTCTAGCACAACCAGGGCTATGTCTGTTTATTCACTCTGACTCTGTCGTCTTTCTAGCACAACCAGGGCTATGTCTGTTTATTCACTCTGGCTCTGTCGTCTTTCTAGCACAACCAGGGCTATGTCTGTTTATTCACTCTGGCTCTGTCGTCTTTCTAGCACAACCAGGGCTATGTCTGTTTATTCACTCTGACTCTGTCGTCTTTCTAGCACAACCAGGGCTATGTCTGTTTATTCACTCTGGCTCTGTCGTCTTTCTAGCACAACCAGGGCTATGTCTGTTTATTCACTCTGACTCTGTCGTCTTTCTAGCACAACCAGGGCTATGTCTGTTTATTCACTCTGGCTCTGTCGTCTTTCTAGCACAACCAGGGCTATGTCTGTTTATTCACTCTGGCTCTGTCGTCTTTCTAGCACAACCAGGGCTATGTCTGTTTATTCACTCTGGCTCTGTCGTCTTTCTAGCACAACCAGGGCTATGTCTGTTTATTCACTCTGACTCTGTCGTCTTTCTAGCACAACCAGGGCTATGTCTGTTTATTCACTCTGACTCTGTCGTCTTTCTAGCACAACCAGGGCTATGTCTGTTTATTCACTCTGGCTCTGTCGTCTTTCTAGCACAACCAGGGCTATGTCTGTTTATTCACTCTGGCTCTGTCGTCTTTCTAGCACAACCAGGGCTATGTCTGTTTATTTACTCTGGCTCTGTCGTCTTTCTAGCACAACCAGGGCTATGTCTGTTTATTCACTCTGACTCTGTCGTCTTTCTAGCACAACCAGGGCTATGTCTGTTTATTCACTCTGACTCTGTCGTCTTTCTAGCACTCAGGGGAAGTGGTGAAGACATGATACAGAAAGCTGGAGGTACAGCCAGACATACACCTGGTAAAAATACATGACCTGTTTTCATGTGGGTTTAGCTTTAGTTAGTGATACTTGTTTTACATGGAGTATTTATGGTTAGGGTTTCAAAAGCATTCGGAAAATAAATGCAATGCAATCACAAACTATGTTGTAAGTGCAGTGAGATATTAAAATGTATTACAAATCTTGTTAGTGTAATTACAAATGTAACTACACTGCAATAAGGACCCTGCAAATGAAAGTGTTACTTAATTCTGATATATTGAGAGGTTTTGGGAGAACCTTATTGCACCCACAGTACAACTGAACACGGGTGGTCCCATGTGGCTCAGCTGGTAGAGCATGGCGCTAGCAACGCCAGGGTTGTGGATTTGAGTCCTACAGGGGACCAGTATGAAAAATGTATGCTCTCATTACTACTGTTAGTCGCTCTGGATAAGAAAGTTTGTTAATGACTTAAATGTAAAAAAAAAAAAATGTTGAAATAAAAGTTAACTTGAAATTACACACCCTTGTGCCTAGTTGAATAAAGGTTAAAAAAAAATATCTAAGGATAATAATATCTTCATAATAGGTCAGATGTGACAACTACGGTGCTGTAGATAATTCCTTCTCATGGACTGAGATGATTTGTTACCCTAAACTGGAGCTAGATCCATGTGAAATGTTTGGTGAATTACAGTGGAGGATACCTGTAATAGGAAGTTATCAATTAAACGTCACAATAGGGTGCAGAGTGTTCATCAGAGTTATACAGTAGGTAAGTGTTTAGCTCTATCATCAGAGTTATACAGTAGGTAAGTGTTTAGCTCTATCATCAGAGTTATACAGTAGGTAAGTGTTTAGCTCTATCATCAGAGTTACACAGCAAGAAACAGTTTAGCTCTATCATCAGAGTTATACAGTAGGTAACTAAGAACAGATATAGCCCTTGGTTCACCCCAGATTTGACTGTCCTTGACCAGCACAAAAACATCCTGTGGCGTACTGCATTAGCACCGAATAGCTCCCGCAATATGTAACTTTTCAGGGAAGTCAGGAACCAATACACTCAGTCAGTTAGGAAAGCTAAGGCTAGCTTTTTCAAACAGAAATTTGCTTCCTGTAGCACTAATTCCAAAAGGTTTTGGTACACTGTAAAGTCCATGGAGAATAAGAGCACCTCTTCCCAGATGCCCACTGCACTGAGGATAGGAAACACTGTCACTACCGATAAGTCTATGATAATCGATAATTTCAATAAACATTTTTCCACAGCTGGCCATGCTTTCCACCTGGCTACCCCGGCCAAATCCAGACAGCTGATGTACTGTAAGAACTGCAAAATCTGATCCCTACAAATCAGCTGGGCTAGACAATCTGGACCGTCTCTTTCTAAAATTATCCGACGAATATGTTGCAACCCCTATTACTAGCCTATTCAACTTCTCTTTGGTATCTTCTGAGATCCCCAACAATTGGAAAGCTGCCACGGTCATCCCCCTCCTCAAAGGGAGAGACACTCTAGACCCAAACTGTTACAGACCTATATCCATCCTGCCCTGTCTTGCTAAAATCTTCGAAAGCCAAGTGAACAAACAGATCACCGACCATTTCGAATCCCTCTGTACCTTCTCCACTATGCAATCTGGTTTCCGAGCTGGTCATGGGTGCACCTCAGCCACGCTCAAGGTCCTAAACGATATCATAACCACCATCGATAAAAGACAGTACTGTGCAGCCGTCTTCATCGACCTGGCCAAGGCTTTCGACTCTGTCAATCACTGTATTCTTATCGGCTGACTCAATAGCCTTGGCTTCCCAAATGACTGCCTCGCCTGGTTCACCAACTACTTCTCAGACAGAATTCAGTGTGTCCAATCAGAGGGCCTGTTGTCCGGACCTCTGGCAGTCTCTATGGGGGTGCCACAGGGTTCAATTCTCAGTCCGACTCTTTTCTCTGTATATGTCAATGATGTTGCTCTTGCTGCTGGTGATTCCTTGATCCACCTCTACGCAAACAACACCATTCTGTATACACCTGGCCCTTCTTTGGACATTGTGCTAACAAATCTCCAAACGAGCTTCAACGCCATGCAACACTCCTTCCGTGGCCTCCAACTGCTTTTAAATGAAAACTAAGTGCATGCTCTTCAAACATTGCTGCCCGCACCCTCCCGCCCGTCTAGCATCACTACTCTGGATAGTTCTGACTTAGAATATGTGGACAACTACAAATACCTATGTGTCTAGTAAGACTGTAAACTCTCCTTCCAGACTCACATTAATCATCTCCAATCCAAAATTAAATCTAGAATCGGCTTCCTATTTCGCAACAAAGCCTCCTTCACTCATGCTGCCAGATACCCTTGTAAAACTGACCGTCCTACCGATCCTTGACTTCGGCGATGTCATTTACAAAATAGCCTCCAACACTCTACTCAGCAAACTGGATGTAGTCTATCACAGTGCCATCCGTTTTATCACCAAAGCCCCATATACTACCGACCACTGCGACCTGTATGCTCTCGTTGGCTGGCCCTCACTATATATCCATCACCAAACCCACTGGCTCCAGGTCATCCAAGTCTTTGCTAGGTAAAGCCCCGCCTTATCTCAGCTCACTGGTCACCATAGCAACACCCACCCGTAGCACGCGCTCCAGCAGGTATATTGCACTGGTCATCCCCAAAGCCAACATTTCCTTCGGCCGCCTTTCCTTTCAGTTCTCTGCTGCCAATGACTGGAACGAATTGCAAAAATCTCTGAAGCTGGAGACTTTCATCTCCATCTCTAACTTTAAGCATCAGCTGTCAGAGCAGCTTACCGATCACTGTACCTGTACACAGCCAATCTCTAAATAGCACACCCAACTACCTCATCCCCATATTATTACTTATCCTCTTGCTCTTTTGCACCCCAGTACCTCTACTTTCACATCATCATCTGCACATCTATCACTCCAGTATTAATGCTAAATTGTAATTATTTTCGCCTCTATGGCCTATTTATTGCCTACCTCCCTACTCTTCTACATTTGCACACTGTACATAGTACATAGATTTTTTTATTTTGTTTTGTGTTAGTGACTGTACGTTTGTTTATGTGTAACTCTGTGTTGTTTTTGTCGCACTGCTTTGCTTTATCTTGGCCAGGTCACAGTTGTAAATGAGAACTTGCTCTCAACTGGCCTACCTGGTTAAATTAAATAAAGGTGAAATAAACTGTAGCTCTATCTATCAGAGTTACAGCAAGTAACTGTTTAGCTCTATCATCAGAGTTACAGCTAGTAACTGTTTAGCTCTATCATCAGAGTTACAGCAAGTAACTGGTTAACTCTATCATCAGAGTTACAGGAAGTAACTGTTTAGCTCTATCATCAGAGTTACAGGAAGTAACTGTTTAGCTCTATCATCAGAGTTACAGGAAGTAACTGTTTAGCTCTGTCATCAGAGTTATACAGGAAGTAACTGTTTAGCTCTATCATCAGAGTTATACAGCAATTAAGTGTTTAGCTCTATCATCAGAGTTATACAGCAAGTAACTGCATGCTTTTCATGATCAGTAAACATCAATATACAGTGGGGAGAACAAGTATTTGGTACAATGCCGCTTTTGCAGGTTTTCCTACTAACAAAGCATGTAGAGCATGCAAATTAATTACTTAAAAATCATACAATGTGATTTTCTGGATTTTTGTTTTAGATCCAGTCTCTCATAGTTGAAGTGTTCCTATGATAGAAATTACAGACCTCTACATGCTTTGTAAGTGGGAAAACCTGCAAAATCGGCAGTGTATCAAATACTTCTTCTCCCCATTCTATCATGTAATTTCAGATACAGTGCCCTCCGTAATTGGGACAGTGATGACTTTTTTCTTCTTTTAGCTCTATACTCCAAAAGTTTGAATTTGAAATCAAACAATATCTATGAGGTTACTGTCAGCTTTAATTTGAGAGTACAGCCATTCGTATCAGATGAACCATTTAGAAATTACAGAATTTTTTATACATTGTCCCCCCATTTTAGGCGACCAAAGAATTGGGACAAATTCACTTATGTGTATTAAAGTAGTAAAACATTATGTATTT
The DNA here is from genome assembly GCF_029448725.1 of Salvelinus fontinalis. Taxonomy (NCBI): domain Eukaryota; kingdom Metazoa; phylum Chordata; class Actinopteri; order Salmoniformes; family Salmonidae; genus Salvelinus; species Salvelinus fontinalis. The sequence continues at coordinate 72,857,228 of NC_074665.1, forward strand.
GGTCCCATATTTCTAGCACGCAATGACTACATCAAGCCTCTAACTCTACACATTTGTTTGATGCGTTTGCTGTTTGTTTAGGTTGTTTCAGATTATTTTGTACACAACATAATCTGTAATTAACCGTTTTTTTTGGTACAATTTGTTGAAAGCTCCAAAGCCTTCAGAAAGCCTTGGTTTCCCAACACTTGTACTTCTAGAAGCATTAACAAAGACTTCCAAACTGGCAGTGACTACAGGGCAAAACAGACCCAAGACATGGAAAATGCTCAACCAGGTTTGAGACTTGCTGCCACTCCAAAATGTCAGCTAAACACATTTAATTGTTGAGGCACTCAACCACAGATCAGTTAAATTGGTACAGCGCTCTCACTCACCAGCGCAGCAAATGCAGCCTCTTACAAGGCACGCCTCATAACACGATAATGAGCCTGAAACACAGTGGGGTGGATTTACAGTACCATTTGAAATACAGTATTTCTTTAAAGTAATGGACTGTTTTTTTGGAATTTATGGTATCGTTTATCAGTTAAAATCACCCAGAGTGTATTGCAATATATGGCAATTTACTGTGAATAATGAATGCGTTACATTGCTTTTAGTTTTACTTTATAATAGTGTAAAAACAACAGTTCCTGTATAGAAATAAAAAACTGTGCTGGTAGTATGGGTCATATCTTTTGTACTGTTTAGGCTAGAATCAAACAATTTTCTTTGTAGCAATAGTTCAAAGATAACAGTCACGAATCTGTGTTCCGTTTGTTCACTATGGCACCCAGACGCTGCGGTACAGCGAAGTCTAATCATAACAAGATACTTTTTGGGGGGGGACCAAAATAGTCTGTGCTTCATGCGTCTCAACCGTCAGCATGAGGTTGGCGCCTGAAACTGAACATTTGAATTTACAGTAGCCATAAGCTATTAGTGTAAAGAAATACAGAATGTGAGAGTCATTTTTACAGAAGTCTTCCAATTATAGTTAATAACAGTATTTTTTAGCATTTTACCCACAATGCAGTGCAATCTACATCATTCATTCTGTAAAACACATTTACGGTATTTACTGTGCATTCTACAGTGTTTTACTGTTGAAATTACAGAAAAGTCCTACATTGTGTATAATATAATAGATAATCGAAAACAATCATAAACTTTGACCTTAAGAACAACCCAGACACAGACAGGTGTGTCTGCTCAGGTGAGGACAGATCATATTATCCACTTTTCTGTGCTCATCGATACATTTTCACATCACAGTTTAGCTTGTAATAAATACACCACAATGAGTATAGCCTATAGTGCCCCTCCATATTCAGAACTACATTGTAACTATCTGTATATCCACAAACAGACATATGAATGTACTTCTGAGTGTATATTGATTTCTAGGTTATAGTATACTAGATTTTCAGACGGGACTGTATACTAGCTTTTCAGACGAGGACTTGTCTGGTGTGTCTGTCTGTCTCCTATCCATCTAGCTCTGAGCTGGTGAACCAGCAGATATAATTTGCAGCAGTACATCATCATGTGGCTGTAACATTAGCTTGGAGAGACGACTCAGTCTTTGTTCTCTGTTAGGCTCACTTGGCGATGTCTGGCGGAGTGCTGAAAGATATGATTATCCCTAATGTCAATGCATAGCACCATCCCTGATAAGAGATTGCTTCACTAGAGTCCACCTCACTTATCTCTCCCTCTCTAGCTTTTTCTATGGAGGGTGGGATACGAAAGAGAGTTATAACTACCTGTAAATGCCAAAGTAAAGGAAACACTTGTGTAACTGAGGGATACAAAGTACATTGAAAGTAGGTGCTTCCACACAGGTGTGGTTCCTGAGTTAATTGAGCAATTAACATCCCATAATGCTTAGGGTCATGTATAAAAATGCCCAGTTGTGTATTATTTTGGCTACCATGGCTAGAAGATCTCAGTGAGTGACTTTGAAAGAGAGGTCTCAAAGTAGCATAGGGGGCTTAAAGTATTTGTGTGTGTGTGTGTGTGTGTCTCAGTGTGTGTCTCAGTGTGTGTCTCAGTCACCAGATCTCAAACCAATTGAACACTTATGGGAGATTCTGGAACGGCGCTTGAGACAGTGTTCCATCACGATCAACAAAACACCAAATTATGGAATTTCTCACTGAAGAATGGTGTTGAATCCCTCCAAAAGAGTTCCAGACACTATGAATCTATGATAAGGTGTATTGAAGCTGTTATGGCTCGTGGTAGCCCAAAGCCCTATTAATTATGTTGGTGTTTCCTTTATTTTTGTTACTTGTAGCTAAATAACTTAAAAACACCATTGAAGTGTAAAATTTAACAAATTAGTGAATAAAAAGGTGATACTTGTCTGTGATTTACCATAACAAACTAATGTAAACTCTTTACTAGTGCGGATTGGCTGCATTGAGTGGTGGAGTGGAGGGAGAGAAGACCTGTAGTTGAAAAGCATGTGGCTGTGAGTAAGCGAGGGGGTGGGGAATTATGGGGGTACCATCCCCCCTGAGCAGCCCAGTGATGAGGAGCAGTGTCTATCCTCAGATTAGGACCAGGAGATGAGAGGACGGAGACACAAGGGGGGCGAATGGGGCCATGAGGGGCCAGGGCCTGTGGAATGCCAGCTGCGAGACAGCCAATTCCCCCAACCCTCATCACACCACGTGCAACACACATCTCTCAGCACCTACTGTTCCACCAGCCAAAGCCCCCCTTGCTATTAAGTTGACAGAACTGTTCATATCCTGGGCTGGGATGATAGATATGTCATATCTCTGTTGAAAACCCTGTTTGTCTCTCCCAGGTGTATGAACTCCCTTCTTCTTTCTCCCCAGCGACGGTGCAGACAGACAGACAGTGCACATGGCACTTTTCGACACTCGGGGGAAGATAGTGATTTGGCATTAAGACATTATCAAAGGGGAGATCTTTCCCATGCAATTATGGTGGAAAATAAAGGTGAGGAGCTGTGTCGCAACAAAGGAAAGCTTTGGATCAAAAGGGGTTTGGAACTGAGGCTGATTACAATAAAACGCAGCTAGCCTCCAGCTAGCTAGCACTTCAACCCAGTCTGTGAAATCCATGGCATTGTTTATAAACCAGTATGTAACTCAAACACAGAAACAAACATATCATTTTTCTAGACTGAATTCAATTCATACTGTATTATTTCAAGCCAACAATTGTTAGGCTAGTCCCTGTATGTGTGATGCTCTTTTACTGTATACTGGTGCAACTTAAAAAGGATAATCTGAATCTAGTGACTACGCTTAAACTATGTCCGAAAAACCAGCCCTTAGAGGCCTATTGGGGCAGGTAAGCGAGTTTTATCACTAAAAGAGCAGCCTGCTCACAAGCCTGGTGTGGTTGTTCCTGTGGTTGTCAGAACATGTTGCTAATGAGTGTCCTCTCACAAAGCGGATTGGCTGTTTCATTTCTTATAAAGCGTGATTGTTCCCTGTAATCCAGACTGAGCACCACTTCTCTTTCATCTCCATAGAAGAGATTTTTAAAAATGGATTTGTCGTTCAGGCCGGGAGGCCCTATTCCACTCTTAGCTTCAGCCGGCTCAGCTCAACCCTCAGCTCTCTCTCTGTCTCAATGGGATTTACTGACCACTGTTATGACTAAGGGCTCTATTCAATCCACATTGCGGAAGTTCAGCATGATTGAAGTTTAAAGGCAATGTTCCCGCATAGCGGAGAATGCATTTACGGTAAACATTGCATGTGTCTGAAATTACCTTTCAGTTTCTATCGCTGAATATGTAACATTTCTGCTTTACAGATTGAATAGAGCCCTAATTCTCTGAACATTACAAGTTGGTGAGAGGTCATTATCGTTTCTGTTTCCTATGAGTGAGAATTAATTAAATATTTTATTTTTTCTTCTTAGCTTTTCTTCTTTGTCTTATTTTATTACCCCTTTTTTTTCCACAATTTCATGATTATGATCTTGTCTGATGACCTTCCCCTAACGACACTGGATCAATTGTGCGCCGCCCTATGGGACTTCTGGTCACAGCCGGTAATTACACAGCCTGGGATCGAACCCCAGTGTAACGGATGTACGCTGAGAGTCGGGAAGCAAGTTCAGGGAGTGAATACATTTCATAAATAAACTACCACAACAAGAAACACGAACAGCTCAACAACACATAGAAACAGAAACAATGACACCTGGGGAAGAAAAGTGACATATAAAGGGCAGGTAATCAAGGAGGTGATGGAGTCCAGGTGAGTGTCAATGTGCTAATACGCGTAACGATGGTGACAGGTGTGTGCCATAACGAGCAGCCTGGTTGTATCAGGCATGTTTAATCAAACAATCAAAAGCCTCAGCCATATTTCTTCATACATTCTTAAGCATCAGTCATTTACAATGGCAGAGCAGGGCTCTCATTCTTGTCAACATGTAGGCTAACATGTCAATACATTGACTGATGGATGCTACAGTATTGTTATCTGAAAACATTTCTATGAATCTTCTAGAATGTTTTGAAACTCCAACTGAAATTCCAACATGTCACTTCCTGTAACTCACAGCGAATAGGAAACCAGAGCCAGTGAAATAATGAATCAGGTTGATGGACAGAATTATAACCTGCTTGCTTTCCTAGCTACTTCTCCAATGAAGCACAGCAGCACACAGCTCCATCAGCTAGCCTAGCACTTCTGAACCGCTCCAGTGATTTAGCACCACACCAGGGGAGGACAGAGGACGGTGGTTATTGATTTTATTCACAGGAAGATGGTGGCTAATATTGGCTCATAGTCTTTACGCAGTAGAGCAATCACCTAGCATGTCTCCTTTAAAAGGGCGGAGAGAATTCACTGATGACTAAATAGTCTCTAATTTATGAATGACTAAAGATAATTGAGTTTCTATGAAAATAATAAACTGTTTGAAATAGTTGTTTTCTGGGAGAGATCGACATGATATTCAACATGATGGGGTGCTTGCAACGTTCCTCTAAACATAGAGTTGTAAGTATTCCTCGCTTGGACAAAAAGCTCAAAGGAAATGTACAGCAGCAGATCAACTGAAAGTGACTTTTTCTTTTTCAAAAGTTGCTGGAGTTCCCTTACAGTTGCTTTAAGCAATAGAATCACCATTAATTCTCATTCAGTCTCTCTCTTGTCACTGTGAAATCTCCTCCTCACCCCTCAGTCAGAAAGAGAAAAGTCCTTCAGGGGCCTGATAGGTTGTGGACTGATGCTTAGCAACAGAATTCCAGTGCCCTAAGTAGCAGTAAGCTCCTCGCTGCACCCTTTGATGTGGCTGTCAAGCCAGATTTACATGGCTTTAACACATTGTCATCACGTCCAGATGTATAAGGGGATAAAAGAAAGTGGTGTTTACACTTTTTTCAGTTATAATTAAATGGTGTTCCTGATGATTATGATTCCTGAAGTGACGGGTGGGAGAAGGAGCGTAGGGAGGAGGGGATTCATCCAGGGAGGTCTGACGGAAGAAAAGCTACATAGTGCAATTTCACCTACGAACATTTTAAGGATTTTTTTTTTTTTATTCAAGAGCTTCTCCTCCATGAAAGATGTGAATGTCTTTCACTTTCCACTCCAACAGGTGACAGACCAACAGTTAAATATGTTGTAAACCAAATAAGATTGTTGTAAGTTCACAGTGATTTCTGGAACTGTCAGCTATACATGCAGTAGAAGCAGCTACACTAAAAGTTCCAATTCCAATAACTGTATTGATCTCCAGGGCTCCAAAAGCAGATCTGTCATATTAGTGAGTACAGATGTAGTGTCCCCATGGTGATACATTCTGATGCAATCGGATTAATTGCTGTGATAACTCAGAACAGATATATTAAGATATAAACACTCAGTCAGACATATGCCTTGAGGATGGTGTTGGAAAACAACCCTGAGCTTGATGATGTGAGTCATCTGGACACAAGTGCAAAGTGTCACAATCTGAAGCACCCTCATATGCTCTGATGACGATGTATTAGACAGCAATTAAGTTGAAAACAAGTACGATACTATTGGAACATAAGCGGAACCCATCATGCTAAAGAAGGATAAACACATGTCAGTAAACTTGAGGGAGGTATGAATTTTACATTACAAATCATCTGAGTGCAGAAGTTGAAATCTGGTGTTCAAGGTTCAGTACTTGGACCCCTTCTATTCTAACTTCCTAAACGTTAGAGTAGCTACAACGATAATTTCTCTCGGTTTGGCTAACAATACTAGTAATACATTTTATAAAGGAGTGTTAGAAAGAAACATAATGAGAAATGTTGTTCTAGGGATCTAAAAGCTGAGCTTTTGATATGTAATCCATCCTCAATAATTTCTCTCTCAGTACCAAAAAACCTCTCCGTGGCCTTGTTGTATCTTAAGAAGTCCCTCTTAGCCTTTAAGATTCAGATCTAAAGGTCTTATTTCAAAGTGCTATTTGGTTCATGCATGTGATCCAAGGGACTGCTGCTATGAAACCATGTCCTTTGACTGGCTTACAATAGCATCTCAACCACTGAAGAATGCATTCGATCTCCATGTGAGTGGGGCTACTTGTACCATTGAGGGCAATAGAGTTTTTAGGGAGGCCTTGGCTAAAACATTCAGATCTTACATATTGTCTTTTCTCTTTTACATCTTTTCGAAAACTTTCCTGTACTAAATTCAAGTTCAAACACAACATTATTATATCACTGTAATTTTGAAATAGTTTTGACCAAGACAGTATTATACACATATGAATTCAAACTCAAGCGGAGAAGACTGTGAAAGATGAAAAACTACACTTCAGCAAAATCAAACGAGAGAGCGACTGAGCGAGAGCAAGGGAAAGACAGACAGAGTGAGAGACTGAGAGAGAGTGACTGAGAGAGAGTGACTTAGAGATAAAGAGAGAGAGACCTATCAAAGACCTCTCTGATGAGAATAGGCTACCCGTCCTGTTGGGGGAGGACGCAGAGAGCTGTGGGTTGGCAGCGCACTACATTGACCAACCAACCTGCACATGTCCTCTATGCTTATTGTTATTGTTCAAGGTATGGTTATTTTGACCCTTGATTATTGTTGTTCCTGTTGTCCCGTTGACAATATTGGTTATTATTATTTTAATGATGTTTATATTGTAAATCTCCAGAGTAAGCTTTGGCAATATGTACATTGTTACGTCATGCCAAAAAAGCAAATAGAATTGAATTGACAGAGAGAGAGACTGAGACTGGGTGAGAGAGAGATGCTCAACATGCTCTGCTCACACCTACTGTGATGGTCTGGTCCTAAACCACACAAAAACAACACTAGACACTAAGGAACACAAGGCTTTGACTATCTCATCCTGGAAGATACATGTTCTGAGGTCATCTGGCTTTGGCCTAAAGAGCAGGAATTCAGACTTCTTCAAAGAAATTGGAAATACAGACAATGTCATCCTACAAGAAACATGGTATTAAGGAGACGGACCCACTGGTTCCGCTCTAGGTCATAGAGAGCATCCACCAAACTACCAGGGGTGAAGTAGGGAAGAGACTCAAGGGTATGCTCATTTGGTATAGAGCAGACCTAACCCACTCTATTAAATTAGTCAAATCAGGAACATTTTACATCTGGCTAGAAATGAATGACAAAATGATCTCAACAGAGAAGAATGTCCTCATGTGTGCTACTTATATCCCCCCAATGGAATCCCCTTTAACAGCTTCTCCATCCTAGAGGGGACATGTACTAGTCTGTGGCGACCTAAATGAGAGAACTGGACAAGAACCCGACACCCTCAGCACACAGGGGGACAAACACCTACCTGGAAGTGAAAGCATTCCCTCGCCCATATGCCCCCCTAGACACAACTACGATAACATAACCAACAAAATCGGGTCACAACTCCTGCAGCTCTGTAAGATGCGAGTCATGTACAGTTGAAGTCGGAAGTTTACGTACACTTAGGTTGGAGTCATTAAAACTAATTTTCAACCACTCCACAAATGCCATGTTAACAAACTATAGTTTTGGCAAGTCGGTTAGGACATCTACTTTGTGCATGACACAAGTACATTTTCCAACAATTGTTTACAGACAGATTATTTCACTTATCTGTATCACAATTCCAGTGGGTCAGAAGTTTACATACACTAAGTTGACTGTGCCTTTAAACAGCTTGGAAAATTCCATAAAATGATGTCATGGCTTTGGAAGCTTCTGATAGGCTAATTGACATAATTTGAGTCAATTGGAGGTGTACCTGTGGATGTATTTCAAGGCCTACCTTCAAACTCAGTGGCTCTTTGCTTGACATCATGGGAAAATCAAAAGAAATCAGCCATGACCTCAGAAAAAAAATTGTCGACCTCCACAAGTCTGGTTCATCCTTGGGAGCAATTTCCAAATGCCTGAAGGTACCACGTTCATCTGTACAAACAATAGTACGCAAGTATAAACACCATGGGACCACGCAGTCGGCATACCGCTCAGGAGGGAGACGAGTTCTGTCTCCTAGAGATGACCGTACTTTTGTGCGAAAAGTGCAAATCAAACCCAGAACAACAACAATGGACCTTGTGAAGATGCTGGAGGAAACAGGTACAAAAGAATCTATGTCCACAGTAAAACGAGTCCTATATCAACATAACCTGAAAGGCTGCTCAGCAAGGAAGAAGCTACTTCTCCAAAACTGCCATATAAAAGCCAGACTACGGTTTGCAACTGCACATGGGGACAAAGATCGTACTTTTTGGAGAAATGTCCCCTGGTCTGATGAAACAAAAATATGACTGTTTGGCCATAATGACCGTCGTTATGTTTGGAGGAAAAAGGGGGATGGCTTGCTTGCCGAAGAACACCATCCCAGCCGTGAAGCACGGGGGTGGGAGCATCATGTTGTGGGGGTGCTTAAAGCTTGGTCGCAAATGGGTCTTCCAAATGAACAATGACCCCAAGCATACTTCCGAAGTTGTTACAAAATGGCAGAATCCAAAATCCAGAAAAGAGCAGTTACATTTTACAACCACCTAAAATTAAGCAATTCCCAAACCTTCCATAACAAAACCATCTCTAACGATCTTCTTCATCTGAAGAACAGGAAAGATCGGACCAAAATGCACCGTGGTACGTGTCCATGTTAAATTTATTATAACTGAACACTGAATACAAAATAAGAAAAGTGAAACAACGAAAATTGAAACAGTCCTGAAAGGTGACACAACACAAAACAGGAAACAACTACCCACAAACACCAGGTGAGAAAAGGCTACCTAAGTTTGGTTCTCAATCAGATAGACAGCTGCCTCTGATTGGGAACCATACCAGGCCAAACACATAGAAATACAAGACATAGAATGAAAAACATAGAATGCCCACCCCAACTCACACCCTGACCAAACCAAAATAGAGACATAAAAAAGGAACTAAGGTCAGGATGTGACACCATCACTTATAGAGAGATGAACATGGAGAAGAATCCCCTAAGCAAACTGGTCCTAAGCAAATACAAACAGAGCCCCAGGACAGCAACACAATTCGACCCAACCAAGTCATGAGAAAACAAGAAATAATTACTTGACACATTGGAAAGAATTAACAAAAAAACTGAGCAAACTAGAATGCTATTTGGCCCTAAACAGAAAGTACACCGTGGCAGAATTCCTGACCACCGTGACTGACCCAAACTTAAGGAAAGCTTTGACTATGTACAGACTCAGTGATGTTGTGTCTGGACTATCATTAAATGTGAAGACTTATTTATATTCAATCTGTTCTCCAGGTTTAATTATTATGTAATTAAACTAATAATGTAAACATTAATTAACTAGGAAGTCGGGGCACTGAGATTTACAGAGTTATAATTTTCCGAATATAACTCTTCAGATATTTTAATATCTGATCAATTACAGTCTTCTATTAATGAATTATTATTATTACCTCATCAGTTCTCATTACTGAACATCGCAAAACCTTGGATATCTGTACGAACCCTAGTTTCCATAATGAATCAGCAATATACAAATTGGCATAATTATTTTTTACTAACTAAACAAATAATCACAGAAATACATAACAAACAAACAGTAGATATTGCTTACTAACAATGATAGAAACGTCCCTAGTGGGCTAAGCCGATATGACGGCTTGATAGACAAAGGAAAGGGGTGGGGACTGAGAAAGAGCGGGAAAGACAAAATGGATTCACTACACACAGTGGATAATTATAATCATTGAAATGCTAATCCTTTGCACATGAACAGCTGCTCATTCGAGAATAATTGCAATGTGTATATTTACGCCCGTATGTCGCTGTTGTCTTTTCTGTTGGAATCCGGTCCATCTGCTGGAGAGTCAATCGACAGAAAGTCTCTGGTTGTGTTCATAATTGATACATCAGGCGTACCCATGGTTGTCGCATAGAATAAGTGTTTCGCTCTTATTTGCTCTTATTCTGTACTGATGCAAGTTTCAGAGTTTAACCATTTCCAGCCGTGTAGCCAAAACTACAGCTGTATGGTCTAATGGTCTACAGAATTGTAGCCATTCCAACGTGGGGATTCTGTCCCGGCGTTCTCTGACTTAATATATATTATGTAGGAACTGGGTTTTATACTCTGTGGAAAAAGGGGCAGTTCTATGATGCCTAATGTGACGTCTGGGCTCACAGGGGTGTGGCCACTGACTAGGTAATCGTTCTATGAAAATCCATACTCTCATTTAGAAGGTTAACATCACATTACATCTTTTCACCACAAATAGTTTCATGTTTAATCACACACGTTTCACAATATTTAGATGTAAACCTGACAGATGGGAAATGTACACTTTAAGTTGTCGTGTCTTTGACTATGCCAGATTAATTGCTATGACATGCTATTCTATAAAATAATTTCTTCGTAATTAATATTACCTGATTGAACTAATCATGTAAATGTTAATTAACTAGAGAGGGACTCCACGAAAGAATATGTATAGAGCTGTTATCTTTCGAATAAACTCTTAAAGATTTAGTAAGATTTTACATCCATAACAGTCACATTAATCGTCATTTTATTCAGTCTCATCTGAAAGTTGTAAATCCTTGATTATCTGCAAGAATCCTGGCTAACAAGTTGAATCAGCAATACAAAATTGGGTTTAATTATTTATTTACTAAATACCTAACTAATCACACAGAATCACACATACACAATGAAATCATAACTTGATCACAAATTACGTCACAGAAAAACGTCCCTAGTGGGTGGAATAGATATGACAGCTTGTTACACAAAGGGAAGGGGCTGAGTCCTAGTGAAAGAGCGGGAGACTGGAACATAGGCGAGCTGTGCTATCGTAAATACAGTATCTTATGCATTCTAAATTACCGCCCATTCGAAAAGGAAAATGCAATAAATATTTACTCTGAGCTGCGCTTCAGTAGGTTGGTGGTAGATGGACCGTGTCGCCAACCCGAGTCCTCTGTCCTTTGAAGAATGTCTCTGGTAGTCACGGGATACCCGGACTGTCCTTCCTAACCTGCGTTTAGCTGTTGCTAACCCAACGGCTAGGAGATATCACTTCTGTAGTGAATACGAGTTCAAAGTTCATACCATTCACAATCAAAGTCCATGCTGATGTTGGCTTAGTTCTGTAGTTATTATCTGAACCATTCTGACACCGGACCGTCATCCTAGTGTACCCGGAACAGGAAGTTATATTCTTGTCAATGGCTTTTATAGTGGAGGGAGAGGGGTGTGTCTGAAAAGTTTATAACCCATGCCTCTTCACAGGGGCGGGCCACTGTGAGCAGAGGAACACTTATGAAAGTCCAGATCTCTCATTTGGAAGCTAAAATTACATTTCACCTCTTCACAAATAATGTCATATTCAAACATTTGAATTAAACAACAATTCCATGTGAATCTGATACCTCTGACGTTTAGACTTTCTACACCAACTGAACATTCCACTTTCCACACCAACTGAACACATGCGGTGGTACTTAAGGTATATTATGTCAGTTCGGTTGCCCTCTGACACATTCTCATCAATGATAGAATGACATAAACATTATGACATTATGTCATTCTATCATTCTATCATAAACATTATGACATTATGTCATTCTATCATTGATGAGAATGTGTCAGAGGGCAACCGAACTGACATAATATACCTTAAGTACCACCGCATATGTTGAGTTGGTCGGATTACCAGAATATAGTTCATTTCCCCCCACTTCTGATGTTCCCAGAATCTCTAAGTTAACCAAGGGGTTTTCTTATGTCACATCAGTAGGGAAGAGAAAAAGGGGGAAAGAGGTATTTATGACTGTCATAAACCTACCCCCACTGCCAACGTCATGACAAAGTGATACAGTTTTCATGTTTAATCACATACGTTTCACAATATTTAGACGTAAAGCTGACAGATGGGAAATGTACACTTTAAGTGATACAGTTATGTGTGTTTCCTGTCCTTCATGAGATCACCAAATGAAACACTCGTTATGACTGTCCCTTAAGTGTCCACGGACCATTCCCACATTCTCAAAAGTAGAAATATTGTTTAATTCTCCCATTTTGGGGATTAGGAGTTTGGCCAAGTCTCTCTCTGTGTCCCACAGTCACACATTCCAATCTCAATACTACAGACCCAGAAGCAGAGTATTTACGACTTTCATAAACTGTGGAGAAAGAGGGAGAGGGGGGGGGCTATGATACTCCCCCCAGGGCACTTCATGACAGTGAGTATAGCCTTGCTATTGAGAGAGGCCGACGTAGGTAGACCTGGCTCTCAAGAGAAGACAGGCTGTGTGCACACTGCCCACAAAATGAGGTGGAACCTAAGTTGCACTTCTTAACCTCCTGCCAAATGTATGACCATATTAGACACATATTTCCGTCAGATTATACAGACCCACAAAAACAAATCAATTTTGATAAACACCCATATATATTGGGTGAAATACCATAGTGTGCCATCACAGCAGCAAGATTTGTGACAAGAAAAGGGTAACCAGTGAAGAACAAACACCATTATAAATACAACCCATATGTATGTTTATTTATTTTCACTTTTGTACTTTAACTATTTGCACATTGTTACAATACTGTATATAGCCATAATATGATGTTTGAAATGTCACTATTCTTTTGGAACTTTTGTGAGAGTAATGTTAACTGTTACATTGTTATTGTTTATTTCACTTTTGTTTATTATCTATTTCACTTGCTTTGGCAATGTAAACATTTGTTTCCCATACCAATAAAGCCCTTTGAATTGAATTGAAAGCGAGAGAGAGAGAGAGAGAGAGAGAGAGAGAGAGAGAGAGAGAGAGAGAGAGAGAGAGAGAGAGAGAGAGAGAGAGAGAGAGAGAGAGAGAGAGAGAGAGAGAGAGAGAGAGAGAGAGAGAGAGAGAGAGAGAGAGAGAGAGAGAGAGAGAGAGAGAGAGAGAGAGAGAGAGAGAGAGAGAGAGAGAGAGACTGGTCCACTGCTCTCGTGTTTAAGTCATCTGTTGTTTGGGTTAGAGATAGCCTTCCTTTGGAACAATAGATAGCTGCCAGTACACACTGAACTCAAACAGCTGTGTGAAACACTGGGGAAATTAGTTTGCACAGAATTGTAAGTCGTTGCAACAGGTCAAAAATATTACAATTGCAAGAGAGTTGTTCACCTTATAAGGTGCACAATTCAGCTTTACGGGACATTGTATCATCTAATGTGTCTGAAGTAAAATTCTGTATACGCATGGGTTTATTATGACTTCCTGCCCAAGATGCAGTAAACTCAATTAAGGATTAAGAAAATTTGAATTAGAGAGAGAGCGAGAGAGAGAGAGAAAGAGAGCGAGAGAGAGAGAGAGAGAGACAGAAGAAAGAAAGAAAGAAAGAAAGAAAGAATGAAAGAAAGAAAGAGAGAGAGGAAATAAAAAAATAAAGAACGTGAGAGAAAGAGAGAGAAGAGAGAAAGAAAGAAAGACAGAAAAACGAAAGAGTGAGAGAGATACAGTAATCGTTTAAAAACAAGTGACCCCCACTCCTATCATTACAAAGCTCTCAAATGTCAAGAGTTGGCCATAGAAAATAGTCCCCATAGCCAGCTGGTTTTGAGGCTCAGTTCACTAACCCCTACCAATCCAACAAAGTCCCAGGACAGCACTCAGAAAATCACAAATTTTCCCATAATGCACCATAATTCACGGTATGCTGCTGTAAATATACAGCAAAACAGGTAATTTTACAGCAGTGTAGCACAATGCCATTGAGTCCCCATAATATATTGCCCTTTACAGTACTGCACTGTAATATAGAGTTACAGTAGCGAACTGTAAAAGTTTTGCTGTAAATTCACAGAAATGTGTTACACTGATGTGTGCACTTATTGTATGTTGCTCTGGATAAGAGTATCTGCTAAATAACTGAAATGTCAATTGTAAATGTTTAACATACAGATCTCATATTACTGTATTTCATTTTCTGTTATATTTGACTGTGTAAAACCTAGCAGTAGTACTTATTTATCTGAGAATGAGGCAGATATATACACTACATGACCAAAAGTATGTGGACACCTGCTCGTTGAACATCTCATTCCAAAATCCTGGGCGTTAATATGGAGTTGGACCCACCTTTGCTGCTATAACAGTCTCCACTCTTCTGGGAAGGCTTTCCACTAGATGTTGGAACATTGCTTCGGGGACTTGCTTCCATTCAGCCACAAGAGCATTAGTGAGGTCGGGCACTGATGTTGGGCGATTAGGCCTGGCTCGCCTTCACTGGAACTAAGTGGCCTAGCCCGAACCATGAAAAACAGCCATTATTCCTCCTCCACCAAACTTTACAGTTGCACTATGCATTGGGGCAGGTAGCGTTCTTCTGGCATCCGCCAAACCAAGATTATGATGGTGAAGATGGTGAAGCGTGATTCATCACTCCAGAGAATGTGTTTCTATTGAGTCCAATGGCGTATGCTTTACCCCACTCCAGCCAAAGCTTGGCATTGCGCATGGGTGATTTTAGGCTTGTGTGCGGCTGCTCGGCCATGGAAACCCATTTCATGAAGCTCCAGAGGAAAGTTATTGTGCTGGCGTTGCTCCCAGAGGCATTTTGGAACTCGGTAGTGAGTGTTGCAACCGAGGACAGACGATTTCTACCCGCTACACTTCAGCACTAGGCGGTCCCGTTCTGTGAGCTTGTGTGGCCTACCACTTTGCGGCTAAGCCGTTGTTGCTCCTAGATGTTTCCACTTCACAATAACAGCACTTACAGTTGACCGGGGCAGCTCTAGTAGGGCAGAAATTTGATGAACTGACTTGTTGGCATCCTATGACGGTGCCACGTTGAAAGTCACTGAGCTCTTCAGTAAGGTCATTCTACTGCCAATGTTTTGTCTATGGAGATTGCATGGCTGTGTGCTCGGTTTTATTAACCTGTCAACAACGGGTTTGGCTGAAGTAGCTGAATCCACAAATTTGAAGGGGTGCCCACATACTTTTGTATATATAGTGTAGCATTTAGCAAAAAAAACGATTATTTGTCTCTCTGAAATGAAACCATCAAGTGATAGATTTTCAACAAATACATGTCTGTCATTGAACAACCCCATGCCATAATTAGATATAAAAAAAACACAAATCTCTTTCATAATTGTTTTAAACAATAAAAGCAAATTTACCAACATTTCTGAAAATGGATATGTAGCATTTCGGAATGAAACTCTTCAAACATGAATTGGATAGTATTATAGTAATAATATTATATTGAATAGTATTTAAAACCAGCAGCCAGGGAGGGGGGGGGGGCAGAGGAGGCCAGTGTCCAGTTGTGATTTGACCCATGGGTGGTAGTGTTAATAATGGGCCAACTAGGTCATGTTCATTATTGTGGACAAGCAGCAGGATTATGAGGGTCTTTGTGGGAGCATGAAGAGCGTCGGTGGGAAAAGGTCTGTAATCGGTGGGGCTGAGAGGAAATTAGGCCAGGCAGGTGGCACATCCCCTTTTAAACAGGGGTACTTAGGAAATGAAAGCAAAACGCAAAGAGGATATTGAAATATGTAACCAGAAATTGTTGACTTTCTTGAGAGGTTATACTGTATATCCCAAATATCCACAGATGCAAAAACAAAGAAAGAACACAAAGAAAAAGCACTGGTGACAATTTATTAGGATAGTCCACCTGTAGATGCTCCTCAGACTATCAGTAACATTTCAGCTAACTATCTACTAACGCTTATCCTTACTCTAAACTTAACCCTTTCCCTAGTCCTAACCCTGACCTTAACTCTTACCCTAACCCTTATTCTAAACCCAACCCTAACCGTAACCTTAGCAAGCAGTTGCTTATCAACATATAGTTTGTTGATACTATGACCTATCCATACATTTTATATAGTAACATTTCTAAGCATTATAAGCATTGCTCATAAGCATTTGTAATAATGTATGAAGCATTTATACACATTTATAAAAATGTATAAACATTTATAATGGCTTATTCATCAAAGTAGTAATAAAGTCTTACTTGATATCTTATTCCTGCCTATTATAACCTTGTAAAGAAATCCAAATCGATCTCACTGCCTGATATCTATCTGTCTGCTAAATAACTGGTAATGAAGTGTACTCCACAACAAAATCAACAACCGGTAAATGTTGAATATGTCTAACACCATGTCTAACCATGTACATAACAAACAGCTAGCTTCTTAGTCAGCTGTGCTGGCTACCAGACTGCACTCTGGGAATAAGTACCAGTTGAGATGATTGGGTAGTAGTGACATGCCACCTGTTGGTTTGACTTCACATAGCAGCAAAACTTTAGGAGACGCATTAAACTGATTGCCTGACAATCTGAGATTGCCTGACAATCTGATGATACAATGCTGTCACTATCATTCCAACAGATCATTACTTGTAGAACTGTATACTTCTCTTAGGTATGACTTAAATAATGTAATAAAGTAAAGTATGTACAGCATGTAAAGTATATACGTATGTACATAATGTAAAGTATGTACAGTATGTACAGTAAGTACAGTATTTACATTATACACAATGTGTAAAGTATGTACAGTATGTAAATAATGTAAATAATGTACAGTATGTTCAGTATGTAAAGTGTGTACAGTATGTCAAGTATGTAAATCAGTATGGAAAGTATGTACAGTATGGCAAGAAGGTAACGTATGTAAAGTAAGTACAGTATGGAAAGTATGGAACGTGTTTACAGTATGTACATATACAAAGTATCACTGTATGTAAAATATGTAAAGTATACATACATACAAAGTATACATACATACATTAAGTACTTTATATACTTTACATATTTGACATACTGTGATACTTTGTATATGTACATACTGTAAACACTTTCCATACTTTCCATACTGTACATACTGTACTTACTTTACATACTTTACCTTCTTGCCATACTGTACATACTTTACATACTGATTTACATACTTTACATACCGTGCATACTTTACATACAGATTGTAAAGTATGTAAAGTATGTACGGTATGTGCAGTATGTGAAGGATGTACCGTGTGTGAAGTATTACAGTACAGTCGTGGCCAAAAGTTTTGAGAATGACACAAATATACATTTTCACAAGGTTTGCTGTTTCTGTGTCTAGATATTTTTGTCAAATGTTACTATGGAATACTGAAGTATAATTACAAGCATTTCATACGTGTCAAAGGCTTTTATTGACAATTACATGAAGTTGATGCAGATTCAATATTTGCAGTGTTGACCCATCTTTTTAATGACCTCTGCAATCCGCCCTGGAAGGCTGTCAATTAACTTCTGGGCCACATCCTGACTGATGGCAGCCCATTCTTGCATAATCAAGGTTTGGAGTTTGTCAGAATTTGTGGGTTTTTGTTTGTCCGCCCGCCTCTTGGGGATTGACCACAAGTTCTCAATGGGATTAAGGTCTGGGGAGTTTCCTGGCCATGGACAGAAAATATTGATGTTTTGTTCCCTGGGCTACTTAGTTATCACTTTTGCCTTATGGCAAGGTGCTCCATCATGCTGGAAAAGGCATTGTTCGTCACCAAACTGTTCCTGGACGGTTGGGAGAAGTTGCTCTCGGAGGATGTGTTGGTACCATTCTTTATTCATGGCTGTGTTCTTAGGCAAAATTGTGAGTAAGCCCACTCCTTTGGCTGAGAAGCAACCCCAGGCATGAATGGTCTCAGGATGCTTTACTGTTGGCATGACACAGGACTGATGGTAGCGCTCACCTTGTCTTCTCTGGACAAGCTTTTTTCCGGAGGCCCCAAACAATCGGAAAGGGGATTCATCAGAGAAAATTACTTCACCCCAGTCCTCAGCAGTCCAATCCCTGTACCTTTTGCAGAATATCTGTCCCTGATGTTTCACCTGGAGAGAAGTGGCTTCTTTGCTGCTCTTCTTGACACCAGACCATCCTCCAAAGTCTTTGCCTCACTGTGCGTGCAGAGGCACTCACACCTGCCTGCTGCCATTCCTGAGCAAGCTCTGTACTGGTGGTGCCCCGATCCCGCAGCTGAATCAACTTTAGGAGACGGTCCTGGCGCTTGCTGGACTTTCTTGGGAGCCCTGAGCCTTCTTCACAGCAATTGAACCGCTCTCCTTGAAGTTCTTGACGATCCGGTTGATTTAGGTGCAATCTTACTGGCAGCAATATCCTTGTCTGTGAAGCCCTTTTTGTGCAAAGCAAAGATGACGGCTCGTGTTTCCTTGCAGGTAACCCTAGTTGACAGAGGAAGAACAATGATTCAAAGCACCACCCTCCTTTTGAAGCTTCCAGTCTGTTATTCGAACTCAATCAGCATGACAGAGTGATCTCCAGCCTTGTCCTCGTCAACACTCACACCTGTGTTAATGAGTGATGTCAGCTGGTCCTTTTGTGGCAGGGCTGAAATGCAGTGGAAATGTTTTTTTGTGATTCAGTTCATTTGCATGGCAAAGAAGGACTTTTTAATTAATTGCAATTCATCTGATCACTCTTCATAACATTCTGGAGTATATGCAAATTGCCATCATACAAACTGAGGCAGCAGACTTTTTGAAAATTAATATTTGTGTCATTCTCAAAACTTTTGGCCGCGACTGTATCTAAAATATGTACCTTTTGTAAAGTATGTACCATATTAAAGTGTTACAGTATGCACAGTATGTAAAGTATGTAAGGTATTTACAGTATGTACAGCATTCAGTTATTTACATTCTTCATAGTATAATCCTGTTGGGGATGGGGGCGCTGTTTAGACTATTTATGCTAATGTGGCTAATTTTTTAAACGGCTTCCCACAAAATCCTTGATCGTACAATATGCATATTATTATTATTATTGGATAGAAAACAGTCTATAGTTTCTATAGGAGTTGAAATTTTGTCTCTAAGTGGAACAGAGCCCATTCTACAGCAATTTCCCTGACATGGAGTCAGATTTGAGAAATGTTGGCCACTTTTCTGAAGTCAGTTAAAAGGGCACTGTCGTTGCTATGACTATACGGACACTTCTTACGTCTTCCCCTGGATGCCTTTACGTGATGACGATTCCAACGGGGTCGATTGCGCGTTCACAGGCCCTACAAATGAAAAAAACCTTTAGCTAGCAAGTCTTTTCTTGCTGCGTAACGCGCGTGGAAGACACCGACCCTCTCCTGTTCCAAGCGTTAGTTTAGCCTGTTATATTTCTCCGGTCATCTTTTCACTCGTTATAGGAGTTACAAACATCATAAAGTAGTTAATTTAAAGCGTTTTATAGCAATTTATATCCGTTTAGTGCGATTTTGGGACATTTATTTTTGCAACGATGTGAAAAGTTGGGCACGCTTTTCAGTTCATCCCGAACGCAGTTGACATTTCCACATGGCAAGAGGACAGCTTTCCACCAAAAGACGATTTCTCCCAAGAAAGGATCCTTTGCCCAAGATACTGATGGAAGAACAGCTCAAGGTAGGACATTTTTATTATGATAAATCGTGTTTCTGTCGAAACATTTTAGTGGCTTAGGACGCCATGTTTTTTGACGTAGCTTCGCTTGGCGCAAACTGTATTGAAAAGTAAGGATAAATTAAAAAATGTAATAACGCAATTGTATTAAGAATTAAATTGTCTATCAATCCCTGTCCACCCTATATTTTTTAGTCACGTTTATGAGTATTTATGTATAAGAGTAGATCACTGTCTAAGTGGCGCAAGGACATTTTCTGACCAGCTGAGCTACATTTCACATTGTCTAACCATGATTTTGGTGGCTAAATATAAACATTTTCGATCAAACTGTATATGCATGTTGTAATGTGATGTTACAGGAGTGTCATCGGAAGAATTCTGAGAAGGTTAGTGAAAAAATTAATATCTTTTGGCGATGTTGACTTTTATCGCTCACTTTGGCTAGAATCAATGCTGGGCTGCTAATTGCTATGTGCTAAGCTAATATAACGATTTATTGTGTTTTCGCTGTAAGACACTTAGAAAATCTGAAATATTGTCTGTATTCACAGGATCTGTGTCTTTCGATTCGTGTATGCTGTGTATTTTTACGAAATGTTTGATGATTAGTAGTTAGGTAAACACGTTGCTCATTGTAATTATTCTAGTCCATTTGTGATGGTGGGTGCAATTGTAAACTATGCCATATACCTGAAATATGCACTTTTTTCTAACAAAACCTATCCCATACCATAAATATGTTATCAGACTGTCATCTAATGAGTTTTTTTGTTGGTTAGGGGCTATAAATATCTTAGTTTAGCCGAATTGGTGATGGCTACTGGTGTTGGTGGACAAATAAAAGATGGTGGATTATGCTAATGTGTTTTTAGGTAATAGATGTACATCTTTACATATTGTGTCTTCCCTGTAAAACATTTTAAAAATCGGAAATGTTGACTGGATTCACAAGATCTGTGTCTTTCATTAGCTGTATTGGACTTTAATGTGTGAAAGTTAAATATTTTAAAAATATATTTTTTTTGAATTTCGCGGCACTGGTTTTTCAGTGGGGGGGGGGGGGGTGTGCCGCTAGCGCCACGCTGATCCTAGACAGGATAATAGTTTTTATTCCTGGCATTGATCCTTGCCTTTAACATTACAAACCCTGTAGTATTTCAGACTATAACAGAGGATATCTTTGTTAATTTTCAATACATCACCTCACCCAGGTTGTTGCTGTAAATGAGAATGTGTCCTCAGTCAACTTACCTGGTAAAACAAGGGTAAAGTAAAAAATAAGCTCTAGGACCTGCTCTAGCAGGGAATTGAATATGATGATTCCATTTTAATATATGATGAAGATTTACTGCACTTCTATTGAACATATTATAGCTGCATGTGGTACGATATTTGTTTAGTAAATGGCACTTAGGAGCATACAGCCACTGGAGGAAGGCTCCTCTCAATAGCCAATTTTCATTAGCCCACACCAGAGAATTTCTACTTTTCCTTCTTTGCTCTCTCTTTCTCTCTCTTTGATCTCTCTCTCTCTCTCTTTGCTCTCGCACTCCCTCTCTCTTTGCTCTTGCTCTCTCTCTCTCTTTGCTCTTGCTCTCTCTTTGCTCTCGCTCTCTCTCTCTTTGCTTTCGCTCTCTCTCTCTCTTTGCTCTCGCTCTCTCTCTCTCTCTTTGCTCTCGCTCTCTCTCTCTCTTTGCTCTCGCTCTCTCTCTCTCTTTGCTCTCGCTCTCTCTCTCTTTCTTTGCTCTCACTCTCTTTGCTCTCTTTCTTTCTCTTTGCTCTCTCTCTTGGCTCTCTCTCTCTCTTTGCTATATCTCTCTCTTTGCTCTCGCTCTCTCTCTTTGCTCTCGCTCTCTCTCTCTCTTTGCTCTCTCTCTCTTTGCTCTCTCTCTCTCTTTGCTCTCTCTTTGCTCTCTCTCTCTCTCTCTCTCTCTCTCTCTCTCTCTCTCTCTCTCTCTCTCTCAAATAAGCAAGCAGCTGGTCATGAAGGCCACTTAATGGATTTGAGCCAATCAGTTGTGTTATGACAAGGTAGGGTTGGTATACAGGAGATAGCCCTATTTGGTAAAAGACCAAGTCCATATTATGACAAGAACAGCTCAAATAAGCAAATGTGCATGTGTCTGCTCAAACAGTCAGAAACAGACTCCATGAGGGTGGTATGAGGGCCCGACGTCCACAGGTGGGGGTTGTGCTTACAGCCCAACACCGTGCAGGACGTTTGGCATTTGCCAGAGAACACCAAGATTGGCAAATTCGCCACTCGCGCCCTGTGCTCTTCACAGATCAAAGCAGGTCCACACAGCACATGAGCACATGTGACAGACGTGACAGAGTCTGGAGACGCCGTGGAGAACGTTCTGCTGCCTGCAACATTCTCCAGCATGACCGGTTTGGCGGTGGGTCAGTCATGGTGTGGGGTGGCATTTCTTTGTGGGGCCGCACAGCCCTCCATGTGCTCGCCAGAGGTAGCCTGTCTGCCATTAGGTACCGAGATGAGATCCTCAGACCCCTTGTGAGACCATATGCTGACACATGCACATTTGTGGCCTGCTGGAGGTCATTTTGCAGGGATCTGGCAGTGCTCCTCCTTGCACAAAGGCAGAGGTAGCGGTCCTGCTGCTGGGTTGTTGCCCTCCTACGGCCTCCTCCACGTCTCCTGATGTACTGGCCTGTATCCTGGTAGCGCCTCCATGCTCTGGACACTACGCTGACAGACACAGCAAACCTTCTTGCCACAGCTCGCATTGATGTGCCATCCTGGATGAGCTGCACTACCTGAGCCACTTGTGTGGGTTGTAGACTCTGTCTCATGCTACCACTAGAGTGAAAGCACCGCCAGCATTCAAAAGTGACCAAAACATCAGCCAGGAAGCATAGGAATTGAGAAGTGGTCTGTGGTCACCACCTGCAGAACCACTCCTTTATTGGGGGTGTCTTGCTAATTGCCTATAATTTCCACCTTTTGTCTATTCCATTTGCACAACAGCATGTGAAATGTATTGTCAATCAGTGTTGCTTCCTAAGTGGACAGTTTGATTACACAGAAGTGTGATTGACTTGGAGTTACATTGTGTTGTTTAAGTGTTCCCTTTATTTTTTTGAGCAGTGTATATACTTTTTGGGGGAACTCAGTCAGGGTCTCAACTTACTGTTGAGCATTAGAATAATAGAATACACAAGGTCCAATTTCGAAATTCGGTTGTGCATCAGCAGGTGACTCAATTAGCCCATGTCAGAATTTTATTCGTCTAGCAGTTAGTCTAGCAGCCAGCTATCTAAACTCGTAGTAAGCATTGTCAAATGATCAGTTATCATATTAAAAATGGCAAACATGTACCTCCATCCTATGGCAAAATGTGTAGAATTGCAAGAAATTAGCTGTAAAACTGCTATTTTTTCTCTCCGCCCTGTCGGGAAATGAGTAGAATTGCATCAAATGTGTTATAAAATGGCTATATCTTTCCTCCACCCCATGGCAAAATGTGTAGAATCAAGTGGCAGTCACTGCCGTTCATGATGAGGGAGGACGATTTTTCTTACATGAGCATGGACTTATTTCTATTACAGCATGTTGGATGACTGTCATTCATATTCCATTGCTCCATTGCTTCCACTGCTACATGATACTCAAATTTTCCCTATACCCATCATGAGTTTGCTACAACTTAACCTATGAATGAAAGTTTACAATGTAGTTGCACACGTCGAGAGAACGTTTTGAGATGACGGACAGTGACACACGGACAGACAGTGGCACATTAAATACTGCCTTGCACACTCTTGCCTGCTTCTATCTTATCGAGGGTATAATCATTAGTCCAACAGTTGCAAACAAGAGTATCTATTGGACAAATTCAGGTATTTTTATCCCTGTTTTGTTTGCTTCTGTTTAAGAAATGTTTTTCAACAGAATCTGTGGAATGAATACACCCCTGATCACGCATAAACATAGTTAACTTTCATAGCAGCCATGTTGTATTCCTTCTCGCCTCTATGCACTCTCCTCCTCTCACCTTTTCCATTCGTTTGTGGACTTCAATGAACAACACATTAGGTGTATGTGACCAGGCGAAAAAAACTTTCCAAGCCAAACCATGTCATAACTGCTACAAACAACCTATAACGTTGTCCCCAATTTAGTTAAAGTAACGTCCTAGTCAACATAGCTAATAGAAATAATGCGTTCGTAAACCTGCTACAATCATATAGTAACTTTACAGTATATAGTCAATAAGCAGTTACAGCGGCAGGCCCGGTGGCAATAAATTAATAAAACCAAAAGCTTACCTTGACTTGGAAGAAATCCAGTGTTGTGTTGGATAGTCATAGCCAGCTAGCTAACATAGCATCCCTCTGTTTGGGCCGGGTGTTTGAGTGACTAAACCATCCAGCTGCATTTTCTAGCTAAGTAAGTGAAACTGAAAGTGAAAACAAATTACAAAATCTCTCTCTCTCGCTTCTCCTGCATTTTTGAAGAAATTAATTTGTTAAAACTGTACACAGACCCACTAGCCACTGCGGCCTCTCATGATTTTTTCCCATATTAGCATAGACATGACATCAGTCAAAAGAACAAGAACAAGATAAAACTAGCTGAAGCAAGCCATCTACGATTCCCCACATGGCACCTTCTTGTCGTTGTTGCTAGCTATCTGGCCATCCAGAATCACAACACATGGCCTTTTGCCCCATTGAAGAGCGCCCATAGTTTTCATGACGTTGTTGGCTAACCCGTCTATAGGAAATTCTGATGTTCCCTGTAGCTCAGTTGATAGAGCATGGCACTTGCAATGTCAGGGTTGTGGGTTGCAATGTCACGGGGGACCAGTATGAAAATGTATGCAGTCGCTTTGTATAACAGCGTCTGCTAAATTACTAAAATGTTCAAAGCTGATCTTCATGACTCAGTCAACTGAATCATCTCTCAGCAACATGTCACATCAAAAAAGATCAACCTTTCAAGTGCTGACAGCTAGATGAGTTGTCTAGTTGGATTAGGACAACAGAGAAACCTTGGTATGACAGATGGGAAGGTAACTATGCTGAATAGTTTTGTTTTAAGTTCACCTAAAAAGGGATTAAAGGAGAAATATCAGTAACCCTTCACAAAAAGGTTACCTTATAAACACTTTATGTTATAAGAAGAAGTACAGTTTACCAAGGTCACCTTAGTGTTACCAACATATCTGTACTTTATACAATCTTGAGAAAACTTGAGAGTTTTATTTGCGTTAGATCAAATCAAACTCATAAACAACATCAATGATCTTCATCAATGATCTTCGTCATCAATGATCTTCGTCTGCTGACAAAAGACTGTCAGGATCCTGAATTCAACCCCACAGAGAAAGATCCCCAAAACATCTGGACGCCTGTCCTATCATAAATCTACAAGATAAATGCTTGAGCTTCAAAAGTCAGAGAGAAATAATGACTTGTGCAACATCTTGGCACAACCTGAAACATACTTGAAATACAAAACATCTCAGATGCACAACTCAAAGGGAGGCCACAAATCACTCAGGCACATGAGTTATGTTTTCAGTGCATTTAAAACATTTTAAAAGCACGGAACCCTCTTGAATCAACATTAGTTCTATGTCCGCCTTGTTATTCAGTTTGTTTAAGGCCAGAGCGAATGCAAGCTTATCCTACACTATATTTATGACGATACTGTTACTCACTGTACACCAGGATTGGTTTTTGTAGCCATCTTCTCAACACTTTCACAATATACACTACCGGTCAAATGTTTTAGAACACCTACTCATTCAAGGGTTTTTCTTAGTTTTTACTATTTTATACGTTGTAGAATAATAGTGGAGACTTCAAAACTATGAAATAACACATATGGAACCATGTAGTAACCAAAAAAAGTGTTAACAAATCTAATATATATTTTATATTTAAGATTCTTCAAATAGCCAACCTTTGCCTTGATGACAGGTTTGCACACCCTTGGCATTCTCGCAACCAGCTTCACCTGGAATGCTTTTCCAACAGTCTTGAAGGAGTTCCCACATATGCTGAGCACTTGTTGGCTGATTTTCCTTCACTCTGCAGTCCAACTCATCCCAAACCATCTCAATTGGGTTGAGGTCGGGGGATTGAGAAGGCCAGGTCATCTGATACAGCACTCCATCACTCTCCTTCTTGGTCAAATAGCCCTTACATAGCCTGGAGTTGTGTTGGGTCATTGTCCTGTTGAAAAACAAATGATATTCCCACTAAGCCCAAACCAGATGGGGGGGCGTATCGCTGCATAATGTTGTGTTAACCATGCTGGTTAAGTGTGCCTTGAATTCTAAATAAATCACAGTGTCACCAGCAAAGCACCCCCACACCATCACACCTCCTCGTCCATGCTTTACGGTGGGATACACACATGTGGAGATCATCTGTTCACCCACACCGCCTCTCACGAAGACACGGAGGTTAGAACCCAAAATCGGCAATTTGGACTGCAGAACAAAAGACACATTTCCACCAGTCTAATGTCCATTGCTCATGTTTCTTGACTCAAGCAAGTCTCTTCTCCTTATTGGTGTCCTTTAGTAGTGGTTTCTTTGCAGCAATTAGACCATGAAGGCCTGATTCACACAGTCTCCTCTGAACAGTTGATGTTGAGATGTGTCTGTTACTTGAACTCTGTGAAGAATTCATTTCGGCTGCAATTTCTGAGGCTGGTAACTCCAATAAACTTATCCTCTGTAGCAGAGGTAACTCTTGGTCTTCCATTCCTGTGGCGGTCCTCATGAGAGTCAGTTGCATCATAGCGCTTGATGGTTTTTGCGACTGCACTTGAAAAAACCTAAAGAAGTTCTTGAAATGTTCCATATTGACTGACTTCATGTCTTAAAGTAATGGTAGACTGTCATTTATCTTTGCTTATTTGAGCTGTTCTTGCCATAATATGGACCAAATAGGACTATCTAGTGTATACCCCCCTACAACACAACTGATTGGCTCAAACACATTAAGAAGGACAGAAATTCCACAAATTAACTTTTAAGAAGGCACACCTGTTAATTTAAATGCATTCCAGGTGACTGCCTCGTGGAGCTGGTTAAGATAATGCCAAGAGTGTGCAAAGCTGTCATCAAGGCAAAAGGTGGCTATTTGAAGAATCTCAAATATAAAATATATTTAGATTTGTTTAACACTTTTTTGGTTACTACATGATTCCATTAAAATAAAGTAGTAAAAATAAAGAAAAACCTTTGAATGAGAAGGTGTGTAGGTATATTTTTTTTGGGGGGGGGGGGGGGGGGGGGGTTATTGGTCCGTGGGCCTACAAAAGTGGATCTGCGGGCAACCAGTTGCCCATCCCTGAATCAAGCCAACCCCGTCTGTTTTGCCCCATAGTTGTGCACGCGTCAGTTTTGATACAACTAACCTGTCTATAGGCTGTCATTTCAGCACACTCTTTTCATCAGACCATCCTATATGTCAGGGATCATCAACAAGATTCAGCCGTGGGCTGACTTTTTTTCTTGAGCGGATGGTCATGGGGCCGGAACATAATTTCAAAACATTTGTAGACTGCAAATTGACAGCAAGAAGCCCAAACAGATATAATATTTGACTAAAACATCATAATTTCAAACCTTGCTTGGATTTGTATACAATAAAGTGTCTCTCTTTTATGCATGGGAATACTTTCATGGTGTTTTTACAGTCTTTTATGGCCCAAAAGAAACATCTAAATAAAATAATACTAATTGGGGTGCCAAATAAAACCACCCTTGAGCCAAATTCAGACCGCAGGCCGCTCGTTCGGGAACCATGCTGTCATTTCAGGACACTCATTTCAGCAGACTCATTTCAACATGCTCATTTCAGATAATAACGCTGCCATATACATGAAGTGGAGACATCACACATTATGCAAATTAACTCTAAGTTAACTTCTCTGAGCTATGGATCCCTTTAGCGGTGTAACGGCGATCCTCCTCCTCTCCCTCTTCGGAAAAGGAGGAGTATTGAGGGAACCAAGGCGCAGCGAAGTTTGAACACATAATGAATTTAATGACAAGACGAAAAACGAACACGAACTACACTTGAAATGATACAAAATAACAAACGACGTAGACTGACCTAAACATGAGAACTTACATAGACACGAATAACGCACGAATAAGAAACAGACTACATAAACCGAACAAACCGTATACAGTTCCGTATGGTGCAAACATAACACAAACACGGAAGACAATCACCCACAAACAAACAGTGTGACAACGCCTACCTAAATATGACTCTTAATTAGAGGAACGCCAAACACCTGCCTCTAATTAAGAGCCATACCAGGCAACCCAAAACCAACACAGAAACAGAAAACATAGAATGCCCACCCAACCTCACGTCCTGACCAACTAACACACATAACAACTAACATAAATAGGTCAGGAACGTGACATTACCCCCCCCACAAGGTGCGAACTCCGGACGCACCAGCACAAAGTCTAGGGGAGGGTCTGGGTGGGCATCTAACCACGGTGGTGGCTCAGGCTCCGGGCGAGGTCCCCACCCCACCATAATCCATCCTAGCTTCCTCCCTCCAAGAATGTCCACCCTCTTTTTACCCCCACAAAATCCTCTTAATAACATCACTAATAAGGACAGCACCGGGACAGAGAGATAAATCAAGACAGAGGGATAGATAAGAATATAGAGGTAGATCAAGATAGAGAGGGAGATCAGGATAGAGGGGCAACTCCGGACTGAAAGGCAGCTCCGGACAGAGAGACAGCTCTGGACTGATGGGCAGTTCTGGGTATCTAGCCGTTTCAGGCTGAAGGGCAGCTCATGGCTGACTGACGAATCTCGACGCTCATGGCTGGCTGACGGCTCTCGACGCTCATGGCTGTCTGACGGCTCTCGACGCTCATGGCAGGCTGACGGCTCTCGATGCTCATGGCAGGCTGACGGCTCTCGACGCTCATGGCAGGCTGACGGCTCTCGACGCTCATGGCAGGCTGACGGCTCTCGACGCTCATGGCGCTCTGACGGCTCTGGCTGCTCATGGCGCTCTGACGGCTCTGGCTGCTCATGGCTCTCTGACGGCTCTGGCTGCTCATGGCTCGCTGGCGGCTCTGGCAGATCCTGTCTGGTTGGCGGCTCTGGCAGATCCTGTCTGGTTGGCGGCTCTGGCAGATCCTGTCTGGTTGGCGGCTCTGGCAGATCCTGTCTGGTTGGCGGCTCTGGCAGATCCTGTCTGGCTGACGGCTCTAGCGGCTCCTGTCTGGCTGACGGCTCTAGCGGCTCCTGTCTGGCGGATGGCTCTGTAGGCTCATGGCAGACGGGCGGCTTTGCAGGCTCATGGCAGATGGGCAGCTTTGCAGGCTCCTGGCAGACGGATGGCTCAGACGGCGCTGGGGAGACGGATGGCTCAGATGGCGCTGGGGAGACGGATGGCTCAGATGGCGCTGGGGAGACGGATGGCTCAGATGGCGCTGTGGAGACGGATGGCTCTGGCCGGATACGGTGCACTGTAGACCTGGTGCGTGGTGCCGGAACTGGAGGCACCGGGCTAAGGATAAGCACCTTCCTACTAGTGCGGGGAGCAGGGACAGGGCACATTGTATTCTCAAAGCCCACTCTATAACTGATGCGTGGTACCGGCACTGGTGACGCCGGGCTGAGGACAAGCACATCAGGATTAGTAGGGGGAGAAGATACAGTTTGTACAGGGCTCTGGAGACGCACTGGTAGCTTAGTGCGTGGGGCCGGAAGTGGAGGCACCGGGCTAGATACACGCACTACAGGGAGAGTGCGTGGAGGAGGAACAGGGCTCAGGATACGCACTGGTAGCCTAGTGCGTAGTGTAGACACTGTAGGTACTAGGCTGGGGCGGGGAGGTGGTGCCGGAAATACCGGACCGTGGAGGCGTACTGGCACTCTTGAGCATTGAACCCGCCCAACCTTACCTGGTTGAATGCTCCCGGTCGCCCGACCAGTGCGGGGAGGTGGAATAACCCGCACCGGCCTATGTAGGCGAACCGGGGAAACCATGCGTAAGGCCGGTGCCATGTATGCCGGCCCGAGGAGACGCACTGGAGACCAGACGCGTTGAGCCGGCCTCATGACACCTGGCTCAATACTCAATCTAGCCCTACCAGTGCGGGGAGGTGGAATAACCCGCACTGGGCTATGCACTCGTACAGGAGACACCGTGCGCTCTACTGCGTAACACGGCGCCTGCCCGTACTCCCGCTCTCCACGGTAAGCCTGGGAAGTGGGCGCAGGTCTCCTACCAGCCCTTGGCCCACTACCTCTTAGCTTCCCCCCCAAGAAATTTTTGGGAATTACTTACGGGCTTTTTGGGCTTCCGTGCCAGACGCGTTCCCTCATAGCTCCGGTTCCTCTCCCCGGTAGCCTCTGCTCTCCTCAGTGCCTCCAGCTGTTCCCATGGGAGGCGATCCCTCCCAGCCAGGATCTCCTCCCATGTGTAGCAACCCTTTCCGTCCAATATATCGTCCCATGTCCATTGTTCCTTCTTTTCTTGTCCCTTTCTCCGTTGACTCCGCTGCTTGGCTCTGGTATGGTGGGTGATTCTGTAACGGCGATCCTCCTCCTCTCCCTCTTCGGAAAAGGAGGAGTATTGAGGGAACCAAGGCGCAGCGAAGTTTGAACACATAATGAATTTAATGACAAGACGAAAAACGAACACGAACTACACTTGAAATGATACAAAATAACAAACGACGTAGACTGACCTAAACATGAGAACTTACATAGACACGAAGAACGCACGAATAAGAAACAGACTACATAAACCGAACAAACCGTATACAGTTCCGTATGGTGCAAACATAACACAAACACGGAAGACAATCACCCACAAACAAACAGTGTGACAACGTCTACCTAAATATGACTCTTAATTAGAGGAACGCCAAACACCTGCCTCTAATTAAGAGCCATACCAGGCAACCCAAAACCAACACAGAAACAGAAAACATAGAATGCCCACCCAACCTCACGTCCTGACCAACTAACACACATAACAACTAACATAAATAGGTCAGGAACGTGACAAGCGGGATCATTTTCCTAAACAACCGCTGAATTGCAGGGCGCAAAATATTACTCAAAATATTTATAATCATGCAATCACACGTGAAATATACCAAAACACAGCTTAGCTTGTTGTTAATCCACCTATCGTGTCAGATTTTGAAAATATGCCTTGCAGCGAAAGCAATCCAAGCTTTTGTGAGTGTATCAATCAATGCTAGAACAGCTAGCCCCAAATTAGCATGGTCACGAAAGTCAGAAAAGCAATAAAATTAATCGCTTACCTTTGATAATCTTCGGATGTTTGCACTCACGAGACTCCCAGTTACACAATAAATGTTATTTTTGTTCGATAAATATTACTTTTATAACAAAAAAACGCCATTTGGGTTGCGCGTTATGTTCAGAAAACCAAAGCCTCGTTCCGTTTGACGAAAATTCCCAAAATTATCCGGAATGTTCGTAGAAACATGTCAAATGTTTTTTATAATCAATCCTCAGGTTGTTTTTAACAAACATAATCGATAATATTTAAACCGGACCGTAACCTATTAAAGTAAGAGAGAGAAAGAAAATGGAGAGCTACCCCTCTCGCGCGCAGGAAATAATCAAAGGACACCTGACTCGTTTTGAAAAATCTCGCTCATTTTTCAAAATAAAAGCCTGAAACTGTGTCTAAAGCCTGGTCACAGCCTGAGGAAGCCATTGGGAAAGTAATCTGGTTGATACCCCTTTAAATGGAAGAAAGACGGGCAAGGAAACACAGATTTAAAAAAAAAAAAAAAAATCACTTCCGCGTTAGATTTCCTCAGGTTTTCGCCTGCAGAATCAGTTTTGTTATATTTAATCTGTAAAATATATGCATATTCTACGATCTGGACCTGAGAAATAGTCTGTTTACCTTGGGAAAGTAAAAAATAAAATAAAAATCTGACCCCTAGCGTCAAGAGGTTAACCTAAACCCTATAGGCAACCCACACAAAAAAAACAATAAACACTTCTATACTGCCATTACATACAAAATTCTACTTTACAGTTTTTGTTTCTTCTTGCCTCCTCAGTAGTGAAAACAGTGATATTCTTGGGAATACCTGTTTGTATTTCACATGAATAGTCTTCTATTTAACCCCTGAAAGTCTAAGCCTTGAAATTGGCCTTTAGTACTATAGCCCATAGAAACGCATTGAATAACACATTCATAAATGACTTCAGACAAGTTCCGTGGGGCTTGAGAAACGGAGAAAAGCCTCATCGTTCCATAGAGTGGTCATATTGTAGGCCAAACCATTCTGACGCTAGAGAAGTTTTGGGGTGTAAGACCGATATTCAGGATGTCTCCTGGTCTGATAAACAGCGCTGTAACTCTGCCACTTAACCTGTTGGGGATGGGGGCGCTGTTTAGACTATTTATGCTAATGTGGCTAATTTTTTAAACGGCTTCCCACAAAATCCTTGATCGTACAATATGCATATTATTATTATTATTGGATAGAAAACAGTCTATAGTTTCTATAGGAGTTGAAATTTTGTCTCTAAGTGGAACAGAGCCCATTCTACAGCAATTTCCCTGACATGGAGTCAGATTTGAGAAACGTTGGCCACTTTTCTGAAGTCATTTAAAAGGGCTCTGTCGTTGCTATGACTATACGGACACTTCTTACGTCTTCCCCTGGATGCCTTTACGTGATGACGATTCCAACGGGCTCGATTGCTCGTTCACAGGCCCTACAAATGAAAAAAACCTTTAGCTAGCAAGTCTTTTCTTGCTGCGTAACGCGCGTGGAAGACACCGACCCTCTCCTGTTCCAAGCGTTAGTTTAGCCTGTTATATTTCTCCGGTCATCTTTTCACTCGTTATAGGAGTTACAAACATCACAAAGTAGTTAATTTAAAGCGTTTTATAGCAATTTATATCCGTTTAGTGCGATTTTGGGACATTTATTTTTGCAACGATGTGAAAAGTTGGTCACGCTTTTCAGTTCATCCCGAACGTAGTTGACATTTCCACATGGCAAGAGGACAGCTTTCCACCAAAAGACGATTTCTCCCAAGAAAGGATCCTTTGCCCAAGATACTGATGGAAGAACAGCTCAAGGTAGGACATTTTTATTATGATAAATCGTGTTTCTGTCGAAACATTTTAGTGGCTTAGAACGCCATGTTTTATGACGTAGCTTCGCTAGGCGCAAACTGTATTGAAAAGTAAGGATAAATTAAAAAATGTAATAACGCAATTGTATTAAGAATTAAATTGTCTATCAATCCCTGTCCACCCTATATTTTTTAGTCACGTTTATGAGTATTTATGTATAAGAGTAGATCACTGTCTAAGTGGCGCAAGGACGTTTTCTTTACCAGCTTGTCTACATTTCACATTGTCTAACCATGATTTTGGTGGCTAAATATAAACATTTTCGATCAAACTGTATATGCATGTTGTAATGTGATGTTACAGGAGTGTCATCGGAAGAATTCTGAGAAGGTTAGTGAAAAAATTAATATCTTTTGGCGATGTTGACTTTTATCGCTCACTTTGGCTAGAATCAATGCTGGGCTGCTAATTGCTATGTGCTAAGCTAATATAACGATTTATTGTGTTTTCGCTGTAAGACACTTAGAAAATCTGAAATATTGTCTGTATTCACAGGATCTGTGTCTTTCGATTCGTGTATGCTGTGTATTTTTACGAAATGTTTGATGATTAGTAGTTAGGTAAACACGTTGCTCATTGTAATTATTCTAGTCCATTTGTGATGGTGGGTGCAATTGTAAACTATGCCATCTACCTGAAATATGCACTTTTTTCTAACAAAACCTATCCCATACCATAAATATGTTATCAGACTGTCATCTAATGAGTTTTTTTGTTGGTTAGGGGCTATAAATATCTTAGTTTAGCCGAATTGGTGATGGCTACTGGTGTTGGTGGACAAATAAAAGATGGTGGAATATGCTAATGTGTTTTTAGGTAATAGATGTACATCTTTACATATTGTGTCTTCCCTGTAAAACATTTTAAAAATCGGAAATGTTGACTGGATTCATAAGATCTGTGTCTTTCATTAGCTGTATTGGACTTTAATGTGTGAAAGTTAAATATTTTAAAAAAATATTTTTTTTGAATTTCGCGGCACTGGTTTTTCAGTGGGGGGGGGGGGGGTGTGCCGCTAGCGCCACGCTGATCCTAGACAGGTTAACACAGCAGATGTGAAAGCTGACATAGGCAGATGCGGTGAATTAAAACTCAGTCCATGCAAAAAAAACAGATATCTCTAGCTGAAACTGACAGATTTTTATGTGGATTTAAAATAAATGTTCATTTGATTGACTGAATCACAGTAAATGAGTGGGAAAACCCATCTCCCTGCTTGACATGGAATCGTGACTCTCTCTGGATATACTGTCCCCTTCCATACAGCCAGCTGGGTTCTCAGTTCACAGCGCAGACAGGAATAAAAAACTCTCCGGAAAGAAAAAAGGCAGGGGTGTAATGTTTCATGAATAACTACTCATGTGTGATTGTGAAAACATACAGAAACTCAAGTCCTTTTGTTCATCCGACCTAGAATACCTCACAATCAAATGCCGACTTTATTACCTCTCCAGTTAATATTCTTTGGTTATAGTCACAGCCGTGTAAATTCCCCCTCAAGCCGATACCAAGATGGCCCTCAAGGAACTACACTGGACTTTATACAAACTGGAAACCACATATCCTGAGGCCGCATTTATTGTAGCTGGGGATTTTAACAAAGCAAATTTGAGGAAAACGTTCCGAAAGTTCGACCAACATATTGACTGTAGTACTCGCTTAGGAAAAACATTAGATCACTCCTACTAGCGTTTTCGAGATGCCTACAAGGCCCTCCCCGGCCCTCCCTTTGGCAAATCAGATCACGACTCAATTTTGCTCCTGCCTTCCTATAGGCAGAAACTCAAACAGAAAGCACCCGTGCTAAGGTCTATTCAACGCTGGTCTGACTAATTGGAATCCATGCTTTAAGATTGTTTTGATCACGCGGACTGGGATATGTTCCGGGTAGCCTCAGAGAATAACATTGACATTTCTCCGAACATGGTACCTGAGTTCATCAGGAAGTGTATAGGGGATGTTGTTCCTACGGTGTCTATTAAAACCTGCCCAATCCAGAAACCGTGGATAGATGGCAGCATTCGCACGAACCATCACATTTAAACATGGCAAGGTGACTGGAAATACGGTTGAATACAAAGAGTGTAGTTATTCCCTGCGTAAGGCAATCAAACAGGCAAAATGTCAGTACAGAGACAAAGTGGAGTCGCAATTCAACGGCTCAGACACGAGACGTATGTGACAGGGTCTACAGACAATCACGGATTACAAAGGGAAAATCAGCCACGTCGCGGACACCGACGTCTTGCTCACAGACAAGTTAACTTGCTGTATATTCACATCCGGATGAAAAGCGTGCCCAGAGTAAATGGCCTGCTATTCAGGCCCAGATCCTAGGATATGCATATTATTAGTAGATTTAGTAGAAAGAAAACACTCTGAAGTTTCTAAAACTGTTTGAATGATGTCTGTGAGTATAACAGAACTCATATGGCAGGCAAAAACCTGAGAAAAAATGCAACCAGGAAGTGAGAAATCTGAGGTTTGTAGGTTTTCAACTCTTTGCTTATCCAAGATACAGTGGAAAAGGCTTCCACTAGATGTCAACAGTCTTTAGAACCTTGTTTGAAGCTTCTACTGTGAGGTGGGGGCAAATGAGAGGGGATTGAGTCAGAGGTCTGCCAGAGAGCCACGAGCTGGCCATGCGCGTTCACGTGATAGTTAGCTTGCGTTCCATTGCAATTCTACAGATAAAGGAATTCTCAGGTTGGAAAATTATTGAAGATTTATGTTAAAAACATCCTAAAGATTGATTCTATACATCGTTTGACATGTTTCTACTGACTGTTATGGAACTTTTTGACATTTCATCTGCTTTTAGTGACTTTTAGTGAATGCGCTTCGTGACTTTGGATTTGTTTACCAAACGCGCTAACAAAAGTAGCTATTTGGACATATATGATGGACATTACCGAACAAATCAAACATTTATTGTGGAACTGGGATTCCTGGGAGTGCATTCTGATGAAGATCATCAAAGGTAAGTGAATATTTTTAATGCTATTTCTGACTTCTGTTGACTACACAACACGGCGGATAACTGTTTGGGTTGTTTTTGTCTCTGAGCGCTGTACTCAGATTATTGCATGGTGTGCTTTTTCTGTAAAGTATTTTAGAAATCTGACACAGCGGTTGCATTAAGGAGAAGTGGATCTAAAATTCCATGCATAACAGTTGTATCTTTTAGCAATGTTTATTATGAGTATTTCTGTAAATTTATGTGACTCTCTGCAAAATCACCGGATGTTTTGGAACTACTGAACATAACGCGCCAATGTAAACTGAGATTTTTGGATATAAATATGAACTTTACAGAACAAAACATACATGTATTGTGTAACATGAAATCCTACGAGTGTCATCTGATGAAGATCATCAAAGGTTACTGATTAATTTTATCTCTATTTCTGCTTTTTGTGACTCCTCTCTTTGGCTGGAAAAATGGCTGTGTTTTTCTGTGACTTGGCTCTGACCTAACATAATCGTTTGGTGTGCTTTCGTCGTAAAGCCTTTTTGAAATCGGACACTGTGGCTGGATTTACAACAAGAGTATCTTTAAAATGGTGTAAAATACTTGTATGTTTGAGGAACTTTAATTATGAGATTTCTGTTGTTTTGAATTTGGCGCCCTGCAGTTTCACTGGCTGTTGACGAGGTGGGACGCTATCGTCCCACATACCCTAGTGAGGTTAACCCTTGCAGGGCTGCCGGCCCAGGCGGCATACCTAGCCGCATCCTCAGAGCATGATCAGACCAGCTGGCTGGAGTGTTTACGGACATATTCAATCTCTACCTATCCCAGTCTGCTGTCCCTACTTGCTGCAAGATGTCCATCATTGTTCCTGTACCCAAGAAAGCAAAGGTAACTGAAATAAATGACTATCGCCCCGTAGCACTCACTTCTGTATTCATAAAGTGCTTTGAGAGGCAAGTTAAGGATCATATCCCCTCTACCTTACCTGACACCCTAGCCCCACTTCAATTTGCTTACCGCCTCAATAAATCCACAGATGATGCAATCGCCATCGCACTACACACTGCCCCATCCCAACAACATCTCCACTTTGCTGATCCTCAACACAGGGGCCCCACAGGGGTGCGTGCTCAGCCCCCTCCTGTACTTCCTGTTTACCCATGACTGCGTGGCTACGCACGCCTTCAAATCAATCATCAAGTTTGCAGACGACACAACAATAGTAGGCCTGATTACCAACAATGTCGAGACAGACTACAGAGTGGAGGTCATGGCCCTGGCGTATTGGTGACAGGAAAACAACTCTGCCTCAATGTCAACAAAACAAAGGAGCTAATCGTGGACTTCAGGAAACAGCAGAGGGAGCACGCCCCTCTCCACAACGACGGGACCGCAGTGGAGAAGGTGGAAAGCTTCAAGTTTCTCTGCGTTCACATCACTGACGATCTGAAATGGTCCACCCACACAGACAGTGTGGTGAAAAAGGCACAAACAGTGCCTCTTTAACCTCAGGAGGCTGAAGAAATTTAGCTTGGCCCCTAAGACCCTTGAAAGCTTTAACAGATGCAGATTTGAGAGCATCCTTTCGGGCTGTATCACCGCCTGATACGGCAACTGCACAGTCCGCAACCGCAGGGAACTCCAGAGGGTGGTACGGTCTGCGCAATGCATCACCGGGGCACACTGACTTCCCTTCAGGACACCTACAGCACCCGATGTCAGAGAAAGGCCAAAAAGATCATCAAGGACAACAACCACCCGAGCCACGGCCTGTTCACCCCGCTATTATCCAGAAGACGAGGTCAGTACAGGTGCATCAAAGCTGGGACCAAGAGACTGAAAAACAGCTTATATTTCAATGCCATCAAACTGTTAAATAGCCATCACTAGCCGGCTACCACCCGGCAACTCAGCCCTGCACCTTAGAGGCTGCTGCCCCATATACTGTACATAGACATGGAATCACTGGCCACTTTAATAATGGAACACTAGTCACTTTAATAATATTTACATACTGCTTTACTCATCTCATATGTATATACTGTATTCTATTCTACTGTATTTTAGTCAATGCCACTCTGACATTGCTCGTCCTAATATTTATATATTTCTTTATTCCATTCTTTTAATTTTAGATTTGTGGATTGTTGTAAATTGTTAGATACTACTGCACTGTTGGAGCTAGGAACACAAGCATTTTGCTACACCCGCAATAACATCTGCTAAATATGTGTATGTGACAAATACATTTGATTTGATTTGACACTATTAAACTAATTCTTACCACAGACCTCTGAGACTCCTCCACTCCAAACCGGAGTTAGGCTATTTGTCCCAAATGGCACCCTATTCCCAATTTAGTGCACTACTTTTGACCATGGCCCATAGGGCTCGTGTTTAAAGTAGTGCACTATATAAGGAATAGGGTGCCATTTGGTAGGCAGACGATGAGCTGTGCTCCAGCAGTTATCATTGTTACACAGTGAATGAGATTATAATGCCATGGCTGGGACTCTGGGGAAGACTGTGCTGTAAGTGGCATAAAAGGAAGAATTGGATGGGAGCAGATCTCCAGTGTGATTTCTCTCTCTCTCTCTCTCTCTCTCTCTCTCTCTCGCTCTCTCTCTCTCTCTCTCTCTCTCTCTCTCTCTCTCCCTCTGCCTATATCTCTACTTCTCTCTCTCTCTCTCTCTCTATCTCATAACTGGTGCTAACATGGGTCCTTTGTCCTGATCTTGTCTACATTCTGATTGGGCCCACATTTCCAGAAATGTGTCTACACATGGTATTAAAGGTATTAAAATGTGTCTGTTATCAGTCCACTGTGTCTGCATTGTGACCAGGTTTCCTGGTCCCTTCCTTTATGCAAATTATTGAACAGCTTTTCTTTCCAAATGATATTTATATATTTACTGTAAGACACATATTGATGAAATCAGACAATGGTGCCACCTGTCAATGATTTTAGAGGGCGGAATAATGATTATCTAAATGGTTTCTCTGTCCAGATCTGTCTACACTTGTAAGATAACCGGACACAATGACTACCTCCGGCGGTGGGCGGGATGATCGGGATGATTGTCTACACCTGTCTTAAAATGCTGGCAAAATCAGAATGTGGACAAGATCAGGACAAGGGACGCAAGTTAGAACCAGGTATAAATGGGGCTTCTCTCGCTCTCTCTCTCCTCCCCATCCCTCCCTTACGGAAAAACCACATGTATTTCACGTGACATGTTCCAAAAACACATGTTTTAATGTGATTAAGTGATATTATGTAAAGTTAATGTCAAATTGTAAAGCAATGTGATAACATGAAACTACACATGTGAAATCATGTGATTTTCCACATGTGAAATCGTGTTGTTTTTCTGTAAAGGCTCTCTGTCTCTCTCTCTCACTCTCTCTCGCTTTCTCTCTTTCTCTCTCTCTATCGCTCTCTGTCCAGAGGTTACAGAAGGAAAACATAGCCTTTCACAATAACTCCTTATCACTAGAACGGTCAATCTTCAGTGTTTGCTGGCTCAGGGATTCACTGTATCTCATTATTTTAGTACGTAAAAATATTTTTGAATGACATTTTTCTAATTCTGTATTGCAGAATATGGAATAGCAGCGTTAGTTGTACAGTTACACTTCATCAGAGAAGACAAAAGAGCAGTGTGACGATACTTTCTGAAGGAGTTGGTTGGGGATGCAATGCTCAGCAGTGGCCTATGTTAGAAGAGATGATAAAAATAGTGGAAATGAATGTGCTGTTTTTTAGACAACCTTGAGAGCAGCGATAAAGTGCCACAGGGCTGGCTCTTAGTCGCTAACTAAATGTGACAGTTGGGCAGTAGAGCTGTTTCAAGTCACCACACATCAGAAATTGATATTTGGACCAAACAAAAATTCATACTGACTCATTCATTTTCTACCCTACACATGGTTTATGGACGAGTTACAAAAAATGTTTTTGTGGCTTGAAACTTAAACACTATACATCAAGAAATTAACCTTATTGCATTCATGTGTCTGTCTGGGGGGGGGGGGGGGGGGGGGGGGGGGGGGTTGTGAGCATAAACATAAAATGTCAAGTTGAGGGACAATAAAGTACATCTTATATGTGATATTATATAGCTGAGCTCTGTATCTTCCATCCACTTCCTGATCATATTCCATCCTCTCTCCGTATCTCAGCTGGGACTTTGTCATGCTGCCAAGCACATAATATGCTCTGAGCTCTGTATCATGTCCAATTATAATTATCTTTGTCAGGCCTGAGCCCTACAACCCTCATGCAGATAATATGATAATATGTCTTCATAACCAAGTGACCGTACATGCGCAATATTTATCTCCTTCTGAAGATTACATGTCAATAAAGTAATGGCGTCTGGGAGGCGGCGTGGTGTGACGGGGAAGATTAAGATGATTGCGCTTTCTATTCTACCTGTCAGGGTTGTATACACATCTGATGGTGGCGAGGGGGTGACGAGAGTGAGAGAGAGAGACCCAGTCAGGAAGGCTGTCATTGGAGCTCCTTTGTTAAAACCCTTTCCTGCAGTCGAATGACCAAAGCGCCCTCTAGCGACCTCATGGGTGGAACGTGATTCATATTTTTCATTAAAAAAAATATATATATATTTGTTATCCGGTGTTTTTATGTCAAACGATTTTGTTATATTGCAGTCTACTGTGATGTACTGGATGTAATCTGTAATCAGTTGGATGACTGGTGTGATGTAGTTGTTGAGCGGCTTCACTGCAAGTATATTGTATGTTTCGAATATTCAATAAAAAAAAATAAAGAAAATTTAAAAAACTTTCCCTCAACATCAGCAAAACAAAGGAGTTGATTGTTGACTTCAGGGAGCAGAAGAGGGAACATGTCCTGATCCACATCAACGGTACTGTAGTAGAGAGTGTCGCAAGTTTTAAATTCCTCGGCGTCCACGTCACCAATAACCTGTCATGGACCAACAACACCACCACTCTTGTCAAGAGGGTGAAACAGCGTCTCTACTTTCTAATTGCTCAGTCCACGACCACAAGGCACTCCAGTGGGTAATGAAGATGGCCCAGTACATCACTGGTACTGTGCTCCCACCCATCCAGGACATCTACTCAAAACAGTCCCTGAGGACTGTTCTCTCCCTTACTGTCGGGCAGACAATATCAGAGCATCAGGTCTGATACCAACATGCTCAGAGACAGTTTCTATCTACAAGCCATCAGACTCCTGAACACTTGAATTGGATTGACCACCTTCTCTGATTCTCCACACCTTAGCAGACATGCACCCACTTCTGTACACAACCACACACACACACACACACACACACGCACGCACGCACGCACGCACGCACGCACGCACGCACGCACGCACACACACACACACACAGACACACACACACACACACACACACACACACACACACACACACACACACACACATGTATATATATATACATTCATGCTACACACACATCACAACTTCTGCTACCAGATTCTTATTATACTGCTCAGTTTATACATTGCCCCCCCCCCCCCCCCAAAACATGTGTACATATTGGACTATAAATTGTGCCTTCCTGTATTATACTTGTGCTTTAATGTTTATTATATTCTACTGAGCCATTTACTTTATGTTCATATTCTTACATTATATTATGTCTTATTGTTGTTGCATTAACGAGAAGGATCCTGCAAGTAGGCATTTCGTTGTATACCATGCGACTACTAAATACAACTAGAACTTGATGTTCCTGATGCTTGGCAACCCACTAGCTGTGGGTCCTGCTGCTTCCCTTCTCTCCCAAACTATGATGTGACGTGACACAGTGACAGAAAACAGGGGAGAGGGGGGACAGAAATAAATGAACAAGGGATCAAAATAACTGTGTCCTGGCCTGGGCTGGAGTGTGTTGGAGTGGGGCCCATCAACACCAATAAGCGTTAGCTGTGAACACAGTGTCACAATGGGAGAAGTGTCATATCACTCAGCCAGCGAAGTAGAGGGCTAGCTTCATTTGACTGGATACGCATCAGTCAGTCAGGGTAATGCATGGTGACGTGGTGTAGAGAGGGCCTCACCTCTGGCTCTCTCATTATGGTGCGTCAGTGTTAGTGGAAACCCTCTCCTGTCACCATTCAGTTGCAGCTTCAGACCACCATCTTTGAAATGGCCCCCTATTCCCTATTATAGTGAACTACTTTTGAACAGGGTGCCATTTTGGACATACTCCCTCTCCTGTCAAGCTCCTGTTCCATCTAGTTCAGACCACTTTCATATTTACATGAGCTCCTTCCATCCATGTGTCCAGTCGTCTCTATCAAGAGTCTTACCAGTACAGTAGAAAGATGAGCGATGTTGCATGAAACTCTTTTAAAGGATCTTACTGAC
This sequence comes from Salvelinus fontinalis, assembly GCF_029448725.1. Classification (NCBI taxonomy): domain Eukaryota; kingdom Metazoa; phylum Chordata; class Actinopteri; order Salmoniformes; family Salmonidae; genus Salvelinus; species Salvelinus fontinalis. The sequence continues at coordinate 72,899,662 of NC_074665.1, forward strand.
GACAGTAGGATGATGTGCAATGGTCCATGAAACTGTTTTAGTTTTTTTTTTGTGTGTGGTCGATCCTAGCCAGTGGTGGAAAAAGTACTCAATTGTCATACTTGAGTAAAACTCAAAAGTATTTGGTTATAAATAGACTTAAGTTTCAAAATTAAATTGAATTTCTAAAATGTACTTAAGTATCAAAAGTAAAAGTATAAACCATTTCAAATTCCTTATATTAAGCAAAGCAGACGGCACAATTTTCTTGTTTTTTTAAATTGACGGATAGCCAGGGGCACACTCCAACACTCAGACATCATTTACAAACTAAGCATTTGTGTTTAGTGAGTCCGCCAGATCAGAGGCAGTAGGGATGACCAGGGATGTTCTCTTGATAAGTGTGTGAATTGGACCATTTTCCTGTCAAAATGTAACGAGTACTTTTGGGTGTCAGGGAAAATGTATGGAGTAAAAAGTACATTATGGTCTTTAGGAATGTAGTGAAGTAAAAGCAAAAGTTGGCAAAAATATAAATTGTAAAGTACAGATACCCAAAGAACTTTCAAGTATTTTTTACTTAAGTACTTTACACCACTGATCCTAGCAAACTACTCCCCAAAAAGCAAAGCACTAGCATGATTGAACATGTCGATACCCAACAACTGAAAGCAAAAACATAGATAAAATAAAAAGTAATTCATATCAGAGATGACATTCCGTTAGTTGGCCTTTGTTTAACCTGTCATAACGCTACAGTAATACAGACATGTGATGTGATGGACTGTATTATCCTGTCATTGTCTCCTGCAAACTGGCATACCAGAGAAGAGAAGAAACCTTTAAGGTCCATCCCAAATGGGATCATAAACCCTATGTAGTGCACTCCTAGGGTGCCATTTGGGATGCTGACTTAGATTTCTCTTATGAGACAAGGCAACTAGAAGATTGTTCCTGTGGTTACAAAATGGCGGCATTAGCCACCACCAGAGTCCCATCTCTGTCTACTCCCAGCCCCAGTGTCAGGTTTCATTATTGGGAGTCCAGTAGAATAGTCACCAACTGATAAAACCAAGGCATATCACTCCATCCGACTCCGAGGTGGAAGGGAATTTAATTCTGGAGGACATAAATTTGCGACCATGAGAGATCATAGTCAGGAGACTAATTTAAGGAAAATTCTATTAATTTAATAGATAGACCACTCTGTCTGGGAAAAGTCTGTACATAACATATTGTTACAGTAGCTCTGCTGTCGGGAGATAAGGGAATATTTATTTAAGACTGGGCACAGCACTAGCACTAGGGATGAAGGCCTGTAATCCCATCGGATTGAACCTCTTTGCAGAACATCTTAGGGGATAGAGTGTCTGACAAGTATTATTCCGTAAAGGGGATTTTGAAAAAATCATTCAATTTAGCGTGGTAATTGAATTGACTGTTGACCCAAGGCCTCAGGACACACACACACATCATACATGCGGGTGCATACCAGGAACATGCACATGTAGAGGTCTAAGGGTGCCTGGTCACCTGCCCATCAAACTTAGTCTGGCTAACACCGAACTCCAAGTCGTCAGTTGCATCAACCAAGCCACATCAAACTAGCTAATTTCTCCGTTTTTTATCTAAGAAATGTCCCCCTCCCACCCTTCTGCCTGCTCGTCCTGCAGGCAGAAACCACCGGAGCGGAACAATAGTGTAGTAGTGGCTACCTTGTGAGTTGCACGTATCATCTCACGGTCGGGGACAGGGAAGGCTTCAATTCAACTGTTTGTTAGTAGGACTAAAAGGCAGATGTCAGAAACAAAACATACTCCAATCACTGGTAAAGACTGGTTAGATTGTTTCAATAGAATAGCTAACTACATTCGCTAGTGAAAGTTTACACACCCCTTGCAAAGTCTTCACACTTTGCTGCTTTAAAAGGAAATCCAAAAAGGGAATAAATGCTTATTTTTTTTCTCCGATCTATACAACCAACTCCACATTTGTGAAGTTAAAGATTTTTTTTCCTCCAAATTAATGATAATTATAACAAAAAATATGTCTTGATTGCATGTCTTCACAGCCCAGAGATAATACTTGGTGGAAGCACCTTTGACAGATATTACAGCTGTGACACATTTAGAGTAAGATTCTACTAACTTTGCACTACTCCTACTCCAAAGCATAGCTTCTACTTGTCCCTCTGAAGAAAAAACAAATGTATCCCAGGGTTTTCAAAAGACTGAGGTGGGTTTTCCTCTAACTTTTTTACCTGGGCTTTGCTCCATTCATATTTATTTTGATCCTGACAAACTCCCCAGTCCCTGCCGGTTACCAACATACCCATAACATGATGCTGCCACCACAATACTTGAAAATACAGAGGGTTTCACCGAAGCCTGTAGGTTTTAATTTAGGCCAAAACTTAAATGTATTTGCTGTGTTGTCTTGCAGTATTGTTATGTTTTATTTAGTATGTAGGTAAGTGTGGTAGGGCCACATTCAGTACATTACCATGATACACATCCCACCCCTAGTGGGCAGTGGCTGCCGGGGCCAGGTAAGGAAGCTCTGGTATGTATAAGAAGTCTGTGGTATGCACAGGTGGGAGAGATTACCGAGTGAATCGGCTAAACGAGCCTGATCTACTGACCCACTGGGCTCTTTATTAGGTGTCATGCCCTTTTGGATTTGCTTGGTATTATTAGTTATTGTGTGTCACCAACTGAACGACCAGCTTGGGCTGTCTCGACCTCAGAGTCACTGTCCCGCTGGATCTCCGGTAAGCAAACCCGCTGTCCCCAGGCACACACACACACACACACACAACATAGTGCGCACACTCATACTTTCTCTTTAATGCACACACCTAGTCAGTCAGGTTACCGAACAATTTGGTAGGTAAGCCTACAGTAGTTCCCCTAGACCGGCTATTCCCAAACCCCGGCAATGCCGTCAGGGGTACACCAAATAAAAATGTGATTCACATTTTCAAACAGTCCATTTAGATTTTCCAATGGGGCTATACATGATGTTTTCTTCTCTATTGAGTAGCCTCGTTTCACTGCCAAAAATAACATTAAATTAGTGTTCAGCAAATTAACAACACAATGTCAAATACAGGGTAGCCGAGTCAAATAATTAACATCCAATCACATTAACTGTTACTCTCTCGCGGGAAACCTTCACTCTTGCGCAAGCATGTAGAAATGAAACATGCCAATTTGAAAAATAAGCCACAGGAGTTTTCTGAGCGAGAATTAAGACGACTTTCGAGTAATAAGACATGTATAAAAGCAACAGATACCATTACTAAGAAGGGGCCATAAGCGTCTTGTATGGTGAGCTACCAAGTGGATAGGACAGACAAGCCCCATACTGTTGTGGAGGACTTAATTCTTCCTGCTGCCGCGAATATGACTTAGACAATGGTGGGGGAAAAGGCCCAAAAAACTGTACAGATAATGCCTTCATCAAACAACACTGTTTCACGACACATCAGTGACATGGCAGGAGATGTTTTGAAACAATTACTGCTTCGCGTACAAGCCAGTGAATTATATACGTTACAGCTGGATGAGTCAACAGACGTGCCAGGCCTGGCACTGCTCCTGGTATTTGTCCATTATGTTTATGGGGGGTCAATTAAGGAAGACATCCTCTTCTGAAAACCACTGGAAACCAGGACAACAGGAGAGGATATTGTTAAAGTACTGGAAAGCTTTGTGACATCAAATGGATTTTGGTGGTCAAGATGTGTTGGTATCTGTACTGATGGCTCAAAGCCATGACAGGGAGACATGGTGGAGTGGTAACATGCGTGCAATGATATGGGCAGCGACCATGTAACGCATTTACAACATACAGAAGTGCGCTGTTATCAAGGGGCAAAGTATTGACAATTTTTTTTTAACAGTAAAGTTTTCTTTACTGACCATAATTTTCACTTGTCTGACTGCTTGCATGATGACGAGTTTCTCACACGACTGGCCTATCTGGGTGATGTTTTTTCGAGCCTGAATGATCTGAATCTAGGATTACAGGGACTCTCCGCAACTATAATCAATGTGCTCAAAATCGAGGCTATGATTAAGTTGGAACTTTTCTCTGTCTGCATTTACAAGGACAACCCACAGGTCTTTCCATCGTTGTATGATTTTTGTGTGCAAATTAACTCAAGCTTACAGACAATTGCTTTTTTCAATTTTGATTAATGGCATGCCACTGACTTTGAGTAAAGCCAGAGTTTCTATGTATGTGGATGACTCAACACTATACACGTCAGCTACTACAGCGACTGCAACACTCAACAAAGAGCTGCAGTTAGTTTCAGAGTGGGTGACAAGGAATAAGTTAGCCCTAAATATTTCTAAAACTTAAAGCATTGTATTTGGAACAAAACACTCACTAAATTCTAAACCTCGACTACATCTTGTAATAAATAATGTGGAAATTGAGCAAGTTGAGATGACTAAACTGCTTGGAGTAACACTAGATTGTAAACTGTCATGGTCAAAACATATTGATGCAGTAGTAGCTAAGATGGGGAGAAGTCTGTCTATAATAAAGCGATGCTCTGCCTTCTTAACAACACTATCAACAAGGCAAGTCCTACAGGCCCTAGTTTTGTCACACCTTGACTACTGTTCAGTCATGTGGTCAGGTGCCACAAAAAAGGACAAAAGGAATTTCAATTGACTCAGAACAGGGCAGCACGGCTGGCCCTTGGATGTACACAGAGAGCTAATATTAATAATATGCATGTCAATCTCTCCTGGCTGTAAGTGGAGGAGAGATTGACTTCATCACTACTTTTATTTATGAGATGTATTGACATGTTGAATGCACCGAGCTGTCTGTCTAAACTGCTGGCACACAGCTCGGACACCCATGCATACCCCACAAGACTTGCCACAAGACATGCCAGAAAAGACTATGGGAGGCACACAGTGCTACAAAGAGCCATGACTACATGGAACTCTATTCCACATCAAGTAACTGACGCAAACAGTCAAATTTGGCTGTGAAGCAACACAAACATTGGCACAGGCACATGCATACACACACACATACGATAACATACGCACAATACAGTACATACACATGGATTTAGTACTGTACATACGTGGTGGAGTAGGGGCCTTAGGGTACACAGTGTGTTGTGAAATCTGTGAATGTATTGTAAAGTTTTAAAATTGTATAAACTGCCTTAATTTTGCTGGACCCCAGGAAGAGTAGCTGCTGCTTTGGAAGCAGCTAATGGGGATCCATAATAAATACAAATACAAATGTGATATAGCGAAGCGCCTTGAGTGAGCTGGGTGCGCAATTATGCAGGTATTTTCCAGAAACGGACAACACAAACAACTGGATTCGTTATCCCTTTCATGCCCTGTCTCCAGTCCACTTATAGATATCTGAATAAGAGAGCCTCGTCAAAATTGCAACAAGCGGTTCTGTGGAAATTGAATTTAATCAGAAGCCACTGCCAGATTTCTGGATTCGCTCAGAGTATCCTGCCTTGTCAAATCACGCTGTTAAGACACTGATGCCTTATGCAACCACGTACCTATGTGAGAGTGGATTCTCAGCCCTCACTAGCATGAAAACTAAATGCAGGCACAGACTGTGTGGAAAAGGATTTAAGACTGAGACTCTCCGATACAACTCAACATTGCAGAGTTATGTGCATCTTTTCAAGCACACTCTTCTCATTAACCTGTGGTGAGTTATTCACCATTTTTGATGAACAAATAAGGTTTTATATGTAAGATGGCTAAATAAAGAGCAAAATTATTGATTATTATTATATTATTATTTGTGCCCTGGTCCTATAAGAGGTCTTTGTCACTTCCCACATGGCGGGTTGTGATGACAACTCAGACTCATTCTTATGTTTAATAAATGTATCATATAGTGTGTGTGTGGCAGGCTTACAATGATGGCAAAAAACAACATTTGAGAGTGCGCTGACCCTGGTCCGCAGCTGGAGGTTGAATGTTTGAAGGGGTACGGGACTATAAAACGTTTAGGGAACTTCTGCCCTAGACAAAGTGAGTATAGTCTAAAAGGAGGATGTCTAATCGGTTCTGTAGCACTATGCTAAAAAATATATGTTGACATTTTGTCTAGAGGAGCATTACATAGTTATGAATGTAAGAAGTTTAAGTCAAGTTTCTTTTCTTTTTTTACAAACTAAGTGTAATACGAATAATTGAAGCTATTTCCCAGCCTCCAATTTTGTTTTCTACTATATAGCTTAAACGAAAAAACAAAAAAGTATTGTTTAACAGATTTTTTATTATCATAGATAGATACGTAAGATACGCTCACTTTTAGAACAGTGTTATGAGCAGTGTAATATCTTTACCTTTTTCGGCTGCTAGTGTACAGTATCTACAGTACTCAGTCTAGTGTACAGTATCTACAGTACTCAGTCTAGTGTACAGTATCTACAGTACTCAGTCTAGTGTACAGTATCTACAGTACTCAGTCTAGTGTACAGTATCTACAGTACTCAGTCTAGTGTACAGTATCTACAGTACTCAGTCTAGTGTACAGTATCTACAGTACTCAGTCTAGTGTACAGTATCTACAGTACTCAGTCTAGTGTACAGTATCTACAGTACTCAGTCTAGTGTACAGTATCTACAGTACTCAGTCTAGTGTACAGTATCTACAGTACTCAGTCTAGTGTACAGTATCTACAGTACTCAGTCTAGTGTACAGTATCTACAGTACTCAGTCTAGTGTACAGTATCTACAGTACTCAGTCTAGTGTACAGTATCTACAGTACTCAGTCTAGTGTACAGTATCTACAGTACTCAGTCTAGTGTACAGTATCTACAGTACTCAGTCTAGTGTACAGTATCTACAGTACTCAGTCTAGTGTACAGTATCTACAGTACTCAGTCTAGTGTACAGTATCTACAGTACTCAGTCTAGTGTACAGTATCTACAGTACTCAGTCTAGTGTACAGTATCTACAGTACTCAGTCTAGTGTACAGTATCTACAGTACTCAGTCTAGTGTACAGTATCTACAGTACTCAGTCTAGTGTACAGTATCTACAGTACTCAGTCTAGTGTACAGTATCTACAGTACTCAGTCTAGTGTACAGTATCTACAGTACTCAGTCTAGTGTACAGTATCTACAGTACTCAGTCTAGTGTACAGTATCTACAGTACTCAGTCTAGTGTACAGTATCTACAGTACTCAGTCTAGTGTACAGTATCTACAGTACTCAGTCTAGTGTACAGTATCTACAGTACTCAGTCTACTGTACAGTATCTACAGTACTCAGTCTAGTGTACAGTATCTACAGTACTCAGTCTAGTGTACAGTATCTACAGTACTCAGTCTAGTGTACAGTATCTACAGTACCCAGGTCGAGTGTACAGTATCTACAGTAATCAGGTCTATACAGTATCTACAGTACTCAGGTCTAGTGTACAGTATCTACAGTACTCAGGTCTATACAGTATCTACAGTATGCTGGTCTATACAGTATCTACAGTAATCAGGTCTATACAGTATCTACAGTATTCCGGTCTAGTGTACAGTATCTACAGTACTCAGGTTTATACAGTATCTACAGTACGCAGGTCTAGTGTACAGTATCTACAGTACGCAGGTCTAGTGTACAGTATCTACAGTATGCAGGTCTGTACGGTATCTACAGTACTCAGGTCTGTACAGTATCTACAGTATTCCGGTCTGTACAGTATCTACAGTACTCAGGTCTAGTGTACAGTACTCAGGTCTATACAGTACCTACAGTACTCAGGTCTAGTGTACAGTATCTACAGTACTCAGGTCTATACTGTATCTACACTACTCAGGTCTAGTGTAAAGCATCTACAGTACTCAGGTCTATACTGTATATACACTACTCAGGTCTATACTGTATCTACACTACTCAGGTCTAGTGTACAGTATCTACAGTACTCAGGTCTATACTGTATCTACACTACTCAGGTCTAGTGTAAAGCATCTACAGTACTCAGGTGTATACAGTATCTACAGTAGTGAGTTCTATACAGTATCTACAGTACACAGGTCTAGTGTACAGTATCTACAACACTCAGATCATTGCCAGGGAAACCCCAGTGTGCCTCAAGGGGTAACCGATGAAATTGGAAAATAAATATGTTCTGCATCAAGGTGAACACATGGCAAGATATTCTCCAAGCCTTTGGATTTCTGAATGGTCTTTAGGTACTGTCATAAAATGGTGATGCCTTTTGAAACACTGTGGTGGTAAACTTTCTTCAGTGGTGTAAAGTACTTAACTTGTTTTTTTGTTGTTGTTGGCATTTAGAAAGTTTGCATAGAAAATATAGATGCCACAATTGCCTGCTACTGTGTGTTTCTATTGAACTGTCTTGTTTCGATTTAAACAGCTGGACATAATGACGTCACAAAAAACGTAATAAAATGTTTTCGCAAAAAACCTAGTGTCCAATAAAAAATTAAGTGTTTGAAGTGTTGAATAAACCTGGGTCAAAGGAAATCTGCCTAGTGACATGTAGCCGTGGTTATAACCACCTTACATTTGCAAACCATCCATAGGTCTCAGAGAAAAGTTGAATGCACAGCTGAAACATTTTGCGCATGTCATTATGATATAGTGGGTCTGGAAACTCCTAACTTTTGTCCCAAATGGCATCCTATTCCCTACATAGTGCACTACTGTTGACCAGGGCCCATAGGGTGTGCCATTTGGGACAAAACTCCTGTTCCCCCTCCTATGTTTATTGTGACCAAACAACTGCAGTGCCTGCATGTTTCCAACTTCAGGGCTATTGATAAAAGTTTTAAATGGCTGCCATATTACCCTGGGACTGCAGGGAGATTAATTTGAGTCAATGTTCATCTGTAATTAATTTGCCATTTATACTGCACAACCACCAGAAAGAGAGTGAAAGACCAGAAAGAGAAAAAGAGAAAGAACCAGGGAGAAAAAGAAAGAGACTGCTGCACACCAATGACAGGGAAACACTGTATCGAAGCAATACTTAGGATTCATCCCAAATAGCAGCCTATTCCCTATGTAGTGCACTACTTTTGATCAGGGCCCATAGAAACTTAGCTTCAAACCTGGAAAGATTCAATTTCGTTAAACTCTGAAAGCTTGGAAAAAGTATTATAAACCACAGTACAGTATTGTCAACAACAAAAAATTGCGGTGAAACTCAAGACTTTATTTCTCAACGGTGACCTGAATTCGATGTAGCTACACAATGAAAACGTATGTAGTACCCTATATCATGTTTCACTGTTCATCAATTACACACGTTACTCAGTGTAATTGGATTTATTGTGTTTCAAGAACTTGAAACTAAATGACTATGCAAACTGAGTAATATGTTTAAGATAAGAAAGCCAGTGGTGGAAAAAGTACCCAATTGTAATACTTGAGTAAAAATGTAAAATACCTTAATAGAAAATTACTGAAGTAAAAGTGAAAGTAACTCAGAGAAATACTACTTTAGTAAAAGTCAAAGTATTTGTTTTTAAATATACTTAAGTTTCAAAAGTAAATGTAATTGCTGAAATATACTTAAGTATCAAAAGTAAAAGTATAAATCATTTCAAATTCCTTATATTAAACCGGACAGCACGTTTTTATTTATTTTATTTTATTTACAGATAGCCAGGGGCACACTCCAACACTCAGACATAATTTACAAATGAAGCATGTGTGTTAAGTGAGTCCACCAGGTCAGAGGCAGTATGGATGACCAGGGATGTTCTCTTGATAAGTGTGTGAATGGACCATTTTCCTGTTCTGCTATGCATTCAAAATGTAACGAGTACTTTTGGGTGTCAGGGAAAATGTATGGAGTAAAAAGTACATAATTATATTTAGCAGTGTAGTAAAGTAAAAGTAAAAGTTGTCAAAAATATAAATAGTAAAGTATAGATACCTCAAAAAATTACTTAAGAAGTGCTTTAAAGTATTATTACTTAATTTTGCTCTGAGGTACACCATCTTGTGCCTTTTACCAGTAACTAGTGCATAGGCCAAGTACCACCAGGGGTCCTAGTACCAAAGGTATAATCAGTACCTTCACGACTTTCGCCGAAGTCGGTTCCTCTCCTTGTTCGGGAGGCGCTCGGCGTCGCCGGTCTTCTAGCCATCGTCGATCCACTTTTCATTTTCCATTTGTTTTGTCTTGTTTTTCCACACACCTGGTTTCAATTCCCTCATTTACTTGTTGTGTATTTAACCCTATGTTCCCCCCATGTCTTTGTGTGGGATTGTTTATTGTAGTGCTTGTGCACGTTCCCCGTGAGCGCACGACGGGTTATTTTTGTGCCCATTTATCTTGTTGTTCTGGATGTCTTTGGTTTTGCTTAATACATTTCCGGTTATTACCCAGTTCTGCTCTCCTGCGCCTGACTTCTCTGCCGCCAATTGCGCACCCCGCTACAAGTACATGGATTTCAATTGAGATCTATTATGTTTTAGCTGCATGAATCTTCAGAAATAATGAATTAATGAATATACAGCAAACGGTATTAAAAGTTTAGATGTTTGCTTATCATATCTGTAGGCTACTGTTTGGGTTGCACCCATGGAGATTATACATTTTTGTATACTTTTTAGCCAGCAGTTCTGAAAGTAGCACTTATAAGCCGTGGCTAACTGAGTTAAGACAGTAATTCTGCTAATAGATTATGCATGTATGAACTACACATTGACACATTCAGCCCAAAGCGGGAGGTTTAAAAAAATACTTTCTTAGTCGCCAAAGTACCGGATCATGTCTTTAAATTGGTAGTACAGTAACCAAACAAGTTTGGGAACCACTGGATTATACGACTACAAATATAGCAGTAAATATGAACTGTATCTAATTGGTGTTGGTGATGAAACGTACCGTGCAGATCAGGCCGAATGACTGTGTACAGCTAACGGCTTACAGTATGCCTGAAAGCATGTAAATAACCTCATAATTCACCCCCTGTTAGGGTTGTAAATGAACATGAGAACACAGGCTATCTATCTACACTGAAGGTACAATTTAAGCTGTTAGCGATGATAAGAAAAGTTTAATTGCGTTGTTAATAGATTTTTCCGGACCATTATGGCCTTCATTGATTGCGGGGTTGATAAAAACGTTATACACATGCAATGTGAAAGGGACAGGCCCATAAGGAGTGGACAGAAAGCCTCGGTGGCAGGGAATAGATAACCTTGATGCTAAGCGCTGCTACATCCTTTGGTTATGTCATCCCTTGACATATTGATGGCTCTTGAAAAGCTAAAAGCTGATTGAATGCATAATGCAATCATTCACTTCAGCTCGCAATTATTTCCCCTCTCTGACAGAAATGCGATGCTTGTTAGATTGGACGACAGCTTTACTTCTGTTGTCTGCGATATCCTTGTTGCTCATGACATGAAATACATGGGGAACATTTTCTTAGAACCACCTGTGTATAGTAATGCATTTATTGTATGATGGTGCTATCTATTGAATTATCACTGTTCATAAGCATTCATACCAGCTCATGCCTCCTTATAACAATCTCTGCCTACGGTAGTACACTGTTTTTATAGTTATTGTCGTAATTGCCGTAATAGGAACACTGTCATTCACTTGAAATAGAAGGATTTTTATATTTTTATCGTTATAGTTATTGTTCTAGGTGTAGACAGACCATTCGTTTTCAAAATTAGATATAAACTGTATCGGAGAATGGTCTTCTACTGCCAGATTATATACAGTGTGTTGGAGATATACTGTTGGAGATATTAGGCTACAAATCACTTTCATCCTGTTATTGTAATGTTTCTTTAATTGTATACAGACCCTCTTCTGGATGTCAAGACAAGAGTTCTCAGTGCTCTCTCATACAGTATTCTCTGTGGCCCAAATGAAACAATCTTGAAACACCCCTCACCCTCCCCTCCTCTGCTTCCCCTCATCCTCCCCTCATCTGCTTGTTCCCATGGATTTTAGACAAGCCTCCTCAATTTCCCCTCTGATAGATGAGATGTGAAGGCAAGGTATACATTTCCTTCATCTTTCATTCCCTTACTTTTCCTCCCACCGCCACCACCTTTCCTTTCCTGCGCTCTATCTATCAAGCTGTAACTTAGGTCATCAGCTGTGCAGAGAGCCCCTCAGTGTATTTATGGCAAGCTGCACTTTATCACACAAAAGAAAAGCGGAAAGCAGAGCAACTGTCTTACTGTCAGTTATATTGTGAACATGCCTCAGTCCCTCTCCAGACCTTCCCTCTGGCCAGGTCTTTGTGTTTCTGCTATCATCCCCTATTTGTACCTGGTCCCTTTTCCTTCCCAGCTGGCTGTTCAAGACCGTAAGAGTCAGTTGAGCTGTTATACCCTGCAGTGTAGACTACACTGGTGCCCATAGTCCCCGGGTATGCCAACATCACTCCCGCTGCTACGACAACCAAACACTAGCAGCCAGTTGAGCTAAAACAAGCATACTGTAACTACGCCAAACAAACAGGCTGCTTGCCAGAACATCTTTGTGAATTAGCTATTTAAACAAACCCCAACTACTGTACAGTCTAGCTGCTCCAGCTCTCATACACACCTATCGTTTTGATGGGAAACCATCCCACCATCTACATGACCAGCCATAAACACATAACACCACCCTCAGTGTCTTGCCTGGTAATCTGTTTGAATCTGAATAAATCTGCCTAAAATGATGATGAGCTTTATCCCTCCATCCATCGCCTCAACACTTTGTCTCAAGGCGAGCTGCAGCAGCTGGAGTACACCTCTCTCTCTCTCTCTCTCTCTCTCTCTCTCTCTCTCTCTCTCTCTCTCTCTCTCTCTCTCTCCCCTTCTCTCTCTCTCTCTCTCTCTCTCCTCATCTCTCTCTCTCTCTCTCTCTCTCCTCTCCTCTCTCTCTCTCTCCTCTCTCTCTCTCTCTCTCTCCTCTCTCCTCTCTCCTCTCTCTCTCTCTCTCTCTCTCTCTCTCTCCTCTCTCTCTCTCTCTCCTCTCTTCTCTCTCTCTCTCCTCTCTCTCCTCTCTCTCTCTCTCCTCCTCTCTCTCTCTCCTCTCTCTCTCTCTCTCTCTCTCTCTCTCTCTCTCTCTCTCTCATAGTGTCCCCTGCTTCCTGTCCTCCTCCCTTCCAGGAAGCGTATCATGGCCCAGTCATATTCTCCTGGTGGTAGAGCCTTATGAGAGGCGACAGCTCTTCACACTTCACTGTTTGGATCACCTCAAGTACTGTAGCTGCAGATATTGGGGAAAATGACACTTCCCACCGCAAAGACCAAATGTAGATTAACTGAAGGTATCCGGAGGCAGGCCCCTGTACAGCCCCTCTCCTCTCCATCCTGACAGAACAGGCCTGCTGGTGTAAACTCAAAATACAAGAGAGACTGGGGCTGTGTACCAAATGGCACATTATTCCTATAGTTGACTGCTTTTGACCAGGGCTCATAGGGCCCTCAGACTGCTGAACATTTGAACTGACCACCTGCTCTGACTTGCCGCACCACACATGCACTCACTCATGCACGCACCCACACAGACATACACAGACCCACACAGACATCCACACACACACCCACACAGACATACATACACACACACACCCACACAGACATACACACACCCACATAGACATAAACACAAACACACACATACTGTATACATTCATGCTACACACGCATCACAACTGCTGCTTATTATGATTGCTAAATACTGCACAATTTAAACACACAATTTAAACCCCCAATCCCACCTTCCCCAAAACACATGTAAATATTGGACATTAAATTGTTCCTCCCTGTATTATACTTATGCTAAAATGTTTATTCTATTCTACTGAGCCATTGACTTTATGTTCGTATTCTTATATTTTATTATTTCTTATTGTTGTTGCATTGTCCAGAAGGAACCTGCAAGTAAGCATTTCGGTGGGCTGTGTATACCATGTGTATCCTGTACAACAAACTTGAAACAGGCTGACAGTCTGAAAAGACATCTGAGAGGACTGACTTCTGGAGACAGAAGGGTGATGTTGGTGGTGGTTGATACACTTAGAAGCAGCAATAGGAGGGAACGTCAGGTTTGCTTAGACTCAATGGTAATGTGTTTGTTTGAATATGCTACCCACTAATGAAAATAGTTCTATATACTGCCATGTAAAGGCACTATATAGTACTATATGTGCTATTCAGTGCTATATGGATTTTTTGTGGAAGGTTCTAAATGGAACCTGTATGGTGCTATAAAAAACATTCGTAAGGTTCTATAAAGATACATTAAAAAAAAGTTATATCTACCACCAAAAAGGGTTCCGCTATGGTTGCAACACTTTTTGAGGATTCTTTATAGAACCTTCATGGAGAATGCTTCTATAAATAACCTTTCTCAAGCGCAAAGCAATTTTAGTTTATTTATTCTGGTTCAATATCCATATAATATTGTTAAATATAATATTGTTAAAATTGCATGGTTGTATTATTGTCTTCATTAAATAGTTGAATCAGGTGTGGGAGTTCTGGAATGGCTGGGGGTCCCTGAGGAGGTAATTGAGAACTACTGACTTAGACAACAGTTCTCAACTGACACAAAGCCACATGTGAGTCTTTCACAAGACACCATCACTGACCATAGTCATAAATAATATGTAATGGCAGAACACAACACATTAGATCAACTGGAATGACGCTCTCACTAAAGGTTGCACAAAACCACACCCCACTATATTTAATGAGCCGCCGCCCCTACATTTGAATTATTAATTAAAGAGAAAATAACCCTTTTTTTACTGCAAAGAACCATTGAAGGGATCAAAAGGTTATTTGGGTCAGTATGGTTTCACATACACCCATCACACTTCCCAGAGAACCCTTAAGGAACCCTAATTTCTTAGTGTTTATGGCACGACCAGTATCTCTATCCTCATATCTGTTTTCTGTCACTACGTACAATCCTGGGCCTGTCTCGGTACTCTCCTCTCCGAGCAGGGCCCTGCCTGTCCTGACAATGTCCTTTCACATCATGTTATTGTATAGCACACTCCGGGATGCAGTAGTGCAGTCAGCAAGACATCACTCAGCCTCTTTGTCTGATGTCTGCCCCCCTTTTCTTTGCCATTAATGCACTTGGCGTCCATTTGAAAGTGACGGGGAACGGAATGTGCCTATCTGTTTAGCTGTCAGAAGATCATTGACAATAGTAATAGCACTCACTGTTTGCCTCATTAGCCTTACTGAAATCCATAGCAGCAGGCTGAAGGATCTGACAAGTGGCAATCTCCCCACCACTTTTATTTCATCCGCTGTACTGCTATTCCCTCACTCTGCCTTTCTATCCTGTCTCGCTCTCTCGTTCTCTTGTTCTCTCTCTCTCTCTCATATCCCTTCAAAATCACAGAACAGAGATACATTTTTGACATTACAGTACAGAAATGAAATCTACCCACGGTGTTAAGGATTTCTCTACAGAATGTAATCCAAAATATTCCGAATGAATACATGAGGCCAGACCTCTTCAAGGGATAGCAGGTTTTTACACACATCCACCAAATATTCCAGGGGCATGGCAAATGGATTTTGGGTCCACTGGGTTTGTCACATCAGAATAGTGCTTCATTACAGATCACAAGGTCAGATCTTCTTTTAAAATTATAGATAAATGTCTCAAATACAGTCTCCTAACTTTAGAATCAGGATTTGCTGCACTAAAATGTATTGACTTTTTTCAGTGGCTAAGGTGTGGAATGTTGAACACCTCTGCATGTCAATACAGTATGAACTGGTATTAATCTGAGGTTCAGTTAATCCTAAATGACCTGTAAGCAATCAATGCACAGGTATTTAGATGCCCTATTACCTACAGTGGCTATGATTGACAAAACAAACAAGTTTGGTCATCTTGTGTTACAATCATTTTCTTTACATACAGCTGAAGTCGGAAGTTTACATACACCTTAGCCAAATACATTTAAACTCAGTTTTTTTTTACAATTCCTGACATTTAATCCTAGTAAGAATTCCCTCTTAGGTCAGTTAGGATCACCACTTTACTTTAAGAATGTGAAATGTCAGAATAATAGTGGAGAGAATTATTTATTTCAGCATTTATTTATTTCATCACATTCTCAGTTTGTCAGAAGTTTACATACACTCAATTAGTATTTGGTAGCATTGCCTTTAAATTGTTTAACCTGGGTCAAATGTTTCGGGTAGCCTTCCACAAGCTTCCCACAATAGGTTGGGTGAATTTTGGCCCATTCCTCCTGACAGAGCTGGTGTAACTGAGTCAGGTTTGTAGGCCTCTGTCACGTTCCTGACCGGTTTTCTGTTATTTTGTATGTGTTTGACGGTCAGGGCGTGAGTTTGGGTGGGTAGTCTCTGTTATGTGTTTCTATGTTTGTATAAGGGTGACCTGATATGGCTCTCAATTAGAGGCAGGTGGTTTTCATTTCCTCTGATTGAGAGTCATATTAAGGTAGGTGTTTTCACACTGTTTGTTTGTGGGTGGTTGTCTCCTGTGTCAGTGTTTGTCACGCCACACGGGACTGTCTCGGTTTATGTAGTCTGTTCCTGTTCGTGAGTTCTTCGTGTATTTATGTAAGTTCCATGTCCAGGTCTGTCTACTCCGTTTTGTTATTTTGTTAATTATTCAAGTGTATTTCGTTTCGTGTTTTTTCGTCTTGTTCATTAAAATCATGTCATTTCAAAACGCTGCGTTTTGGTCGAATCCCTGCTCCTCCTCTTCGGATGAAGAGGAGGAGGAAAGCCGTTACAGAACCACCCACCACAATACGACCAAGCGGCGTGGGAGAGCGCAAAAAAAGAACCAGGACTCGTGGACATGGGAGGAAATATTGGACGGAAAGGGACCCTGGGCGCAAACTGGAGAATATCGCCGCTCTCGTGAGTGGAAGGAGGCAGCCACAGCCCAGGAGCGGTGGTATGAGGAGGCAGCAATGAGACGTGACTGGAAGCCGGAGAATCAAGCTCAAGACCGGAGATATGAAGGTACAGGCTAGCAAGGAAGCCCGTGAAGAAATCCCAAAAATTTCTTGGGGGGGGGGGGGGTGGCTAAGAGGTAGTGGGCCAAGGGCAGGTAGGAGACCTGCACCCACTTCCCAGGCTAACTGTGGAGAGCGGGAGTACGGGCAGACACCGTGTTACGCAGTAGAGCGCACGGTGTCTCCTGTACGTGTGCATAGCCCGGTGCGGGTTATTCCACCTACCCGCACTGGTAGGGCTAGATTGAGCATTGAGCCAGATGTTATGAAGCCGGCCCTACATATCTGGCCACCAGTACGTCTCCTCGGGCCGGCATACATGGCACCAGCCTTAAGCATGGTGTCCCCGGTTCGCCTACATAGCACGGTGCGGGTTATTCCACCTCCCCGCACTCGTCGGGCTACAGGGAGCATTCAGCCAGGTAAGGTTGGGCAGGCTCAGTGCTCAAGGGAGCTAATATGCCTGCACGGTCTGGTATTTCCGGCGCCACCTCCCTGCCCCAGCCCAGTACCACCAGTGCCTACACCACGCACCAGGCTTCCAGTGCGTTTCCAGAGCCCTGTTCCTCCTCCACGCACTCTCCCTATGGTGCTTGTCTCCAGCCCAGTGCCTCTAGTTCCGGCACCACGCACTAAGCCACCTGTGCGTCTCCAGAGCCCTGTACGCACTGTTCCTTCTCCCCGCACTCGCCCTGATGTGCGTGCCCTCAGCCCGGTACCTCCAGTTCCGGTACCACGCACCAGGCCTATAGTGCGCATTGAGAGTCCAGTGTGCCCTGTTGTTGTTCCCCGCACTAGCCTGAAGGTGCGTGTCCTTAGCCCGGTACCTCCAGTTCCCGTACCACGCACCAGGCCTACAGTGCGTCTCATCCGGCCAGAGCCATCCGTCTCACCAGCGCCATCTGAGCCATCCGTCTGCCCAGTGCCGTCTGAGCCATCCGTCTGCCCAGTGCCGTCTGAGCCATCCGTCTGCCCAGTGCCGTCTGAGCCATCCGTCTGCCCAGTGCCGTCTGAGCCATCCGTCTGCCCAGTGCCGCCTGAGCCATCCGTCTGTCCCGAGCCATTAGAGCCGCCCGTCTGTCCCGAGCCGTCAGAGCCGTTAGTCAGTCAGGATCTGCCAGAGCCGCCAACCACACAGGATCTGCCAGAGCCGCCAACCAGACAGGATCTGCCAGAGCCGCCAACCAGACAGGATCTGCCAGAGCCGCCAACCAGACAGGATCTGCCAGAGCCGCCAACCAGACAGGATCTGCCAGAGCCGTCAGCCAGCCATGAGCGTCCAGAGCCGTCAGCCAGCCATGAGCGTCCAGAGCTGTCAGCCAGCCATGAGCGTCCAGAGCCGTCAGCCAGCCATGAGCGTCCAGAGCCGTCAGCCAGCCATGAGCGTCCAGAGCCGTCAGCCAGCCATGAGCGTCCAGAGCCGTCAGCTATCCATGAGCGTCCAGAGCCGTCAGCCAGTCATGAGCTGCCCCTCAGCCCAGAGCGGCTATTTATCCAGAACTGCCCCTCAGTCCAGAGCTGTCTCTCTGTCCGGAGCTGCCCTTCAGTCCGGAGTTGCCCCTCTATCCTGAGCTACCTCTCTATCCTGAGCTACCTCTCTATCCTGAGCTATCCCTCTGTCCTGAGCTATCCCTCTGTCCTGAGCTATCCCTCTGTCCTGAACTATCCCTCTGTCCTGAGCTACCTCTCTGTCCTGAGCTACCTTGTCCCGGAGCTGTCCTTTATCTTGGTGTTAACCCTTAAACTAAGTGGGTGTAAAATGAGGGTGGTCATTCTAAGGGGGAGACGTAAGCTGGGATTGACTATGGTGGGGTGGGGACCTCGCCCAGAGCCTGAGCCACCACCGTGGTCAGATGCCCACCCAGACCCTCCCCTAGACTTTTGGTGGTGCGTTCGGAGTACGCACCTTGAGGGGGGGGGCTATGTCACGTTCCTGACCGGTTTTCTGTTATTTTATATGTGTTTGACGGTCAGGGCGTGAGTTTGGGTGGGTAGTCTATGTTATGTGTTTCTATGTTTGTATAAGGGTGACCTGATATGGCTCTCAATTAGAGGCAGGTGGTTTTTATTTCCTCTGATTGAGAGTCATATTAAGTTAGGTGTTTTCACACTGTTTGTTTGTGGGTGGTTGTCTCCTGTGTCAGTGTTTGTCGCGCCACACGGGACTGTCTCGGTTTATGTAGTCTGTTCCTGTTCGTGAGTTCTTCGTGTATTTATGTAAGTTCCATGTCCAGGTCTGTCTACTCCGTTTTGTTATTTTGTTAATTATTCAAGTGTATTTCGTTTCGTGTTTTTTCGTCTTGTTCATTAAAATCATGTCATTTCAAAACGCTGCGTTTTGGTCGAATCCCTGCTCCTCCTCTTCGGATGAAAAGGAGGAGGAAAGCCGTTACAGCCTCCTTGCTCGCACACGCTTTTTCAGTTCTGCAGACAAATTTTCTATGGGATTGATGTCAGGTCTTTGTGATGGGCACTCCAATACCTTGACTTTGTTGTCCTTAAGCCATTTTGCCACAACTTTGGAAGTATGCTTGGGGTCATTGTCCATTTGGAAGACCCATTTGCGACCAAGCTTTGACTTCCTGACAGATGTCTTGGGATGTTGCTTCAATATATCCACATAATTTTCCTGCCTCATGATGCCATCTATTTTGTGAAGTTCACCAGTCCCTCCTGCAGCAAAGCACCCCCACAACATGATGATGCCATCTATTGTAACGGCTGTCCTCCTCTTCTTCGTCCGAAGAGGAGGAGTAGGGATTGGACCAAAGCGCAGCGTATGTTGAATCCATAATAACGTTTATTAAAGAAAAGACGAATACACGAAAACACTTCAACAAACTACAAAATAACAAACGAAGTCAACAGACCTGAACAAACAAACTTACATAAACACGAAGAACGCATGAAACAGGTACAGACTACATAAACGAACAAACAAACCGAAAACAGTCCCGTGTGGTGCAACATACACAGACACGGAAGACAACCACCCACAAACAAACAGTGTGAACAGCCAACCTTTATATGGTTCTCAATCAGAGGAAACGTCAAACACCTGTCCCTGATTGAGAACCATATAAGGCTAATTACAAACGACCTAAACATAGAAACACATAACATAAAATGCCCACCCCCACTCACGCCCTGACCAACTAAACACATACAAAAATAAGAGAAAACAGGTCAGGAACGTGACATCTATTTTGTGAAGTGCACCAGTCCCTCCTGCAGCAAAGCACCCCCACAACATGATGCTGCCCCCCCCGTGCTTCACGGTTGGGATGGTGTTCTTCGGCTTGCAAGCCTCCCCCTTTTTCCTCCAAACATAACGATGGTCATTATGGCCAAACAGTTCTATTTTTGTATCATCAGACCAGAGGACATTTCTCCAAAAAGTAAGATCTTTGTCCCCATGTGCAGTTGCAAACCGTAGTCTGACTTTTTTATGGCCGGTTTGGAGCAGTGGCTTCTTCCTTGCTGAGCTGCCTTTCAGGTTATGTCGATATAGAACTTGTTTTACTGTGGATATAGATACTTTGTACATGTTTCCTCCAGCATATTCACAAGCTCCTTTGCAGTTGTTCTGGGATTGACTTGCCCTTTTCGCACCAAAGTACATTCATCTCTAGGAGACAGAACGCGTCTCCTTCCTAAGCGGTATGGCGGCTGCGTGGTCCCATGGTGTTTATACTTGCGTACTATTGTTTGTAGAGATGAACGTGGTACTTTCAGGCATTTGGAAATTGCTTTTTCTGAGGTCTTGGCTGATTTCTTTTGATTTTCCCATGATGTCAAGCAAAGAGGCACCGAGTTTGAAGGTAGGCCTTGAAATACATCCACAGGTACACCTCCAATTGACTCAAATTATGTAAATTGGCCTATCAGAAGCTTCTAAAGCCATGACATCATTTTCTGGAATTTTCCAAGCTGTTTAAAGTCACAGTCAACTTAGAGTATGTAAACCTCTGACCCACTGGAATTGTTATACAGTGAATTATAAGTGAAATAATCTGTCTGTAAACAATTGTTGGAAAAATTACTTGTGTCATGCACAATGTAGATGTCCTAACCGACTTGCCAAAACTATAGTTTGTTAACAAGAAATTTGTGGAGTGGTTGAAAAACGAGTTTTAATGACTCCAACCTAAGTGTATGTAAACCTCCGACTTCAACTGTATACCCACAGACAGATAATACATATAAAATTGAATTTCATTGGTCGCGTATACATATTTGCAGATGTTATTGCAGGTGCAGCAAAATGTTTATTTCTAGCTCCAACCGTGCAGTAATATAGGATGAGCCATGACTAGAATATAGAATATACTGTACATATATTGTGGGTAAAACAGAATATTAACACTGTGTACATAGGGCAGTAAGGTGCAGGGTAGAGTACCGGGTGGTAGCCGGCTAGTAACAGCGACTAAAGTTCAGGGCAGGGTACTGCGTGGAGGCCCGCTAGTGGTGACTGTTTAACAGTCTGATGGCCTGGAGATAGAAGCTGTTTTTCCCAGTCTCTCGGTCCCAGCTTTGATGCACCTGTACTGTCTACGCCTTCTAGATGATAGCGGGGTAAACAGGCTGTGGCTTGGGTGGCTGATGATCTTCTTATAGAGGGCTCTACATATTCCCAGAGATTACCTACTACACAATCTTCTCCATAGTAGTAAAGTTAAACAATCCATAATTCCCTTAACTGTGGCTATGTGTGTGTGTTCCAAATTGCACCCTATTCCCTATATAGTGTACTATAAAAGTAGTGCACTGTATAGGGGATGAGGTGCCATTTGGGACACAGGTGCTGTGTTCAGTAATCAGACACAGCCCTCTAGTGTCTTCTGCCTGTCTCTCCTGACTCCTCTGGCCCTGTCAGCTTCTCCTAGTGTTGCTTCAATCTCACAGTCACTCTGAGCTGAGCAGTCAAGTAGATGCTGACATGATTGCCTTTAAGCAGCGCCTCTTGTCCCCATCCCTCTTCTATCCCTCTCTGTCTTCCCCTCTCTTTTCCTCCCCTCTCTTCTCCTCCCCGCTCTTCTCCTTCCCTCCCCTCCTCTCCCCCCTCCCCTCCTCCACCCCTACTCCTCTCCTGCCCCCCCCCCCTCCTCTCCTCCCTTACTCTCATCATCAGTGACACACAGCTGCAGCCAGACAGGCCAGGCACCTCTTGTGACAGTAAGAGCACCATGATGGATTGCCCTGCCAAAACTGCTGATCAAAGGGGGTCAAAAGTCAAATCTGGGGCTGCACTATCTGAGCATGTGCAAGAGAGATAGGTTGCACTGGGCATGTGAAATAATTAGATAGGCAGTGGAGCTCTTGTTACAAAAACTCAGTGAAATCTGAATTTGTATGAATTTTGGTTTTTGGAATTGAATGTTGGAATTTAATGTGTTTATTTAATCTTTATTTTGTATATTTTTTAGTTAATTTGATCAAAGACACATTTTGAATAAGTGAACTGTGAACATGAACAGCTGAGCTGGAGTACTTGGTCTTTGGGTTCATCACTATAATAGTGATTGGATGTGCTATCAGAGGTGATATGGAGTGCAGTTTTATTAGTGTTTGTCTGATCGAGGAACATGGCTTATGTTTACAGACAACTGGCACAGACAGTCATAGGAGGAAGATACCAAAATGTGCACCTCACCCTCTCTCCCCTCTTTCCCCCATACATACACACGCGCACATGCACACACAACCCCCCCCCCCCCCCCGCATAACAGTATATAAACATAAAATGTAATCTACACCCTGGTCTGGCTGAATAGGCACTCTACTGAAAAGAGCAGACATTTAAAAGTTTGTGACATGTGTCACAGTAGCATTGACCCAGTGGTAGTGATGTATTGTAGGTAGAGATGACAGCATCCCAGCCACTGAAGATAACTCTGGGACATGCCAAATTTGGTATGTGTCACGTCCTATCGTTGTCACAGCCACGCATCTCAACAAGATGCAGGGGTATTCCTGTACGTAAACAGCATCATTAAAACAGTCATGTTTTTACCAAGAGACATTTTTTGTTGTTGAGAGATTACATGGTTAAAGGATTTATTTCAGTGATAATACCCGAGAAGCCAGTGTTTGGAGGAAGTCGAAGTCGAGGGCCGGCAAACCGTGCAAATATATCCTCCAAACACGGCTTCCAGGGCATTATCACTTTTATACAACGGGTTGCCAACATATTCAAATAATGATTGACATATTTTCATCAAAAACGTTATTTTGATGAATTTATTCATACTATTTCATCCTTCCACAAGATATAGTCCAGACACAAATCTAGGGTTGCTACCCAAGCCGTCTAGATGCTTTAAGGATTTTTATATATATATTTATATTGGATGCCTTCCTAATTTTGGGTTTAAACATTTAACAAATGTACTAATATTGGATAGACTATTAGCATAAATTTTGCTGAGGGGATATGTTCTTTGGAGAAAAGTTGTAATATTCTAGCTGTGCCACTAGAGATGCTGGTTCGAGTCCAGGCTCTATTGCAGCCAGCTGCGACCGAGAGACCAATGGAGCGGCGCACAATTGGCCCAGCGTCGTCCGGGTTAAGTGAGGGTTTGGCCGGCAGGGATGTCCTTGTCCCATCGCACTCTAGCAACTCCTGTGGCGGGCCGGACGCAGTGCACGCTGACACGGTTGCCAGGTGTATGGTGTTTCCTCCGACACATTGGTGTGGCTGGCTTCCGGGTTAAGTGGGGATTGTGTCAAGAAGCAGTGCGGCTTGGTTGGGTCGTGTTTTCAGGGGACGCACGGCTCTCGGTCTTCGCCTCTCCTAAGTCCGTACGGGAGTTGCAATGATGAGACAAGACTGTAACTACCAATTGGATACCACGAAATAGGGGAGAAAAAAATTGTCAAATAATCTAAAAATATATATATATTAGGTCCACCCACATTGTCTCAGGGATACACTATGTGCCTTGTATCTCACAAAGAATATGAAAATTACATCTTTATGGAAGAACTGACCCAGTCATCATCCCCCAGGTCGTAGGCCTACTCCATCAATAAGAGTCAGACATACAGTAGTGCACTACATAGGGAATAGGTTACCATTTGGTACGAGTCTGATTTCAAGCCTGGTTTCAGATTAGCAACATTTATCACTGTGAGAGAAGATGGTATAATTAGCTTGTCAGTCTACTTTAGGCTGAGCTAGCGCCCGGCTAGCGCTCTGTGGGAAGAAGGATGGACTGCATGCCAAAGGACCTGACAGCCAGTCGATAATGTGGCAATTAATGTCATAAATAATTCTAAAGCCAATTATTTCAGAATGGACCCTGCGCTCTCAAAAAAGCACTATATTTGCTATCCTTTCCCTTCTAGCAGACGGGGTCGATTTTTTCCCCTTCTACATATGGGACTAATAAAGCCATATGGCAGGGTTCACCAACTGACAGTGGTTTGATTTGGCCCCCAAAGTTATCTGAGAATTTCAAAAAATAAATTAAAGACTAAAAACACCAGGAAATCAGCTCCAAATGATTTTGATGTTGTCCCACGCATAATACAGACACGTGATCGTATACAAATGTAAACAATGTTCGAAATTATTATGTTTTAGTCAAATATCATATCTGCTTCTTGCGGTCAACGTGCAGTCTACAGATTATTTGTAATTATGTTCCAGCCCCCTGTTCTCATGTTCTTACGTGTATTTGTACAGTCAACACAAACATACATTTAATTTGAGAACGCCTAATATACTGTGTGTGTGCTTGTGTGTGTGTGTGTGTGTGTGTGTGTGGACGTGTGTGTGTGGACGTGTGTGTGGATGTGTGTGTACGGACGTGTGTGTGTGTGTGTGTGTGTGTGGACGTGTGTGTGTGGACGTGTGTGTGGATGTGTGTGTACGGACGTGTGTGTGTGTGTGGACATGTGTGTACGGACGTGTGTGTGTGTGTGTGTGTGTGTGGACGTGTTCCCACAAGAATAGTAAATGAACAAACATTTGACCAGCTGGGGACATTTTGTTAGTCGCCACAAGGTCAAATGCTATTTCTAGGGGGTTTAGGGTTAAAGTTATAATTAGAATTAGGGTTAGTTCTAGAGTTAGGTTTAGGGTTACGGTTAGATCTTCGGGATAAGGTTAGGGGTTAGGGAAAATAGGATTTTGAATGGGACTGAATTGTGTGTCCCCACAAGGTTAGTTATACAAGAGAGAGTGTGTGTGTGTGTACGTGTGTGCGTGTGTGTGTGTGTGTGTGTGTGTGTGTGTGTGTGTGTGTGTGTGTGTGTGTGTGTGTGTGTGTGTGTGTGTGTGTGTGTGTGTGTGTGTGTGTGTGTGTGTGTGTGTGTGTGTTGGTGGTATCATTATTTCTTTGTCATATTTTCTAATACATTTCTGTTAAAATTGGAAAATGTCAAAACATATATTGTTAATACGGGTATCAAACGACTGTTTTCATCCAAATTAAAGTGCCTCATCTCCTCTCATGTCCGGTCATAACAGAATGGTTTGTCAAGTTCATAAATAATGTGAGTCAATAATTTAATGGGAATAGCAGTTAAATATATCAGATGCATCTCTAAATCCTTCCGGAAGGCCTTGAGACGGAGGGTCAAGCTGGGTGGTAATATATAGAGTAGACTGTGATGTCTGAAGGTCGTGTCAGTTCTCTTCTACATAATGCATGGATCGTGTAACTCAGACTGACTCCAATCTCCTGAACCTGAACCTTGGAATGAGCATTTTACTAAGTAAATCAGCCAACATGGTGGCATTTCTATTAACCCACCAATGTGCTACTGACACATGCATGAATCATGAATCATATCATATCTTACAAATTATAAATCATGTTTACTACTACATAGGGTGAGGGGTAAATGTTATTAGATACATACCGCCATCTGTTTGCAGTTATGGCTAATTTATTTTTAGCTCAGTAGTAAGTAATAAAATGGAGTGTTGTCTTTTAGAGGGTTGGGAGTAATAACAACTGGGAAGGAGGGTAAATGGAGGGCACTGGTGTAATCAATCTAGCATATACTCATTCAGAATATAACTAATGTACTTGTACTGAATAGTGTCTTTGTCACATTGAATTTTACCGTGAATTTGACCAGATTATACGAAATAACTTGAACATTGACTGTACAGTATAGTTAAAAGAGTAATGTTCCTTATCAAGAGGTCCAAATGCAACATGATAAATCATTACTTCAGGAGATGTACAATAGCCTATATATGTAAAACAAATATACTTCCCACATTGTCTTCTCAAGGTACACTGTAAAAAAAAAATCCTGTTGTTTTACGGTAACTTACTGGCAGCAAGTTACCTGTAAATTACTGTAAAAGAAAGTACAGTATATAACCGTAATTTCCCCCCAAAACTGTGGTTTAACAGTACATTACTATAAAGTACTTCCTTTACAGTAATGTACTGTTAAACCAAAATGTAACCCTATGAGGTTTATATTTTGTGAAGCAGTGTAGTCTTCTCTGTAGTATTGGATATGTTCAATTTTATTGAATGTGTAATATGTTGCATTATATCTCACTGTACTGTAAATGCCTACTGTGCGCCCTATAGGGTTTATATGTTATATTTGAAGAGGTTTACACACCCCCAGGACACTGGTTCAAGCATTGAGGTAGCAGAGCTTCGATTTATGCATGCAAGCACTGAAACAAAGGAGTGGAACATTTTGACCTTTACAGAAAACATAAAGGGTTCAGGGCCAACCAACGGTGCCTCAGAGGCAAACTGTACCCTTGTAAACCAGCAGGGGGGACTTGGCATACGACAGGGATCAAATGTTTATCTGCTACCGTTTGTACCGCTCAAATTGTACCAGTTGAAAAAGGGAAGAACTGAATCTCCTTGTCTGTCTTTGCTACACCGTTCTTTTTTTCCTTCCATGTATGCTTCACCTTTATTATTTAGATTTATTTTTTTCATAAATGCTTTCTTTTTTATATAATATAAGAGTCAAAAATAGGAGAAAAGGAAGTGATAGTGGAAGTAATAAAAATGAAAACATCATTTTACTTTACTAATTATACTCAAGTTGGGTTTATTGAATTGTTTTAAAATGGTTGCAAGGTCCACTACTGTACAGGTCCCGTATTGTTCAACCCCTCTGCTTGCGTGCAGCCAGGTCTGACAAGAGAGGATCCTTCTGTTCTCATTCCTTTCTGTATCAGACAGGAACCTAATGCAAAATGAATGTGGCCCATGGCATAAATGGTGGTAGAGCTTGGCACAGAAGATCTCTGTTCAAAAAGCCTTGGAACATCTGTGCAAACACATGGCTTTTTTTCAACAATGTAGACAATGTTCTCATAGCCTTAAGATAGATGTCTGGGGCAATATACATTGCCCTGAGGCTGTACTCTACTGTACCAGGCTGGCACTCAACATCTGTAAAACACTCAGATCTACTTGCAATATCCAAGCATTATCGTAGGGTGTAGTGGAATATCCAAGCATTATAGCAGGGTACAGTAGAATTAAGACTTGGGTCTTAATTTGGAGTCTTTGTTCATAAAAATATTTTCTTAAACATTCAGCTTATTAGTCTAATGAACGCAAAACAGTGTCGACTTTGTACAGTAAAAAACAAGTCCCCACACTATTTCAATATTAGGATTTTCTTCCTAATATTTTAGGTGGTGTAGTTCTCCACTAATGCATATAATTAATTGTCAATATAAAGATACGCAGACCTTTGATCTATTGAATAACAATAGTTTCAGACATTCAGAAGAAATAACATGGTCTGAAAAGACACGGGTGGTTTTATAAAGGTCATATCTGTGGGCTTATGTGCGTTTGTAATCCAAACAAAAAGGAACAAGAAATACCAGTGAACGATAACAACCTCATAGAAACCTGCTCCTCCTTCCTTTGTTGTTGTTCTTCTTCTGTGTTTCTGTTAATAATAGCCCAAGGTAAAGATTTATCTGCTGTTGACAATTTACTTCAGCTTCAAATAAAGCAGCCAAGGTCACTTTTTCCTTCCCCTTTTTTTCTCCTTCTGTGGGCTGCCGGTCCCCACAGGATTAAATTGTCATGTCCTTCTAATAGACAGCACAGGGAATCATTAGTCCTGCTCAGCTGTCTGACTGATAGGCTTTTCAGGCCTATCACCAGAGTGTCTGTCTCTGTCCAAAATAGCACCCTTTTCCCTACACTGTGCACTACTGTTGACCAGGGCCCATAGGGAAACACATAGGGCTCGTCAAATGCAGTGCACTATGTGGGGAATAAGGTGCAATTTGGGACGCAGGCACAGCCATAGGCCTCCCCTCCCTCCCCCTCAGCCAGCCAGCCATTATTGACACTGTGTCAGGGCTGAGAGGAGGATGGCTTAATCAGGCAGGACACTCAACATTGATTTGACAAGCCTGGCGTAATGACCTCCTTGTTTTGGTAAAGGATCACTGTTTATCCAGGATGGCATTGATGCACTAAGAGCCCCCGCCTAGCTAGCTAGCTCGCCTACTGCATTGTCATGGAAACTATTATCACTAGAGGCTGCATGGCTAGCTCTGCTCTGGTGTGTGTGTGTGTGCTCTGATGCTGCTCTGGCAGTGATCTCAGTAACCAACAATCCCGTATTTCAGTAGTGCATAGGGATTAGGGTACCATTTGGGGACGCACACTGAGTGTGCTTCAGTAGCCGCGACAGCCATGGTGGATCAGTGCAATCAACAGCCCCTCGTTCCCTCGAGCCTCTGAGGTGTCAGACAGTAAATATTATTGGCATGCTGACAGTCCCCCGCCGAGCCAGGGTGTGTAAAAACGTTAATAAGCAACATGATGGGCCCACTTCATCCCAAGGTGAGAACGTGGAGACTGTCTTATCAACTATTATCCACAGGCTGCACTGAGACAGCCAAGCCTCCACTGTCAGATGATTTGTCTGGCAATCGCAAAGGGGGGAATTCAGACAAAATGTTACACGCTTGTAAATGGAAATGTATTCCCTTTTTATGCGCTCTCTCTGCGCGTATTCTGACCTTGAACTTAAGCATGAGGAAACCCATGTGACAGTCAGCTTTTCCTTTGGGGTGGAGATTAAAGAAATAAAGGTGTGGCTACAGATACGCCGTATTCTGACCTGGACTTAATTCCGTCATTCCACCACCTTTATGCGTGAGGAAACCATGAATAAGGTCTAGCACCTGTCGGTTCAAAGTGGAACAACATCTACACTAAAAGCGTTCTCCTTGCACTGTAATCTATACAATCGATAAGCGCTAGGTAAATGAGTAATCTGTTTGGAGAAGGGGATTGTAATTACAAATAGAAATTGTTTTAGATGATTTTTTCTTATGATCACTGGAGACATGTGAAACCAGTCATATGGAAGCAAACTGAAAATCATATCAAAATGGAATGTATTGCAAACCCTTTTTCACAGCGAAGTAGGCTATAACTAGCTGTGCCGTTATTCAGAATTGTTATTGTTTGTCTTCATAATTTGCAGGGATGAAATTTGGAGATCCAATCCATTGGCTTCTGATGTGATCTTCCTGTCCGGGTTGGCGCCCCCTTGGGTTTGTGCCGTGGGGGAGATCTTCATGGGCTATACTCAGCCTTGTCTCAGGGTAGTAGGTTGGTGGTTAAAGATATCCCTCTAGTGTTGTGGGGGCTGTGCTTTGGCAAAGTGGGTGGGGTTATATCCTACCCGTTTGACCCTGTCCGGGGGTATCGTCGGACAGGGCCACAGTGTCTCCCGACCCAACCTGTCTCAGCATCCAGTATTTATGCTGCAATAGTTTGTGTCGGGGGGCTAGGGTCAGTCTGTTATATCTGGAGTATTTCTCCTGTCTTATCCGGTGTCCTGTGTGAATTTAAGTATGCTCCCTTTTATTCTCCCTCTCTTGTTCTGTTAATCTTTCTCTCTCTCTTTCTTCTCTCGGAGGACCTGAGCCCTAGGACCATGCATCAGGACTACCTGGCCTGATGACTCCTTGCTGTCCCCAGTCCACCTGGTCATGCTGCTGCTCCGGTTTCAACTGTTCTGCCTGTGGCAATGGAACCCTGACCTGTTCACTGGACATGCTACCTTGTCCCGGACATGCTCTCTCTCCACCGCACCTGCTGTCTAACTCTGAATGATCGGCTATGAAAAGCCAACTGACATTTACTCCTGAGGATGCTGCCCTATTGCAACCTCTACAACGACTGTGATTATTATTATCTGACCCTGCTGGTCATCTATGAACGTTTGAACATCTTGGCCATGTTCTGTTATAATCTCCACCCAGCACAGCCAGAAGAGGACTGGCCACCCCTCAGAGCCTGGTTCATCTGTAGGTTTCTTCCAAGGTTCCGGCCTTTCTAGGGAGTTTTTCCTAGCCACCGTGCTTCTACACCTGCATTGATTGCTGTTTGATTTCTGTACAGCACTTTGTGACATCGGCTGATGTAAAAAGGGCTTTATAAGTACATTTGATTGATATATTGTAGCGCCCAACCTACCGTGTTGATTTATGCGCTCTACAATGTTTTAACTATATGCTATATCATGTTAAATATTAGCCACTATTGGGAGACAGTAATACCAACATGCATTTATAACTGTCACTTTAGTGTCCTTCCATTTGTAGCCTACATTTTGCATCATTCCATTCCATTCTGTTAACCTTTCTTTCCTTTGTCACGTCCGTGTAGTTTTTCCTGAGGGTCACTAGCAATAGTGGATCATATTACGTTGCGCAATAATTATAGAACTCAGATCACACAGCAGTTTGAACCTGCAGCCTGGCGCACGGTTCAAGACGACTGCACTGCAGTCATTACAGTTCAATGCTTAGTGAGGATTATTATGGTAGATTTATAGGACTGTTCAACCCCTATTGTACTGTACACTTGTCTCACCTTCCAATATTTCATGGATTTAACTTAAATATGGAAACTTTCAGGATCTTTCAGGATTGCTTCATCAATATATTTTGTTCATAAAGGCTCAACAAACCAGTTTTTTATGATTCATAAATACTTTCCTAACCCTAAAATCATTTACAAGATCAGAGTATTTTTTAAATCTACCAATTGATACTGAAACGGAGACGAATATTCGTATATTTAGAAAGTTTCTTTCATTGATCCCTAATATTCTGAACCTCTTCTCTTGATATTCTAGTGAGTCTGTCAACAAAATTCGAATTAAAGGTACACCGTATTTAAAGAGCATTTTAAGACCTGCATAAGGTAAATCTGAATACCTGGAAACACCAAGACAAAAGTAACACTTATGTGAGAATGTGATTCATTGACTACATCTCAGCGTTCAACACAAGTGCCCTCAAAGCTCATCACTAAGCTAAGGACCCTGGGACTAAACACCTCCCTCTGCAACTGGATTCTAGACTTCCTGACAGGCCGCCCTCAGGTGGTAAGGGTAAGTAACAACACATCCTCAACACGGGGTTCCCCCAGGGGTGTGTGCTCAGTCCCCTCCTGTACTCCCTGTTCACTCATGACTGCATGGCGAGGCATGGCTCCAACACCATCATTAATTTTGCCGACCACAGCAGTGGTAGGCCTGATCACCGACAATGACGAGACAGCCTATAGGGAGGAGGTCAGTGACCTGGCCGTTTGGTGCCAGGACAACAACCTCTTCCTCAACGTGATCAAGACAAAGGAGATGCTTGTGGACTACAGGAAAAGGAGGACGAGCACGCCCCCATTATCAACGGCAGGGCTGTAGTGGAGCAGGTTGAGCGCTTCAAGTTCATGGTGTCCACATCACCAACAAACTAACATGGTCCAAGCACACCAAGACAGTCATGAAGAGGGCATGACAAAACCTATTCCCCCTCAGGAGACTGAAAATATTTGGCATGGGTCCTCAGATCTTCTGAAGGTTCTACAGTTGCACCATCGAGAGCATCCTGACTGGTTACATCACTGCCTGGTATGGCAACTGCTCGGCCTCCGACCACAAGGCACTACAGAGGGTAGTCCGTACGGCCCTGTACTTCACTGGGGCCAAGCTTCCTGCCATCCAGGACCTCTACACCAGGCGGTGTCAGAGGAAGGACCTAAAAATTGTCAAAAACTCCAGCCACCCTAGTTATAGACTGTTCTCTCTGCTACCGCACGGCAAGCGGTACCGGAGCGCCAAGTCTAGGTCTAAACAGCTTCTACCGCCAAGCAATAAGACTCCTGAACATCTAATCAAATGGCTACCCAGACTATTTGCATTGCCCCCCCCCCCCCCCCTGCCCCCTTTTACACTGCTGCTACTCTGTTTATTATCTATGCATAGTCATTTTAATAACTCTACTGTACTGACATGTACATATTACCTAAATTACCTCGACTAACCGGTGCCCCCGCACATTGACTCTGTACCGGTACCCCCTGTGCATAGCCTTGCTATTGTTATTTTACTTCTGCTATTTAATATTTGTCACTTTTATTGATAATTTTTGGGGGGTATTTTTGCTTAAAACTGCATTGTTGGTTAAGGGCTTGTAATTAAGCATTTCACTGTAAGGTGTATTCGACGCACATTTGATTTGATTTGGAATACCAACTACTGAGAAGTGCATTGGAAAGTGTAAGTAGGAAAAACATACATTACCTATATCTGAATTCGCCCCAAAATGCCTTGTGTATACTAGAATATATAGCCTAGAAGCTAGAGTATGCTGGACTGTATTCCTCTTAAAATGGAGTTGATATTTCATATGTACAATATAATTAGTAATTCAATTATTAGGGATCCCCCACCTAAAAACAAATACAAGATCACAAATAACAATATGACATAGAACACAATACATCAGTTTTTTTAATTTGTGAAAATACAAAATTAAATCATGTACAACTTATTTACAATCCTTAAAAAGACAATATACTGTATTTAGCATTGGATATTGTATGTACAGATGTAGGACCTTAATTTGATAGTAGTGTATTTGAGGTTCAAAAAGGCTTCTGAAGTTTGTAGTTTCCACTTTGAAATTTCAGACTTGATTTTCCCTAAAGCAACATTTTCTGTCCATGAATTCTTATACACATAATTCACATTTCCTTTTACTGCAGGATTATTTCGTTGCTGTAGCAAACTGGCTCAAATTAAGATTCTACATCTGTTTGACACAGTCAGAAATATAAATGTAGCACTTGTCATCGTGTCCACAAATCAAAGTGTTAAAATATACAAACAAAACAAGCTAAACTGCAATGCCATTCTCCTCTTCACCCAACATCTATAAACGCAATAGGAATAATTCACTAAAGCTTTGTATTGACTTCTTGAAAGGACCAAGAAGTAAACATAGAACATTTTATTTCGCAGTTACTAAGTAAATGCCTAATTTCAATGTTAGTTTCAGACTTTTTAACTCTCATTATTCATTACAATGCTAATTATCTTCAGGGAATCTGTACATTCCCAATAACCTTTTGCAATTCAATATCACATATTTCCAAGAATTTACATGATTTGAAATGTAATTTATACGGTTTGAAATGTCTCTATGACTAGATATGACACGCCCTTCTTTAGCAATAGCAATATACATGCCCTGTTTCTATATAATCCCTATCTTAATAAACCACTTTCTCTACAGTGGGTCTTTAGCCAGAGTTGTCCTTTGACCTAAACACTGCTCCGGCACATTGCTGGCACAGAGGCACGGAAATCTTGGGTGTTCCCCCATGTCAGCAAAATGCCACACCATTTCTTTATTCAGATTAGTGACTTTTCTGTCTCTTTAGAGTCATGTACTGCTTTGTATTGTATGCAGACAGAAAATAGATTAACACATATGGTTATGGTTTATGGACATGACAAATTGGTGAACAGTTTGAGTGTCAGTTGTGTTACACCAAAACATGAGAAACTGGCATTAAAAAGTTTTGTACTGTAGTTAGCCAAATGCTTCCTTTATGATTCAGCTGTTTTGGGGTATATCTACAGAAAATCCTTGACCTTCTTCTACAGTCTGAGTATAGCACTGGGACTGGTCATGGAGAACATCCAAGCTACTCTAATGTCTCCATGCTAAGCAGAGGATCCGTCTACAGGTATAGCTCTGGTCCAGGGGGTTAATGCGCATTCCTCTACTAACAGAGAGTTGCAGAGAGAGGCTGTAAGATTGGTGAGTGGGTTCAGGGGTCAGGGGTTGTTGTAGTTGCGCGATGGTACCAGAGCTACAGATATATATACCAACTTCATACGATATGTGGCTTTCTCATTCTTTCACCTAATTCCTGGTGATATTAACATAATTTACAGTATAACCCTCCCTGTGCTTCCAGGTAAGTCTATTAAGGTAATTAAGGTATAGGTAGGGTTATACAGGTAGGGTTATACAGTATAACCTAATCCAATAGGTAGGCCTATTAGTTAAGGTAATTAAGGTCCGTTCATCTTATTAGCTGCTCGGTTAGCTTACTGAACATCCTCCAAAACAGCTTCATCATACCTGGGTTATAGCATTATGTCGCTATAATGACAGGTCAAATGTATTGGGAATATGGTTTATTTTGTATTTCCAGTGTCATTCCACCCACATCTCATATTCCAGTATATTTGTTGGACATTGATATCAAAGCTAAAAAGGCAGGAAGCATCCTGTAGATTAGAAGAAGCAAAAACAAACTGGCCAATCGAAATAAGGCTTGGGCCAATACAATAAAATGTACTATTTTGACATGAATGTTGACAATCAATCACAAATATAGTCTTGTGAATTTACTCTTATTAAATGACGATCCACAAAGTGGAAATCAAAATCGATAACAATATAATTCTGGTGGGACTGCATTTAACAAAAAATACCATATACCCTTTTGCAAACTTTGTTATGTATTGTATCTTACCAGGCATGTCAAAAACACATGGACCCAAAGCGTACGACTTTCCAATACTGGATACATGTCAGTCTTGAAACACCATTCTACAAATGAAAGTAAAAAAATGAAAATGCTTTCAATGGCAAATAATTTGTCCCGATTCATAACAATCTAATATAATGTTTCATCATATGTAATCTTGTGTTGCGTTGCTATCTATTCTGACTGAAGCGACCCTCATTCTCCAAAATGGGTAAATGATGGAGTCTGGTCACTAAGGAGGAACTGGCTGTGCAAACTACATGGCTGAGTGTTAACGTTAGTGACTGACTGACTGTACATTTGATTGATATATGATTGTATTTATGTATATTACGTTGCTTCATTTATATATAAATATATCTATTATGTTACTGTATGTACTGTACATATGAACTGGAAAAAGGTTGTCCTTTTCCAAGAGGTTAGTTTGTACTGATGTGATCAGTAACTGGTGACTGATGAAGAAGGAATCTGAGGGAGAATACTGAATGATGTTTTCCCATGCAAACACCCCGTTCGGCCCAACTATTCCTTTGTTCTCTGGAGTTCTATGTTAAAAGAATGCTTCGGGATTTTGGCAATGAGGCCCTATATCTACTTCCTCAGAGTGGATACCATTTTTATGTCTCTGCGTGCAGTTTGAAGGAAGTTGCTAACTTGCGTTAGCGCAATGACTGAAAATCTATGGCTATCTGCTAGCATGCTAGCACGCTAGCAGATAGCGCAGATAGCGCAATGACTGGGAGTCTATGTGTAACGCTAGTTAGCATTGGCTCGTGAAACTACCTCAAACTTCCTTCATACTGGACACAGAGACATACAAATGTTATCCACGAGTTCATCTGACTCTGGGGGAAATATATACAATCCCAAAGTATCCCTTTAAAGCTAGAATCTTCACTTGAAATAATAAAGCGGTCAACCCTTTTTTGGGGGGGTAAAAAAAGCTGAGGGATGGGCCTGGAGAAATGTAACCACTCTCAAATTCAGAGAGAGAGCTATGGATGGAAGGACTGACCAGCCAAAATATCAACATTACAGTTTTTACCATGTTTTGAGGCTATACAGTATTTGTTTACATTTACATTGTTTACAAACATTGGAGTAAAACAAACATATATTTTGGGTTCTGATGGGGTACGACAGTTGAACTAAGCTCATGAGGCAAGTTTAAGTTATATTCTTCAAGATTCAATGGGTATATATCATTAAAGCAACTAAAGATTCTAGCTTTAAGGTGTTCTTCAGGTTCCAGTTCCACGGGTTCTAGGTGTACTTCCATGTGTTCTCTAGGTGGGTTCTAGATGTTCTTGGTTTCTAGTTCCAAGTGTTTTCCCCAGGTGTTCTACAGGTGGGTTCTACTGTAGGTGTCAACATAGAGTTCTGTAGTTCAGCATTCGTCCTCCACCTCTCTGATGGATGGAATATGGTTGTTGGTTGATTTGTAAGGGTTCTGGTTGACCTGGTGGTTGGCTGTGTGACTACTGTGACTAGTACTCATTGGCTTGATGTGAATGTTCCTGTGGTAGGCCGCATTCTCAGGCTCATCTGTAAACCATGTCTTTTCTGAGAAGCAACAGAGAAATCAAACAGTTAATGGTTTGTTGATGTTACTGGTTCTGTCTTAAATGTCACCCTATTCCCTATACAGTGCACCTTATTTTGACCAGAGCCCATAGGGGATTGGTCAAAAGTAGTGCACTAGGGAATAAGGTGCCACTTGGAATGCAATCACTGTTTACCAAAATGTCTAAGTGATTAAAAGGCTATATAATAAGCATTCCAAATCAGTACTGTTTAAGCTGAATGGGACCTAATGTCAGATAGCAAGCTATCTTTATAGAATAGTTTACCATGCTGTTGTGTGTGTCAGTGGTCATGCAATGCAAATGTCATAATGTACCGCCACAGTACAATAGTCTACAACAATCAATGCATTCAGCTCTGGGTCAGCTGGGATGGCTGAAATGGACTCATAGGTTGCGTCCCTAATGGCACCCTCCTCCTTATATAGTGCACTACTTTTGACCCAGAGCTTTATGGGCCCTGGTCAAAAGTAGTGCACTTTAACGGGAATAGGGTCCCATTTGGGATCCACCCAAAATCGATAATGTTTATATTCAAGATTTAAAATCATTCAAAAGTAATATTGCTTTATGATGAGGGGCTTCGGGCTTTGGCTTGATGCAACCTGCCTTGTGTGGATCAAATTAGAACTACAAGACCAACTGACGGTTGATTTGAAAGCCGTACTGTATATATTAAATTATGAAATTACTTATTCAATGACATTGTCCTAATAAGTGTACTTTCACAGAAGTATATGGTGGTTAGTGTAGAAAGATCCATAATGGCTGAAGTATCTGGTGGTTAGTGTAGAAAGATCCATAATGGCTGAAGTATCTGGTGGTTAGTGTAGAAAGATCCATAATGGCTGAAGTATCTGGTGGTTAGTGTAGAAAGATCCATAATGGCTGAAGTATCTGGTGCTTAGTGTAGAAAGATCCATAATGGCTGAAGTATCTGGTGGTTAGTGTAGAAAGATCCATAATGGCTGAAGTATCTGGTGGTTAGTGTAGAAAGATCCATAATGGCTGAAGTATCTGGTGGTTAGTGTAGAAAGATCCATAATGGCTGAAGTATCTGGTGGTTAGTGTAGAAAGATCCATAATGGCTGAAGTATCTGGTGGTTAGTGTAGAAAGATCCATAATGGCTGAAGTATCTGGTGGTTAGTGTAGAAAGATCCATAATGGCTGAAAGGATTTACTCTACTTTGTCTGACTTTATTTGTTTAATTTATTGTCCCCATCTGGAAAATGTGTTTGCTGTTTACTTTGTCTGAAAACAAGTCAAAGTGGCATCAAACCATTTGGTGTGATCATATGAACTACTCCATAATGTAGTATTTAAGAGGGACTGATGACGAGCTTATAGTCATGCAGGTCTAGGATGCTGTCGGGCGTTGTAGCATTTATTTTGGAAACACCAGAAGCTTCTTTGCTTTCATTTAGAAAGCAAAAAAAAAAGTCAACAAGTGCATGACTTTGATGCATTATCTACTTCATGCATATTCATTCATCGCATCCATACCTTGGCCCATTTTATTCATCCTTGTTGCACTTTAGAAAAACAAGTGTGAACTACGCATGTAAGACAAATAGACATCATACATTGTATAACCATATGTCTAATAACCATTCTAAATGTGCTAGGATGAAACTTAAAGGGGTTCTTCAGGATTTTGTATCTACTTCCTCTGAGTCAGATGAACTCGTGTATACCATGTTTATGTCTCTGTGTCCATTATGAAGGAAGTTAGAGGTAGTTTCGAGAGCCAATGCTAACTAGCGTTAGCGCAATGCCTGGAAATCTATAGGTATCTACTAGCATGGGTATCTACGAGTTAATCTGACGCTGGAGCAGTAGATAAAAGGGCCTCATTGCCAAAATCCCAAAGTATTCCTTTAAGGATTTTGGGCACTGACCAGCCAGGGTAGTAGATCACAAATTCATGTCCAAAATCTGTGCCATGCAATATTTGAACATTTCACTAGCCTGGCTGGCTAGGTTGTCATATTTTCTACTAGCCCAGTATAAAAAGTTTGAGCCTCAGGCTAGCTTAATATCCATCCCTAAAAACGTTTGAACACATCAAAGTGTATTACGGTAACATGGTTCCAATTCATTTGCTTATAATTTGATAAATTGATGTTACAGCATGTACGCTAAATTGGTATACAAATGCAAAGCAACTATAGAATGTCCATGCTTGTTTCCACAGCGTTCAGAGAGTTCTCCATGCTACTGTTTAAATGGTCCTCTTTTGATTTCACTGTAATTAAAAAAAGATATGAAAAGCATGCAACATCCAAACTTAATATATCTAAAATAGGCATTTGCCTATATTAAAACACTAAAATAAGTATGCTATGTAAGACCAAAAAATATGCAAGATAAATAAAAACAAGCTTGTAAGTGTATTTGTAGTCTCACCTACAGTACTAACCATTGTAGCACTCACTCAGCAACCTCAGTAACTGTTAAAGATATCCTGTAAACCCACACTTAAACTTCAGTATTCTCAAGGAGATCACACACAAATGATCTCTCAGTATGCAGTATGTGTGAGTAGTTCCTTGTTTAGAGATTACAAGTGTAGTATTGCATTATATTCAGCTGGGTAACACTTTATATTAAGGAGCCTTGGCTTAATAAACCATTTATAAACAGCATGTGACGCCTAGCATTGGGGTGAGTTGCTGTCGGGAGTGTTCTGGAATCCAATGGGCTGCTTTAGCATTAGTTAGTCTAGCATGCTGATGGAAAAGGCAGTTTAATAAAAAAACAAGTATTATTTCAATCTTCTCGATTTCGCGGATTGGATAATGGGATAATTAGGAGTCCAGTGACACCTTCCATCCTGCAGTGAAAACATAGTGGCATATGATCGTTTTGACCTGTATAGTTTTTTGGGCCTTTTCACCCAGCTTTGTCCCAGCCAGGAAGAATGAAGTCCTCCACAATAGCATGGGGCTTGCCAGTCCTAGCCACTTGGTAGCTCAACATATAAGACGCTTCTAGACCCTTCTTATTAATTGTATCTGTTGCTTTTATACACGTCTTACTACTCCCGTGGCTTATTTTTCAAATTGCCATGTTTTGTTTCTAAATGTCTGCACAAGAGTTTCATTGAGTTGTGAGATAGTACTTTTGCACATATAACACACTGTGGCTGAAGAAAGGCACTACTCCTAATATAAGTGAACCCCAAATCAGTTCTCATCATATTTGTGCCTCTTCGATGGTCCAACGTCCCTGTCTGTTGTTCGATGCTTTCCCGGGTAAGCGAGCAGTAGCTCTTCGGCTGCATCAGATTCACAACTGTCAGTGTCCATGCTAGCTGGGCGAACAACACATGTAGAATTACTGATGCTAGCATTGGATGTGCTCGTGGAAGCAGAACAACTTGTGTCCTTGACAGGTGCAGTACTGCTGGTATTAGCAGTACTACCAGTAGA
The DNA here is from genome assembly GCF_029448725.1 of Salvelinus fontinalis. NCBI lineage: Eukaryota > Metazoa > Chordata > Actinopteri > Salmoniformes > Salmonidae > Salvelinus > Salvelinus fontinalis. The sequence continues at coordinate 72,939,473 of NC_074665.1, forward strand.
GCTGGTATGTGTCTCTATGGACACAGGCCTTACTTTTTTTAACCATTTATCAATTTTCGAGCAAATGGATTGAGCAGCAGCTACGTTTGGCTACATACGGATCGTTAGTGGAATTCCCGCAAAAAAGTAACGGGTAATGTGATTGGATGTTAATTATTTAACTAGGCTACCTGTACTTGACATTGTGCTGTTATTTCGCTGAACACGAGATGGTTTAATTTTATTTTTGGCAGTGAAACGGGGCTACTCAAACCTCACCCAAATGTATAGTCCCTTTGGAAAATATAAATGGACTGTTTGAAAATGTGAAGAAAAAAATAAATAATATTATTAATTAAAAATAAATTTAAAATCACATTATTATTTGGCGTACCCCCGACGGCATTGCCCAGTTTGGGAATACCTGACATAGATAAATACATTTATAAATAGTGAGTCAAACCATTAATCAACCATTAACACATGCCTTGTAAATAATCTGATGAGTTGACAATAACTGCTTTATAACTGGTTTATTAGTACACTGGTAGTACATTATAAATTATTTTGAAATTGTGACATACTATGATCAAACACCTTATTAATTATCTTAACTCAGTAATAAATTCTCTCAACCAGCTTCATGAAGTAGTCGCCTGGAATGCATTTAAATTAACAGGTGTGCCTTGCTAAAAGTACATTTGTGGAATTTCTTTCCTTCTTAATGTGTTTGAGCCAATAAGTTGTGTTGTGACAAGGTAGGGATGGTATACAGAAGATATCCCTATTTGGTAAAAGACCAAGTCCATATTATGGCAAGAACAGCTCAAACAAGCAAAGAGAAACGACAGTCCACCATTACATTAATGTCAATCAATCCAGAACTTTTCAAGAACTTTGAAAGTTTCTTCAAGTGCAGTCGCAAAAACCACCAAGCGCTATGATGAAACTGGCTCTCATGAGGACCGCCACAGCAAAGAAAGACACAGAGTTACCTCTGCTGCAGAGGATAAGTTCATTAGAGTTACCAGCTTCATAAATTGAAGTGATTTACTTAGAATTCAAGGCACACTTAACCAGCATGGCTACCCCAGCATTCCATCCCATCTGGTTTGCGCTTAGTGGGACTATCATTTGTTTTTCAACAGAACAATGACCCAACACACCTCCAGGCTTTGTGTATTGTAATTGACAAAGAAGGAGAGTGATGGAGTGCTGCATCAGATGACCTGGCCTCCACAATCACCCGACCTCAACTCAATTGAGATGGTTTGGGATGAGTTGGACCGCAGAGTGAAGGAAAAGCAGCCAAGAAGTGCTCAGAATATGTGGGAACTCATTCAAGTGCTTTCATGATTTACATTAACAACAATTTTGAAACTAATTTCCATGACCTTACAAACCTTAATTTGACAACTTGGAACTGCGCATCATGCCGTTCAGCCTGGCACATTTTCAGTCTGCACAAGTCTACTGTCACACGCAGATTCACTGACTAGCGGCAAATAGACTTGAACAAAGAGGAATCAGAAAAATGAATGCCCACTCTCCCTTGCTATTATTCAATGCAGATCCTGCCTGCATTCCACTTTGATCAAACTTTTTTGCCTTGGTGTGTGAATCTGGGCCAGCAACATGCTATTTTGTTTTATAGAGGAGCCGGTACGCAATTCCCCAAAAATTAGAAGTGCCGGTACAGCGCTCCGGACAGCTCTGGCCCAAGTCAAGCACTGGCTGTCATCATCAACTTAACCTGTTGGGGATGGGGGCGCTGTTGAGACTATTTATGCTAATTGGGTAATTTTTGAAACGGCTTCCCACAAAATCCTTGATCGTACAATATGCATATTATTATTATTATTGGATAGAAAACAGTCTATAGTTTCTATAGGAGTTGAAATTTTGTCTCTAAGTGGAACAGAGCCCATTCTACAGCAATTTCCCTGACATGGAGTCAGATTTCAGAAATGTTGGCCACTGTTCTGAAGTCAGTTAAAAGGGCACTGTTATTGCTATGACTATACGGACACTTCTTACGTCTTCCCCTGGATGCCTTTACGTGATGACGATTCCAATGGGGTCGATTGCGCGTTCACAGGCCCTATAAATGAAAAAACCCTGTAGCTAGCAAGTCTTTTCTTGCTGCGTAACGCGCGTGGAGGACACCGACCCCCTCCTGTTCCAAGCGTTAGTTTAGCCTGTTATATTTCTCCGGTCATCTTTTCACTCGTTATAGGAGTTAAAAACATCATAAGGTAGTTAATTTAAAGCGTTTTATAGCAATTTATATCCGTTTAGTGCGATTTTGGGACATTTATTTTTGAAACGATGTGAATAGTTGGGCACGCTTTTCAGTTCATCCCGAACGCAGTTGGCATTTCCACATGGCAAGAGGACAGCTTTCCACCAAAAGACGATTACTCCCAAGAAAGGATCCTTTGCCCAAGATACTGATGGAAGAACAGCTCAAGGTAGGACATTTTTATTATGATAAATCGTGTTTCTGTCGAAACATTTTAGTGGCTTAGGACGCCATGTTTTTTGACGTAGCTTCGCTTGGCGCAAACTGTATTGAAAAGTAAGGATAAATTAAAAAATGTAATTCCGCAATTGTATTAAGAATTAAATTGTCTATCAATCCCTGTCCACCCTATATTTTTTAGTCACGTTTATGAGTATTTATGTATAAGAGTAGATCACTGTCTAAGTGGCGCAAGGACATATTCTGACCAGCTGAGTTACATTTCACATTGTCTAACCATGATTTTGGTGGCTAAATATAAACGTTTTCGATCAAACTCTATATGCATTGTGTAATATGATGTTACAGGAGTGTCATCTGAAGAATTCTGAGAAGGTTAGTGAAAAAATTAATATATTTTTGGCGATGTTGACGTTATCGCTCACTTTGGCTAGAATCAATGCTGGGCTGCTATGTGCTATGTGCTATGCTAATATAACGATTTATTGTGTTTTCGCTGTAAGACACTTAGAAAATCTGAAATATTGTCTGTATTCACAGGATCTGTGTCTTTCGATTCGTGTATGCTGTGTATTTTTACGAAATGTTTGATGATTAGTAAGTAGGTAAACACGTTGCTCTAAGTAGTTTTTCTAGTCCATTTGTGACGGTGGGTGCAATTGTAACCTATGCCATCTACCTGAAATATGCACTTTTTTCTAACAAAACCTATCCCATACCATAAATATGTTATCAGACTGTCATCTGATGAGTTTTTTTGTTGGTTAGGGGCTATAAATATCTTAGTTTAGCCGAATTGGTGATGGCTACTGGTGTTGGTGGACAAATAAAAGATGGTGGATTATGCTAATGTGTTTTTAGGTAATAGATGTACATCTTTACATATTGTGTCTTCCCTGTAAAACATTTTAAAAATCGGACATGTTGACTGGATTCACAAGATCTGTGTCTTTCATTAGCTGTATTGGACTTTAACCTGTCTAGGATCAGCGTGGCGCTAGCGGCACCCCCCCCCCCCCCCCACTGAAAAACCAGTGCCGCGAAATTCAAAAAAAATATTTTTTTAAAATATTTAACTTTCACACATTAAAGTCCAATACAGCTAATGAAAGACACAGATCTTGTGAATCCAGTCAACATTTCCGATTTTTAAAATGTTTTACAGGGAAGACACAATATGTAAAGATGTACACCTATTACCTAAAAACACATTAGCATAATCCACCATCTTTTATTTGTCCACCAACACCAGTAGCCATCACCAATTCGGCTAAACTAAGATATTTATAGCCCCTAACCAACAAAAAAACTCATTAGATGACAGTCTGATAACATATTTATGGTATGGGATAGGTTTTGTTAGAAAAAAGTGCATATTTCAGGTAGATGGCATAGGTTACAATTGCACCCACCGTCACAAATGGAATAGAAAAACTACTTAGAGCAACGTGTTTACCTACTTACTAATCATCAAACATTTCGTAAAAATACACAGCATACACGAATCGAAAGACACAGATCCTGTGAATACAGACAATATTTCAGATTTTCTAAGTGTCTTACAGCGAAAACACAATAAATCGTTATATTAGCTTAGCACATAGCAATTAGCAGCCCAGCATTGATTCTAGCCAAAGTGAGCGATAAAAGTCAACATCGCCAAAAGATATTAATTTTTTCACTAACCTTCTCAGAATTCTTCCGATGACACTCCTGTAACATCACATTACAACATGCATATACAGTTTGATCGAAAATGTTTATATTTAGCCACCAAAATCATGGTTAGACAATGTGAAATGTAGCTCAGTTGGTCAGAAAATTTCCTTGCGCCACTTAGACAGTGATCTACTCTTATACATAAATACTCATAAACGTGACTAAAAAATATAGGGTGGACAGGGATTGATAGACAATTTAATTCTTAATACAATTGCGTTATTACATTTTTTAATTTATCCTTACTTTTCAATACAGTTTGCGCCAAGCGAAGCTACGTCAAAAAACATGGCGTCCTAAGCCACTAAAATGTTTCGACAGAAACACGATTTATCATAATAAAAATGTCCTACCTTGAGCTGTTCTTCCATCAGTATCTTGGGCAAAGGATCCTTTCTTGGGAGGAATCGTCTTTTGGTGGAAAGCTGTCCTCTTGCCATGTGAAAATGCCAACTGCGTTCGGGATGAACTGAAAGCGTGCCCACCTATTCACAGCGTTAAAGAAATAAATGTCCCAAAATCGCACTAAACGGATATAAATTGCTATAAAACGCTTTAAATTAACTACCTTATGATGTTTTTAACTCCTATAACGAGTGAAAAGATGACCGGAGAAATATAACAGGCTAAACTAACGCTTGGAACAGGAGAGGGTCGGTGTCCTCCACGCGCGTTACGCAGCAAGAAAAGACTTGCTAGCTACAGGGTTTTTTCATTTGTAGTGCCTGTGAACGCGCAATCGACCCCATTGGAATCGTCATCACGTAAAGGCATCCAGGGGAAGACGTAAGAAGTGTCCGTATAGTCATAGCAAAATCAGTGCCCTTTTAACTGACTTCAGAACAGTGGCCAACATTTCTGAAATCTGAATCCATGTCAGGGAAATTGCTGTAGAATGGGCTCTGTTCCACTTAGAGACAAAATTTCAACTCCTATAGAAACTATAGACTGTTTTCTATCCAATAATAATAATAATATGCATATTGTACGATCAAGGATTTTGTGGGAAGCCGTTTCAAAAATTAGCCAAATTAGCATAAATAGTCTAAACAGCGCCCCCATCCCCAATTAATGTGTGAAAGTTAAATATTTAAAAAAAATATTTTTTTGAATTTCGCGGCACTGGTTTTTCAGTGGGGGGGGGGGGGGGTGTGCCGCTAGCGCCACGCTGATCCTAGACAGGTTAAGGCACTTCGGTAGCCATTTTGATTTCTATGTTATAGACCCATTGATGTCGATCAGTGAGAAGAAACCAGATAGGACACTTGACAACAGTTAAGACAGTTCACATTGCATTACTCAACAAACACAAACACAGAGAATCAGACAAACACGGTTACGTCCCAAATGGCACCCTATTCCCTGAACCCTAAAAGCAACAATCTTTTTTCTTTTTTTGCCCCCAAATTGGTAATGATTTAAAAGAGACACTAACTGTCAAGCAGTAACACTCTTTATTTTATTAACCTTTTGTACCATAAATGAAATGGCCAATAGGGCTCTGGTCAAAAGTAGTGTACTATATAGAGAATAGGGTACCATTTGGGATGCAAGCCTCTTTAGAGGGGTACATACTTCTGTTTGTCCCGCGAGTCCCTGCTCTTGGCGCGGTTGGTACGGTTGGTGGCAGTGAGAGAATGGACGGAGGAGCTCTTTTTGCTGGAAGAATGGGAGGAGTGGGAGCTGTGGGAGAGGCTGGCCCTGGACTGACCCGCATTATGATCAAACTGCATCAGGCAGAAGATCAGGTCTGATGGCACCAACTCAAAACCATATGGCGGATTGGTTATCACATACCTAAAGAGGAAAGAGCCAGTGATGAGTCATCAATACAGATGATCTACTATTGATTTATCCCCAAAAATGATCAACCAGATGCCAAAGCTGGTTGAAATGACGTAATTACAACCATGTTACAACGGTTGACATCTAGTTGTAATGATGTCGTTGCAACCAGTTTTGCCTTCTGGGTAGTGGACATTCTGCCAACAGTAATTTAAGCTACAACATACTCACCGTTTAGTGCATTGACTTGTATGACTTTGTGTGTTTAAATGTGCGTCTCTTAATCGATAAATTCCGAAGCACAGCATGTTGTAAGTTTTTAAAGCTTTACAAAATAAGTCACCGTAGCAACCACCATCCTGTAAGGCAGAGAAGCAGAACATTTCATACGGAGTTTGGATATTTCACACACGTTTGTCAAATGATACAGATCTCAATAAAAAATCTGATAAAAATACATATATTTCTTAATGTGAATGAAAGGTGTATTTACATATGAACATATTATATCTCCCTCAAAATGAATTTCATTATAAACATGTCCACTGTTTGTATGGTTCAGCATTTGCTATGATAGGGGTCACAGGCCTGGATATATCATATCACCCAGCCATCTCCACATGCCTTGTTCTCCCCTACTGGCCTCGATGAGCAAACAGCCCTGAAGGACTTCTCTCTACTGCAAGCCGAGGTGACAAAACACAACCAGTCACTTACTCCCAAGTCAGCGAAAGGCCCGTCGTACAAGGCTAGCTGTGCCACACGACACCTGTCCCGGTTAGCGAGGGTCTGCGGCGTGCTGTAGCCTCCTCGTAATGCGTTCTCCTCCGCCAATAGACCCTCCAGCTCCGGAGTGGCCCCCCCTGTTACCAGCGTCCGGATCAGGGTGAGGATATTATCATTGAAGTATGTCTGAAAGGATGAAGGAGAAGGAGAGAGAGAAAGAGAGAGAGAGGGAGTATCCTTAAGCAAAGCAAACCCAGCCAAAGTCACAGCTGAATCCACTCAAAGTGCCATGCAGCCTGAAGAGACAGTGCTATCTAACCCTGGCCTGTCTCTTCACGTCGCCCTGCACCCAGACAGAACAAACAGGATATTCCAATTACTGCAGGTTACTCTCTCTCTCACTCCTCTCCATTCACGTCCATCAGATAGAGCTACAGTGACTTGTTCCTACACATTCATGCTGTTGAAGTACTCTTAGGAGTGGTAAGATCGGGAACGAAAGGTTTAGCTGGATAGAGAAGAGACGACAGTAGAGTAGCAGTGGTAGGATAATAAATATGTAACAACCTCCTTTTAGTCAGTTACACCAATGTAGACTAGAGAACATGTTCAGGCCTTTTGATTTCTCTGTCCCTTCTTCCTAATATCATGCACATCTTGATCACTGCTTTGTTCCCCATTAGTGAGCCTGTACTGTGATGTCTGCCGCTTTCTAACGCTGTAGACTATAGAGGCTACAGCTGTCTCTCTGTCTGTCTGTCCTTGTTTGTTCTACACAGGGACATGTCCCCTGGCTGGGCCGCTGTCAGGGCTCCAGAGCAGAATGATGGACGAGGCCAATCTATTAAGTAGCATGACCTTTGTCTACAGTGAATCGCACTTGAAGGGAGCTTCTCAGTCAATGTGAAAGGTAGACAGATGAAGCCATCATACCAGGTAAAGTGCCAGGCTTTCGTGTCTGTCTTCCTGGAGCTTTTTAAACACTGGGACATAAAATGCAATTGTACCAATGGGATTCCACTAAGACCTTGCTTGATATGATGATGTCTGTATAGATACCTTTTAGTTAAAAACATCTATAGTTACACCTTCCTAACCAATATTTTCATTACGCATTTAGGTTATGAAATGTCTAAACCACAAGCACTTTGCGTTATCAACTGGGGTCCGAACCCGGGTCTCTGGCGAGCCCACTGAGCTAAAGCCTAGCCAATCGCTCAGGGGAGCCAACACAAGCCTTCAGGTCTGGGTTTTGTGTCTTACCGCACTCATCAGGGAATCCAGCACACTGACTGCGAAGGCCGTCCCACAGGCGAAGGGCTGAGTGAGGTACAATTCTGTGTCAGGGTCATCATCATCATCCTGGTCCAGGAACTGAACATTGGAGTCATTTACTGGTGGAGAAAGACATACAAATAGGAACTTATTGATGTGTATGCTACTACAGTATCATGGTATAGCATGAAACACATGCTGTTGACTTTGCCAGTAACATGCCGACTAGACCGGCCAGGTTGCGTGCGTGAGCATTGCAACACATACATGTTATTCACTCATTTCATTCAAACTGCTCGTGAGTCAACGGGCAGTTTGGATGCGCTGATGCGCTGTAAGTCCCGCCTTTCCCATCTACTCATTGGTTTTCCCAAGCATACTAACCCACGTGGGTGATTGAAAGATGAATGTGGAGAGATTAATCCTCGACTAACCTGTGCCCCCGCACATTGACTCTGTACCGGTACCCTCTGTATATAACCTCGCTACTGTTATTTTACTGCTGCTCTTTAAGTATTTTTTACTTATCTATTTTTTACTTAACACTTATTTTTCTTAAAACTGCATTGTTGGTTAAGGGCTTGTAAGTAAGCATTTTACTGTAAGGTCTACACCTGTTGTACTCGGCGCATGTGACAAATACAATTTAATTTGATTTAATCAAAGAAAACGAACTAGGTCTCCCCTTTACCAGTGAAATAATTGTCAAAGTAGAAAATTGTGTGTTAACTCAAAATGGGTAAAAATTCTACAGAGATCCAGCAAAAAATAGGACCATTATGGATTTCAGGTAAAATAACAACCCAATGTTTATCTCCCAGGACAAAGTAGCTAGCAACAACAAGCTAGCTAAATGTCCATGAATGTTTCATGTGTGTTTCGACCAGTCTCCAAATGAATAGTTGGTTCACAGTTGGTTTTGATATTTTAACTTCATAAACGCGTCATAAACGTGTCTTGTAGGGAGAGACAAAAATCAACATGACCACAATGGTGGACGCGCGTATGGGCCGGTTTGGTCAAGGTGTAGGCTGCTGAATATACAATACAGTACAAATCAATTTGATCAAAAGCTCAACCATATGGAGTAAAGAATTATCATGCATACTATATACTTTTACATACAGACTAAATGTGCAACTTAATCTAAGACATGGTTCACATCCAACAGTGACTATGAAGCATCACATATTCAGTGATAGAACGTACACAATGCCTGATAGCACAGAGGGATTGCTTTAAACAGTCAATGGCAGGGGATATGGATTGTTATGAGAATGAAAGGGGGTTTAGTATTTCAAAAGTATACATTCAAATCATTGTTGTACTTGGAGAAGATCTTAATAGGCATTGTTGATGAAACCAAACATACACCGAGTGTAGAAAACATTAGGTACACCTTCTAATATTGAGTTGCATCCCCTTTTGCCCTCAGAACAGCCTCAATTCTTTGGGCCATGTACAAGGTGTCTCTACAAGGTGTCGAAAGCGTTCCACAGGCATGCTGGCCCATGTGACTCCAATGCTTGCCACAGTTGTGTCTAGTTGGCTGGATATCCTTTGGGTGGTGGACCATTCTTGATATACACAGGAAACTGTTGAGCGTGAAAGACCCAGTACCGTTGCAGATCTTGACACACTCAAACCGGTGCGCCTGGCACCTTCTATCATTCACTGTTCAAAGGCACTTAAATCTTTTTTTCTTGCCGATTCAACCTCTGAATGTCACACAAACACAATCCATGTCTCAATGGATTAAAAATCCTTCTTTAACTTTTTATTGCAGTGGGCTAAATCAGGGTCAAATAATTTATTGGTAGTCTTAAACAAAATGGATTAAATAAAATAAAAAATCCTCTTGAATCTACACACAATACTCCATAATGTTTTATAATCGAATCCAAGATGGCGTAGCAGTCAGATGTCCTTTGTCCTCGTCCTGTCCCGTGTATATATATTTTATATATTTTTCTTCGCATTTCTTTTTATATATATTTTTTTCTTCTTAAAAACTCAACTTCAAAACACTCTCCTGCAATCCACCTCTGTGGATTCTCTGTCGACACGACCACGTCTGGTCTGCAGACGAATAGCCCATCCGCTGTGCCCTCAACCGGCCTCCGTCTGAGCAGACCCCCTCCGTCTGAGCAGACCTCCCCCCGGGCTACTAACTTTAAACGCCGCGGGCTAGTTTAGTGGAGGCCTCACTGCCCCATCTACGGCTGCCCCCTGGACACTATGATCACTTGGCTACATAGCTGATGCCTGCTTGACTGTCCATTAATTCACGGTACTCCATTCCGTTTATTTGTGTTTTATCTGTCGGCTCTGTGCTTTAACTCAGGATCTGTGTGTAGTTAATCCGACCCTCTCTGCCTAGCCGTCGCCATTTTTACCTACTGTTGCTGTGTTAGCTGACTAGCTGCTGTTATATCACCTGTTGTTTTAGCTAGCTCTGACTAGCTGCTGTTATATCACCTGTTGTTTTAGCTAGCTCTCCCAATGAAGACCTGCAATCACTTTACGCCTTACTGCATGGCTCCCTCTAATATCAATATGCCTTGCATACTGTTGTTCAGGCTAGTTATCATTGTTTTGGTTTGCAATGGACCCCGTAGTTCCACTCTCCGTACCTCTGATACCTCCTTTGTCCCACCCCCCACACATGCGGTGACCTCACCCATTGAGACCAGCATGTCCAGAGATACAACCTCTCTTATCATCACCCAGTGCCTGGGCTTGCCTCCGCTGTACCCGTGCCCCACCATACCCTGGTCTGCACATTATGCCCAGAATCTATTCTACCACGCCCATAAATCTGCTCCTTTTATTCCTTGTCCCCAACGCTCTAGGCGACCAGTTTTGATAGCCTTTAGCCGCACCCTCATCCTGCTACTCCTCTGTTCCTCGGGTGATGTGGAGGTAAACCCAGGCCCTGCATGTCCCCAGTCACCCTCATTTGTTGACTTCTGTGATCGAAAAAGCCTTGGCCTCATGCATGTCAACATCAGAAGCCTCCTCCCTAAGTTTGCCTTACTCACCGCTTTAGCACACTCTGCCAACCCTGATGTCCTCGCCGTGTCCGAATCCTGGCTTAGGAAGGCCACCAAACATTCTGAGATTTCCATACCCAACTATAACACTTTCCGTCAAGATAGAACTGCCAAAGGGGGAGGAGTTGCAATCTACTGCAGAGATAGCCTGCAAAGTTCTGTCATACTTTCCAGGTCTATGCCCAAACAGTTCGAACTTCTAATTTTAAAAATTAATCTCTCCAGAAATAAGTCTCTCACTGTTGCCGCCTGCTACCGACCCCCCTCAGCTCCCAGCTGTGCCCTGGACACCATCTGTGAATTGATCGCTCCCCATCTAGCTTCAGAGTTTGTTCTGTTAGGTGACCTAAACTGGGATATGCTTAACACCCCGGCAGTCCTACAATCTAAGCTTGATGCCCTCAATCTCACACAAATCATCAAGGAACCCACCAGGTACAACCCTAAATCCGTAAACATGGGCACCCTAATAGACATTATCCTGACCAACTTGCCCTCCAAATACACCTCTGCTGTCTTCAATCAAGATCTCAGCGATCACTGCCTCATTGCCTGTATCCGCCACGGGTCCGCGGCCAAACGACCACCCCTCATCACTGTCAAACGCTCCCTAAAACACTTCTGCGAGCAGGCCTTTCTAATCGACCTGGCCCGGGTACCCTGGAAGGATATTGACCTCATCCCGTCAGTTGAGGATGCCTGGTCATTCTTTAAAAGTTACTTCCTCACCATATTAGACAAGCATGCTCCGTTCAAAAAATGCAGAACCAAGAACAGATATAGCCCTTGGTTCACTCCAGACCTGACTGCCCTCGACCAGCACAAAAACATCCTGTGGTGAACTGCAATAGCATCGAAGAGCCCCCGCGATATGCAACTGTTCAGGGAAGTCAGGAACCAATACACGCAGTCAGTCAGGAAAGCAAAGGCCAGCTTTTTCAAGCAGAAATTTGCATCCTGTAGCTCTAACTCCAAAAAGTTCTGGGATACTGTAAAGTCCATGGAAAACAAGAGCACCTCCTCCCAGCTGCCCACTTCACTGAGGCTAGGTAACACGGTCACCACTGATAAGTCCATGATAATCGAAAACTTCAACAAACATTTCTCAATGGCTGGCCATGCCTTCCTCCTGGCGACTCCAACCTTGGCCAACAGCCCCTACCCCCCCCGCTGCTACTCGCCCAAGCCTCCCCAGCTTCTCCTTTACCCATATCCAGATAGCAGATGTTCTGAAAGAGCTGGAAAACCTGGACCCATACAAATCAGCTGGGCTTGACAATCTGGACCCCCTATTTCTGAAACTGTCCGCCGCCATTGTCGCACCCCCTATTACCAGCCTGTTCAACCTCTCCTTCGTATCATCTGAGATCCCCAAGGATTGGAAAGCTGCCGCGGTCATCCCCCTCTTCAAAGGGGGAGACACCCTGGACCCAAACTGTTACAGACCTATATCCATCCTGCCCTGCCTATCTAAGGTCTTCGAAAGCCAAGTCAACAAACAGATCACTGACCATCTCGAATCCCACCGTACCTTCTCCGCTGTGCAATCCGGTTTCCGAGCCGGTCACGGGTGCACCTCAGCCACGCTCAAGGTACTAAACGATGTCATAACCGCCATCGATAAAAGACATTACTGTGCAGCCGTCTTCATCGATGTTGCTCTTGCTGCGGGCGATTCCCTGATCCACCTCTATGCAGACGACACCATTCTGTACACTTCCGGCCCTTCCTTGGACACTGTGCTATCTAACCTCCAAACGAGCTTCAATGCCATACAACACTCCTTCCGTGGCCTCCAACTGCTCTTAAACGCTAGTAAAACCAAATGCATGCTTTTCAACCGTTCGCTCTCTGCACCCGCACGCCCGACTAGCATCACCACCCTGGACGGTTCCGACCTAGAATATGTGGACATCTATAAGTACCTAGGTGTCTGGCTAGACTGCAAACTCTCCTTCCAGACTCATATCAAACATCTCCAATCCAAAATCAAATCTAGAGTCGGCTTTCTATTCCGCAACAAAGCCTCCTTCACTCACGCCGCCAAACTTACCCTAGTAAAACTGACTATCCTACCGATCCTCGACTTCGGCGATGTCATCTACAAAATAGCTTCCAATACTCTACTCAGCAAACTGGATGCAGTCTATCACAGTGCCATCCGTTTTGTTACTAAAGCACCTTATACGACCCACCACTGCGATCTGTATGCCCTAGTCGGCTGGCCCTCGCTACATGTTCGTCGTCAGACCCACTGGCTCCAGGTCATCTACAAGGCTATGCTAGGTAAAGTGCCGCCTTATCTCAGTTCACTGGTCACGATGGCTACACCCACCCGTAGCACGCGCTCCAGCAGGTGTATCTCACTGATCATCCCTAAAGCCAAAACCTCATTTGGACGCCTTTCCTTCCAGTTCTCTGCTGCCTGCGACTGGAACGAATTGCAAAAATCTCTGAAGTTGGAGACTTTTATCTCCCTCAACAACTTTAAAAATCTGCTATCCGAGCAGCTAACCGATCGCTGCAGCTGTACATAGTCCATCTGTAAACTACCCACCCAATGTACCTACCTCACCCCCCATACTGCTTTTATTTATTTACTTCTCTGCTCTTTTGCACACCAGTATCTCTTCTTGCACATGATCATCTGATGATTTATCACTCCAGTGTTAATCTGCTAAATTGTAATTACTCGATTTATTGCCTACCTCCTGCCTTTTGCACACATTGTATATAGATTCTCTTTTTTCTACCATGTTATCGACTTGTTTATTGTTTACTCCATGTGTAACTCTGTGTTGTTGTCTGTTCACACTGCTATGCTTTATCTTGGCCAGGTCGCAGTTGCAAATGAGAACTTGTTCTCAACTAGCCTACCTGGTTAAATAAAGGTGAAATAAAAAATAAATAAAAAAAAGGACAAAGTGAAAACAGGCTTTAAAAAATGTTTGCAAATGTATTACAAATAAAAAACAGAAATACATTATTTACATAAGTATGCAGACCCTTTGCTATGAGACTCGAAATTGAGCTCAGGTGCATCCTGTTTCCATTGATCATCCTTGAGATTTTTCTACAACTTGATTAGAGTCCACCTGTGGTAAATTCAATTGACTGGACATGATTTGGAAAGGAACACACCTGTCTATATAAGGTCCCACTGTTGACAGTACATGTCAGAGCAAAAACTAAGCCATGAGGTTGAAGGAATTGTCCGTAGAGCTCCGAGACAGGATTGTGTCGAGGCACAGATCTGGGGAAGGGTACCAAAAAATGTCTTTAGCATTGAAGGTCCACAAGAACACAGTTGCCTCCATCATTCTTAAATGGAAGAAGTTTGGAACCACCAAGACTCTTCCTAGAGCTGGCCGTCCGGCCAAACTGAACAATCGGGGGAGAAGGGCCTTTGTCATGGAGGTGACCAAGAACCTGATGGTCACTCTGACCGAGCTTTAGAGTTCCTCTGTGGGGATGGGAGAACCTTCCAGAAGGACAACCATCTCTGCAGCACTCCCCCAATGTACATTACAGAAGACTGAAATATAACAAAACCGTTTGACATAGAAACACTGGATTTTTGGTGTAAAAATCAATAAATGTTTATTAATTATGAAAAATAGTAATAACATTCCACCCATGATGGCACTAGAGGGCGCTTTGGTCATTTGACTGCAGAAAAGGTTTATCCTGTCTCCACCCCTTCATCTACACTGTGGATTTAACAAATTACCTCATTAAGCAATCATAGCTTTCACCTGGATTCACCTGGTCATGGAAAAAGCAGGTGTTCCTAATATTTTGTAAACTCAGTGTATATTGAATCTGTGAGTATTGTCTCTGGTTGGATTTGTGGTCAGCTCTTACAACCCATATTCAGGCCATTCATGCACTCATGAATTCATGCATATTTAAAGCCTCAAGCTTTGAAATTCAACGCAAACAATCCTCAAGAGATTAAATATATAGTATTAACGACACCAATAAGATATCGTTTTGTCTTGTAAATATAGCTATAGTTCCAATTATATCTACACTGAACAAAAGTATAAAAGCAGCATACAACAATTTCATTGATTTTACTGAGTTACAGTTCATATGAGGTTATCAGTCAATTTAAATTAATTCATTTGGACCTAATATATGGATTTCATATGACTGGGAATACAGATATGCATCTGTTGGTCACAGATACCGTAAAAAAAAATGGGCCTCACAATGGGCCTCAGGATTTCTTCACTGTTTTCTTGTGCATTCAAATTGCCATCCATGAAATACAATTGGGTTCGTTGTCTGTAGCATATGCCTGCTCATACCATAACCCCACCGCTACCATGGGGCACTCTGTTCACAATCTTGACATCAGCAAACTGCTTCCTCACAAGATGCCATAAACGTGGTCTGCAGTTGTGAGGCCGGATGGACGTACTGCCAATTCTCTAAAACGACGTTGGAGGCAGCTTATGGTAGAGAAATGAACATTCAATTCTCTTGCAACAGCTCTCTTGGACATTCCTGCAGTCAGCATGCCAATTGCATGCTCCCTCAAAACTTGAGACATATGTGGCACTGTGTTGTGTCAAAACTACAAATTTTTGAGAGGCCTTTTATTGTCCCCAGTACAAGGTGCACCTGAATAATGATCATGCGGTTTAATCAGGTTCTTGATATGCCACACCTGTCATGTGGATGGATTATCTTGGCAAAGAAAAAATGCTCACTGACAGGGATGTAAACAAATTTATGCACAACATTTGAGAGAAATAAGCTTTTTGTGCCTATGGAACATTTCTGGGATCTTTTATTTCAGGTCATGAAACATGCGATCAACACTTACCGTGTGGCGTTTATATTTTTGTTCAGGGTATTCCTTTAAAAAGTCTTGTTACATACTTTCCACTGCCCAAAACGATGTCAATTTTTTTTTACATGCCTTTGACCACAAAAAGCACAAAGCTTTTAAAAAAGAAAGTATTGATGTTGAGTTTTGTTTCAGAAGTGTTACTTCTATCAGACACTTCCAGCTGGGTGCGAAAATAAACGTCAGTCAGATTTGACGAGTCAGATGAAAGGAAGGAGGTCATTGGCCAGAGGATATGATCTATGAAGAACTAAGATGCTACTTTGGAAACAGCCACAAGGACTTGTATTGGGATGAAAGGTCCTTGTGATTCTCAGAAAAGAGAAAGAAAAGAACAGGCGCATGAAGAAAGGAAGAAAAAAATAGGCCAAAACAGTGAATTGCAACAAAAGAACCCAGAGTAACATAGTACAATGTGCTCAAAGTGATACCATGGGAATGAACCAGACTAGGGCTACGTCCCAAATGTCACCCTGTTCCCTACATAGTGCACTACTTTTGACCAAGGCACAGGGCCCTGGTCAAAAGTAATGCACTACATAAGTAATAGGGTGCCATTTGGGAAGCAACCACAGCCTCTTGGGCCAGGCAGGACAAGAAATCAAAAGGAAGCTGGATGGAGGAGGAGGAGGAGGAGGCGGCTGTAGAGCAACACTGAGGCAGTAGCTTCTTACCCAGCTCTGTTATTATTTGTACGTTGATCCCACTGCTTTTATCCTGACTGAATGAAACCACAGGCAGGACTTTGCCTGCTGTTTTTGATAATGTTGCTACAGACAAGTGTTAGGGAGAAATAGTTACATGATGAAGCATGTTCAAGAGGTTATTAAGATTAGATGAATGTATTAGTCATGAATGGTTAAAAACATGAAAATCATCTTCAGAATGTTAGAGAGCAGCAATTGACTGAGGAATTATGTTCTGTTTTGTTTTGGTTGGTTGTCATCGTCAAAACCTGAAACATTCTTACTATAGATTAGATTAGAAAATGTTTCATATTCTCAATGAGGCAATTCATTTTGGTGCTTTTTCGTCAATCATTACAAAAAAGTATTAATATAATTACATGAAACTTTTCCTTTTCACACATTTCACCCTCCTAAAAGAGTTTGTCAAAGTGACATTTCATTCATACCTGCTGACATACCTAGTTCAGTGATGATGGGGATGTTGGCTCCTGTTGTGATGGAAGCCTGTCTGACCAACCCCCCATGAAGTGGACTGTTTTCAGGAGAGGACCTGTCCATGCCTGGAGGAGTGAAACCTGCATGGAAAGATATATAGACGTTAATGACTGCCTATGACATATATTAAAAGGCTGTATGTAGCTGTTATGAAGGCTTTATAAATGCGTACATTGTGGGTTACTACAAAACACATTCCTGCTATGTAGCACTGTTGTTCTGCCCCTGAGCAAGGCATTTAACCCCATTGTTCCACGGCGCCGATGACGTGGGTGTAGATTAAGGCAGCCCTCCTCTCTGATTCAGCGGGGTTGGGCTAAATGCGTAAAAAACATTTTGGTTGAATGCATTTAGCTTTTGAATGCATTTAGCAACTGACTAGGTATCCCCCTTTCCCTTTACTTATCTATTATCTGAGGAAGGTATATCAGTAGAAAGGAACAAATAATGATTTATTTATAATAAGTTGATATATATTTTAGCCATTCTTTGTCACATTCAAATAATTTGTAATAAGACAATATTACACAATGTTGAGTGTAATATTCTTGAGAGGTCCCTTCATCCATCCCTAAAACATAACAAATCTTACATGTGGCCCATTTTGTTTCCATTAAAGCCACGAAATAATAAAACAAGTGACGTGAGATTGACTTGACATCTCTTGCTTTCCTCAAACTGACAAGTAAACACATTAATTCAGTGACGCTGTATGCATTATACATGGTCCTTGTTTTGACATCTGTGTCTTGCTGCTGACTACGGAAAACCGCTAGGTCATACAAGTATTAGAGACACAACCAAAGTGCACAGAAATGTATTTTCAGGTCAAGAGGTCTCATTTACATTACATTCAATGCCAGGGAGTGACAGGCCATTACTGAAGACCATCTCACTCCACTGCCATTCCTCACACGAGAATTGTTTGATATAATATTGATAAATGATCTGCTATAAAAAATATATAGAAATTGTCAGATTGATTACATATGAATAATAATAATAATTCTTATTATTCATTTGCATTTTAATCTACAAACAAATACACATTTAATTGACTTTGCTTCCTCAAGTAAGGCTTTATGCCAGAATAATGCCAGATTATCACCAATTACATTATGAAGAAACCAACCAGTAGCTAACTAGTCATTGAAGAACATGAATCACCAGGCTTTCCTGTCAAACACACCCGGTCAGGGATATTCTTCCTGCCAGGGCCTGTCCCCTCTGGGCAGAGCACTGAACTATGATAGGCCAACTCCTTCCCCTTGCTTACCTTGGGAGTTAGCCTGCAAGACCCCGATGCTGTCGTCAAACTGCATGGACTTGATGTTGAGTGACGCCAGGATGCATTCCTTGTCCTGCAGTGATGCGTCGTCAATATTGTTCTGATTGGCCGACAGGATGACACACATGTCACAGAGGTTGATATTGACAGCCCTCAGATCGGCCCGGCTTAACGGTGTGCCCTGTGAAATATGAATATAAGATGAACAAACATTATTCTATAATAAATGATAATAGTAGAGATGTGATGGTGTGCCCTGTGACAGGAGAGGGATACAAAGGTGAAAAAGTTATTCTATACACTGTAAAACATTTCCTGTAATTTTTACAGTAAATTACTGGCAGCACAGTAATCTGTTACAGTGTAATAACTTGTACAACACTGTAGTTGAACAAAGACAAAATGTAAAGGTATATACAGCTATATAACATTAAACAAAGATAGTCATTGTGCAAAGTGTGAATGGTCACGTCATATCGCTGAGTCTCAGTATCAGTTATTTAACTCTGTTTCAATTAACTCATATTCCTTTTGTGTCTTTCTTCTGGAGGAAAACAAACTGACATCAATTTTCAAAATGTGATTTAGCTCTACTCACAGGTAAAATGGAGACTTTGGGGAAGTTGTGAAGGGTCTCCCATTCCCTCTTCAGGTACTCCAGAGAACCCACAAACACGATGGGTTTCAGCTCGTGGTAGTGGAAGTTGCTAGCTCTCAGAGGCATCACAAGGTTCCTTAGGCCCACCAAAGCCGACTTCGCGTCTCCAAATATACAGACGACCACGTGGCCGCTTAGGACAGTCATGGCAGCTTCACTTCTGGTCTGAGACAGGGAAACAAATCCAGGGACATAATATAATTCAAGCCTTATAAAAGGACATTAGAAAGGCTCTTACTTATAACAAGTAATAAAGCATTATACCTGCAGGCTGCAAATTACTAACCAATGCTATCCTTATTCAGTTAAGTTATTCTGAACAAAGTGTCCCTTGAAATTATTATTCACCTACTGACTGTAATATAGTATCTATTAGATTGTAATTTGCCATTTCTAATACAGCATATTGGTATAAGAAATGTCCTATACACAGGACTCCCCCATGGAGCAAATGGCATGCCAACCACCTCATTACAATGTTTAACTGCCCTTTTGTGACACGACACGTCTGTCGCGGGAGAGGACCGTGTCACCGGATACGTTCCAAATAACACCCTATTCCCTTTATAGTTGACTACTTTTGACCAGGACCCACAGAAAACCCATAGATCTCAGGTAAAAAGTAGTGCACTATATAGGAAATAGAGTGACATTTGGGACACAGCCACTGATGAATGACCCCCTCAGCGGGAGGGAGTATGGAGAAGCGTGAGGGAGTGAGGTACCCACCAAGATGACCTTCTCGATGTCTTTGGACTGGCACCAGTGGAACATCCCTGTGGAGTCGTACTTCTTCACGTTCATGTCCATGTTCTCAATCTGTTCGTTCCCCGGCATGAGGAGAGGGTCATGCCTAATCAAACAAAAGAAGGAGGGAGGGAGGAGAGAGATGAGGGAGGAGAGAAATGGAAGGATAAGAGATAGACCTGGAGGGAGGATTGAAAGCTAGTCGTCGTTGTGTCGTTTTAAAACGTAATGAACTGGCGCGTGGTCGGCAGCCGCTGGTCAATATTTGAACATCAAGATGAAAGGCAATAAATTGTTGAGCAATATTTACATGCGGTCGTATAACCTGAAAGTTGGCGAGACATATTTATCTGGTTTATATTTCAGCTCAGCAGTTGGAGGTTGTCACGACTTCCGCCGAAGTCGGTCCCTCTCCTTGTTTGGACGGTGTTCGACGGTCGACGTCACCGATCTTCTAGCCATCTTCTAGCCATCCATTTTTCATTTTCCATTGGTTTTGTCTTGTCTTCCTACACACCTGGTTCCAATCCCATCAATTACATGTTGTGTATTTAACCCTCTGTTTCCCCTCATGAGATTGTTTGTTGTATGTAGGTGTGTATTGTTAATTCTGGTGTGCGACGGGTTTTGCACCCTCTATTTGTTATGTTGTATACTTTGGTTTTCGGAGGTTTTGATGTTTATTAAACAGCTCCGTTTTTACCAAGTTTATTCTCTTGCGCCTGACTTCCCTGCCAGCAGAACGCACCACATTACAGAGGTATAGTATATCATGCTTACAAGCTAGAGATAAAGAACATCAGGATACTAAAGGATGTTTTGTCTACATGTCAGAAAAGCATATTTCAGATCAGGGAACCTGACTGCTGCTGTCACAGTTCCAAAAGTGGAGAAGAGTGAAGGAGTCAGGCGCAGAGAGCAGGGTAGTTCAGAAAGGACGTGGATTTAATATTCCAAAATTATCAGAGAGACGGTCACGCCACACACACAAGGGCGCGTAAAGTCCCAGTCCAAAACAAACAGGACTAAATTGAATCAGAACAGACACCACAAGAATGAAATGAAACACCACAAACAGAAAAACAAGCCCGCACAAAAGTCGGCGGGCCAACTGGGTTTAAATAGCCCACAATCAAACCAAAACACAAAACAGGTGCAACAAATCAGACAACACTAAATGAAACAGAAAAGGGGATCGGTGGCAGCTAGTAGGCCGGAGACGACGACCGCCGAGCGCCGCCCGAACTGGAAGAGGCACCATCTACGGCGGGATTCGTGACAGCTGCTTACAGTATGTACAGTGCCTTCAGAAAGTATTCACACGCCTTGACTTTTCCCACATTTTGTTGTGTTACAACCTGAATTTAAAATATATTAAATTGACATTTTGTGTCACTGGTCTACACACAATACACCATAATGTCAAAGGGGAATTATGTTTTTAATAAAAAATGGAAAGCTGAAATGTCTTGAGTCAATAAGTATTCAACCCATTTGTTATGGCAAGCCTAAATAAGTTCTGGAGTAAACATTTGCTTAACAAGTCACATAATAAATTGCATGGACTCACTCTGTGTGGAATAATAGTGTTTAACATGATTTTTGAATGACTACCTCATCTCTGTACTCAACACATACAATTATCTGTCAAGCAGTGCATTTCAAACACAGATTCAACTACAAAGAGCAGGGAGATTTTCCAATGCACCTATTGGTAGATGGGTAAAAACAAAAAACAGACATTGAATATTCTTTTGAGCATGGTGCAGTTATTAATTTCACTTTGAATGGTGTATCAATACACCCAGTCACTACAAAGATGCAGGCGTCTTTCCTAACTCAGTTGTCAGAGAGGAAGGAAACCACGCAGAGATTTCACCATGAGACCAATGGTGACTTTAAAACTTCTTACGGCTAGGGGGCAGTATTTGGAAGTTTGAATGAATGAGGTGCCCAAAGTAAACTGCCTGTTACTCAGGCCCAAAAGCTAGGATATGCATATAATTGGTAGTATTGGATAGAAAACACTCTAAAGTGTTAAAATATAATGTCTGTGAGTATAACAGAACTGATATAGCAGGCGAAAACCCGAGGAGAATCCATCCGAAATGCTTTTGTTTTGAGGCGACACCATTTAAAATGCCTGTCTATGGGAAAATCAAAGGAATACCTCCCAGATTGTAGTTCCTAGGGCTTCCAGTAGATGTCAACAGTCTTTAGAAAGAGTTTCAGGCTTGTTTTTTGAAAAATGAGCTAGAATTTGTAGTTTTTCTAGGTGGCTCCCATTTTGGCTGTAGTATTGTGGAGCGCGTGGATGAGAGCGTGCACTTCGTTATTTATCTCCGGTAAGGAACATACTATTCTCCGTCTTAAATTTGATCATTTATTTACATATTAGGGTACCTGAGTATTGATTAGAAATGTTGTTTGACTTGTTTGGACGAAGTTCATTGGTAACTTTTGGGATTCATGTGTATGCATTTTGAACGATGGAAACCGGTCGATTACTAAGTCAAGCGCGCCAACTAACCTTACTTTTTGGGGATATAAAGAAGGACTTTATCGAACAAAAGGACCATTTGTCATGTAGCTGGAACCCTTGGGATTGCAAACAGAGGAAGATCTTCAAAGGAACGTGATTTATTTTATCGCTATTTCTGACTTTTGGTGACGCCTCTGCTTGTTTGGAAAATGTTTGTAATGCTTTTGTATGCGGGGCGCTGTCCTCAGATAATCGCATGGTATGCTTTAGCCGTAAAGCCTTTTTGAAATCTGACAAAGCGGCTGGATTAACAAGAAGTTAAGCTTTTAAACGATGTAAGACACTTGTATTTTCATGAATGTTTAATATTACAAATTTTGTATTTTGAATTTCGCGCTCTGCAATTTCACCGGATGTTGGCCAGGTGGGACGCTAGCCCAAAGAGGTTTTAAAACAGTTGAATGGCTGTGATAGAACAAAATGGGGGATGGATCAAAAACACGCATCCTGTTTGCAATAAGGCACCAAAGTAAAATATGTGTCAAAGAAATTCACTTTCTGTCCTGATTACAAAGCGTTATATTTGGGGCAAATACAACACATCACTGAGTACCATTCCACATATTTTCAAGCATGGTGGTGGCTGCATCATGTTATGGGTATGCTTGTCATCGGCAAGGACTAGTAGGTTTTTTGTTTAATAAAAATAAATGGAATAGAGCTAAGCACAGGCAAAATCCTAGAGGAAAACCTGGTTCAGTCTGCTTTCCAACAGACACTGGGAGACAAATTCAACTTTCAGCAGGACTATAATTTAAAACGCAAGGCCAATATACACTGGAGTTGATTACCAGGATGACATTAAATGTTCTTGAGTGGCCTATTTATAGTTTTGACTTAAATCAGCTTGAAAGTCTATGACAAGACTGGAAAATGGCTGTCTAGCAATGATGAAGAACCAACTTGACAGAGCTTGATGAATTTTTTAAAGAATAATGTGCAAATATTGTACAACCCAGGTGTGCAAATCTCTCAGAGCCTTACCCAGAAAGACTCACAGCTGTAATCGCTGCCTAAGGTGATTCAAACATGTAATGACTCAGGGGTGTGAATACTTATGTAAATTAGATATTTCTTCATTTAATTTTCAATAAATGTGTAAACATTCTAAAAACATGTTTTAACTTTGTCATTATAGGCTATTGTATGTAGATTGGTGAGGGAAAAAATGTATCATCCATTTTGAATTCAGGCTTTAACACAACAAAATGTGGAATAAGTCAAGGGCTATGAATACTTTGTGAGGGCACTGTATGTGTCACAAATGGCACCCTAGTCCCTATATACTGTAGTGCACTACTTTTGACAAGAGCACTATGGGCCTTGGTCAAAAGCAGTGCACTATATAGGGAAAGGGTGCCTTTGGTTCGCACCCTCTTTCACTATTGTTAAGTGTCCTGCACTCAATATAGCACTTTACCTCTTTCGGGTTTTCACATAAGCCATCAGCAGGACTGCCCATAAAATTCCAGTTTCCATCCTCAAAACACACTCATCAATATGATATTAAAAACCTTTTAGGGGATCTGCAAACAAATCACTTTTACTCAAAGTCGAAGTCAAAGCTTTTTTATTCTTATTTTTTTCCAGACTCTTTTTTCCTGCTTATTCCTGTCAGAAGTGATCAGTGGAGACGCCAACAAACTGCAGGGTCATCAGAGTGAGTGACATCAATGGTGAGGAGGAAGAAGGAAGGAGATGGCAGCAATACACTGCTTCTGGATGCCTCACAAATTGCACCCTACTCCCTATATAGTGCACTACTACCTTTGACCAAGGCCCAAGAGCCTCTGGTCAAATGGGCCTTGGTCAAAAGTCGTGCAATACATAGGGAATAGGGTGCAATTTGGGACAAACCCTCTGACTGGCATGAGCATGGAGAACCAATTACGGCTTCCTTACAGCATACAGCTTCTGACGCTGCACTCCTCACGGTAAAAGCTTTAACAGACCACACTTTAAATATTTCAGCAATTTGCCCAATCATATTTGCTTTCCAAACTGAAGGTTATTAATGTTTTAGCATCTGAGTGGTGTGTGTGTCAGGACCGAACAAACCAATTTCTAGTGAGCGCGGTTATGAGCATCTGAGCTTGATGGTATCCTACACTGACCACTAAACGTTCTCCAAACAAGCGTACCTGCGGTTGTACTGTGCATGCATTGACGCTAAAACAGATATGATCTTTACAGTCCTTTTGAAAACAGTTGCAATATTCAGGTTGTGGAGACAGGTTGGGGAGAAGGCCAATCGGTAGTATGAGGGTTAAAGCACATTTTATATGGGATTAATAATTGTGTTTTAGGATATAACGCCTTATCATCAAGTGCTACAGGCGTAGAAAAATAAGCATGCCTGTTGCCATGTTAATCTTTGAAAATAAAACTACTTTTAGTTCCATGTCCCTAGCTTTTGTTACAACATGGATTAGTCAAATACATTTGCCTGAAGATAATACCCTCTGAAATATACACATACTCTATCTTCATCCTTTTAAATACTTTATATATTTTATCAGTTAAAAGCACTGTATCTTTGATCTGTATGGACATTAGAAGAATGCCACCCTAAGGAAGGTTTTAAGTATGCATGATGGTGTCAACTGAAAGTACAATCCTTCAGGCTCCATCAGACAGGAGACCCAAAATGTCTGCCTGTGGGGGTTTAACCCAAGGCTATAGTCATAATGTCCTCTCTCTCAGGAAAGTAGTTGGATAACGCTGGCAAACGTCTAATTTAAAGAAGCAATCAGCAGTTGAAACAATAACAAAGCAAACTCCTGTCTCTGTTTTGGTAAAAAGCTGAGGGATGGGGCTAGAGAAATGTAACCACTCAAATTCATGGACAGAGCTATGGATGCAAGGAAAGACCATCCATGATATCAAAATTATACTTTTAACAATGTTTTGAGGATATATAGTGTTTATTAAAATGTACATTGTTTACAAACATTGGCGTAAAACAAGCTTATATTTAGGGTTCTGATGGAGTGTGACAACTAAGCCCATGAGGCATTTATTTTAGTATAATCTTCAAGAATCAGTGTATATCATTAATTTATAAGTCCAAAAATGGATGAAGCAACTGCAGATTGCCCCTTTAAAATGCTTTCTACTTCTCAAACTCAAATCTGTCAGGAGAACTCAATTCAAAACGACAATTCAAAAAGACCCAGATTTGTACGTGAAAGACACAAAGGTTGTGTTTAAGCAGGGTTAGTGGAAGAAAAATCTTGGTTGTTTTAGTGTAGTGCACGACTCACACTTAAATATGTGAAGATACACTATACAGTGCCAGTCAAAAGTTTGGACACACCCACTCATTCAAGGGTTTTTCTTCATTTAAACTATTTTCTACATTGTAGAATAATAGTGAAGACATAAACTATGAAATAACACTTATGGAATCATGTAGTAACCAAAAAAGTGTTATTCAAAGTAGCCAGCTTTTGCCTTGATGACAGCTTTGCACACTCTTGACATTCTCTCAACCAGCTTCATGAGGTAGTCACCTAGAATGCATTTCACTTAACAGGTGTGCCTTGTTAAAAGTAAATTTGTGGAATTTCTTTCCTTCTTAATGCATTTGAGCCAATCAGTTGTGTTGTGACCAAGTCCATATTATGGCAAGAACAGCTCAAAGAAGCAAAGACAAATGACAGTCTATCATTACTTTAAGACATGAAGGTCAGTCAATCCGGAAAATTTAAAGAAGTGCAGTCACAAAAACCATTAAGGGCTATGATGAAACTGGATCTCTTGAGGACTGCCACAGGAAAGGAAGACCCAGAGTTACCTCTGCTGCAGAGGATAAGTTCATTAGAATTACCAGCCTAGGGCCTCCCGAGTGGCGCAGTGGTCTAAGGCCACTAGAGATCCTGGTTCCAGTCCAGGCTCTGTTGAAGCCGGCCACGACCGGGAGACCCAATTTTGTCCATTCGCGCACTAGCGACTCCTGTGGTGGGCCGGGTGCAGTGCACGCTGACATGGTCACCAGGTGTATGGTGTTTCCTCTGACACATTGGCGCGGCTGGCTTCCGGGTTAATCGGGCATTGTGTCAAGAAGCAGTGTGTCTTGGCTGGGTTGTGTTTCGGAGGACGCACAGCTCTCGACCTTCACCTCACCTGAGTCCGTACGGGATTTTCAGTGATGGGAAAAGACTGTAACTACCAATTGGATACCACGAAATTGGGGAGAAAAAGGGGTACAAATTAATATATAAAGAGTTACCAGCCTCAGAAACTGCAGCCCAAATGAATGCTTCACGGAGCTCAAGTAACAGACACATCTCAACAACAACTGTTCAGAGGAGACTGTGTGAATCAGGCCTTCATGGTCGAACTGCAAAGAAGAAACAACTCATAAAGGACACCAATAAGAAGAAGAGACTTGGGGTCTCCCGGGTGGCGCAGTGGTCTAGGGCACTGCATCGCAGCGCTAGCTGCGCCACCAGAGACTCTGGGTTCGCGCCCAGGCTCTGTCGCGACCGGGAGGTCCGTGGGGCGACGTACAATTGGCCTAGCGTCGTCCGGGTTAGGTAGGGTTTGGCCGGTAGGGATATCCTTGTCTCATCGTGCACCAGCGCACCAGCCGGGCGCAGTGCACGCTAACCAAGGGAGCCAGGTGCACGGTGTTTCCTCCGACACATTGGGGTGGCTGACTTCCGGGTTGGAGGCGCGCTGTGTTGAGGCAGTGCGGCTTGGTTGGGTTGTGTTTCGGAGGACGCATGGCTTTCGACCTTCGTCTCTCCCGAGCCGTACGGGAGTTGTAGCGATGAGACAAGATAGTAATTACTAGTAATTGGCTACCACGAAAAGGGGGTAAAATTTAAATTGAAAAAAAAAATACACAAAAAAAGGAGAAGAGACTTGCTTGGGCCAAGAAACACGAGCAATGGACATTAGACCGGTGGAAATCTGTCAAAATTTGAGATTTTTGGTTCCAACCGCCGTGTCTTTGTGAGACGCAGAGTAGGTGAACGGATTATCTCCACATGTCTGGTTCCCACCGTGAAGCATGGATGAGGAGGTTTGGGGGTGCTTTGCTGTGATTTATTTATAATTCAAGGCACACTTAACCAGCATGGCTACCACAGGATTCTGCAGCGATACGCCATCCCATCTGGTTTGCATTTAGTGGGATTATCATTTGTTTTTCAACAGGACAATGACCTATTGGCTATTTGACCAAGAAGGATAGTGATGGAGTGCTGCATCAGATAGCCTGGCCTCCACAATCAACCAACCTCAGCCCAATTGAGATGGTTTGGGATGAGTTGGACCGCAGGATGAAGGAAAAAGAGCCAACAAGAGCTCAGCATATGTGGGAACTCCTTCAAGACTGAAAAGCATTCCAGGTGAAGGTAGTTGAGAGAATGCCAAGAGTGTGCAAAGCTATCATCAAGGCAAAGGGTGGCTACTTTGAAGAATCAGAGTGGCGCAGCGGTTTTACATTATTCTACAATGTAGAAAATAGTAAAAATAAAGAAAAACCCTTGAATGAGTAAGTGTGTCCAAACTTTTTCCAGGTACTGTATATACAAAAGTATGTGGACACCCCTTCAAATTAGTGGATTCGGCTATTTCAGCCACACCCTATGCTGACAGGTGTATAAAATCGAGCACACAGCCATGCAATCTCCAAAGACAAACATTGGCAGTAGAATGGCCTTACTGAAGAGCTCAGTGACTTTCACCGTGGCACTGTCATAGGACGCCACCTTCCAACAAGTCAGTTTTTATATTTCTGCCATGCTAGAGCTGCCCCCGTACACCAAGCGTGGTCCATACAGAAATGGTTTGTTGAGATCAGTGAGGAAGAACTTGACTGGCTTGCACAGATTCCTGACCTCAACCCCATCGAACACCTTTGGTTTCAAACATCAGTGTCCAACCCCACTACTGCTCTTGTGGCTGAGTAGAAGCAAGTCCCCGCAGCAATGTTTCAACAGGTAGCGGAAAGCATTCCTAGAAGAGTGGAGGCTGTTATAACAGCAAAGTGCGGACTAACTCCATGCTAATGCCAAGCATTTTGGAATGAGATGTTCGACGAGCAGGTGTACACATAATTTTGGTCATGTAGTGTATGTTGAACAGATCATTTTAAGAGAATAACATTTATGAAATATGCCAAGTTCTCACAATGGTTGATCATCAGAAACAACCACTTCTATTAGCAATTGGCTATCTCAATTTATTTTATCATTTATTCTCAGTAGTTGCCAGCAGCATACCACCCTGCATACCACTGCTGGTTTGCTTCTGAAGCTAAGCAGGGTTGGTCCTGGTCAGTCCCTGGATGGGAGACCAGATGCTGCTGGAAGTGGTGTTGGAGGGCCAGTAGGAGGCACTCTTTCCTCTGGTCTAAAAAAAAATATCCCAATGCCCCAGGGCAGTGATTGGGGACACTGTCCTGTGTAGGGTGCTGTCTTTCGGATGGGACGTTAAACGGGTGTCCTGACTCTCTGAGGTCATTAAAGATCCCATGGCACTTATCGTAAGAGTAGGGGTGTTAACCCCGGTGTCCTGGCTAAATTCCCAATCTGGCCCTCAAACCATCATGGTCACCTAATAATCCCCAGTTTACAATTGGCGCATTCTTCCCCCTCCTCTCCCCTGTAACTATTCCCCAGGTCGTTGCTGCAAATGAGAACGTGTTCTCAGTCAACTTACCTGGTAAAATAACGGTAAAATAAAAAAATAAATAAATGTGGATATACCTCTAGTTCAAAGTATAAACCATTAGCTCCTTCATATGTACATTTTGGCTGGGCTGATTTAACATTATCAATTTACCTTATACATTTTTTTATTTTTCCAGGCAGGTCAATTAAGAACAAATTCTTATTTACAATGACGACCTGACATGTTGTGTTCTTAATAATCTGTAGGAAGTTGAAAGGAAGACCAGAACAGGTGCTAATAAGAGTGAAAGCATTTAGTGCTTTTACACCCAGCTAAATATTTCATTACGAGCTACATGTTTCACCACTCACTCAGTGGAGGCCTGTCACTTCAATCTCCACTCCCCACCATGACTGGTGATTGAGGCAGAGACTGTCTGCCAAGAGAGCTATCTCTCACAGTCTCACAGACACACTGTGTGCGTTCCAAATGGCACTCTATTCCCTATATATAGTGCGTTACTTTTGACCAGGGCCCATGAGGCTCTGATCATTAGTAGTGCACTATGTAGGGAATAAGGTGCCATTTGGGAAGCAAACACTGTCAACCATGACGGCCTGGCTGCCTGTCACTAGCCTACACCGCCACTCACCTCAGCCGCGATGTACCCAACATGACATGTGTGTCACGGTGCAGACGGGTATAAGCAAATGCTTTGTGACGTTCCACAATTAGATGTGTCTCATGGCCCATCAAGAGGTATGGAAATGGTGTTAATTTCAGCGAGGAGGAAATCGTCAAGGAGGATAGTGGAAGAGGAGGTGAGGTGTGGCTTGTTACTTCAGTGACATGTCACGTTCTCTCTATGCCATCATCAGGAGATGACTATATCACCATGTCTACGTCCCAAATGGCACCCTATTCCCTACATAGTGTGTTACTTTTGACCAAAATGAAGGGCACTTTGTACTTAGGAAATAGGGTTCCATCTGAGACGCATACTATATCTCCTAGTATCTCCACAGCTGATTGCTTTAATCAACACATACTGTAGGCTATGGGTTTAATTATTTACACTGTGTAGATTTAGCAGAGTTGAAATCTTTATGAATGCCATAGGTTTCAGATCCATCCGTGAACCAAGAACATTTTGGGGTGTTTTTTTTTTACATTCTAATTAGTAATATTTCTCCTGCCTAGCTTGTAAGCCTATCACAGTGATGGATTAATTTAGATTCACTTTCAACATGAAAGATAATACATCAGTAGCGTATAAAATCAATGAATTCTAGAGCATAGGAGTTGACAGCTCAACTGAGAAGAAACTCTGCTAGAAGCTGGGCATTTTATTTGTGTCAAATTTCCTCTTCCAGCATTCCCTTTAGTAAGAGTAATGTAGCTACAGCAGCTCCTAGCTGTGGGTGAACACTCACTCTGTCCCGCTCCACTCCAGCAGGCAATGAAAGCAGGCGATGGCTTTGAAAATGCTCCCCCCATCATACAAACTGACAAAGGCATGCTTTTCAAAAACCCACAGCCAATCTGTTGATCATTACTTATTTACAGAGGCCGTGGGGCCCCCAGGTCCTGTAGAAAACACATTTGATATAGTATACATAACCAGATGGGGGTTTTTCTCCGCTTGTAGAAATAAAATATCCCTGAGGCTAACCCAAACAATCCCCCCTTCTCCACAGCGCATACAGCCAGGCAGTCAGGCGATGCACCGTGTAGCTCTTAAAAGTAGTTCATATATGAAGGATCAGATCCACCTGCATATCCAGCAGAATTAACATGACTAACAGAGGAGGAGAATACGATAGGATAAACTTCAATGTCCCCGAGGGGGAAATTGGCTTAGACACACAGTACTGCTGTATACAAAATAAACACTGTACATTACACACTTTGGTGTGAGTCTGGTGCGTTAGCGTCCGTTTAGCTAAGGGATATAACATGAAAAGGCCTTAGTCTGAGTAACATTACAGATCCCCAGGTCTTCAACTACCTTCCCAGGAGCTAGGGAAACCTCCTAAAGTGGTACTGTAAAGCTCTGACACCACTTTGAAGCAAATCAAAAGAGGGCAAATGCCTGCTAAGAAAAATGTCCAGTCAAACAGATCAACGAAAACATGTGTAAATTATGTGACAAACAGGGACACTCCTTAGTTTTCTGCACAAAGGTGATTTCCTCATGTAAGAGGGTGAACAAATGTTTGTGGGTAACTGTAAAGTGTAGTATTATTATAACTTGCTCGGAAGTACCTTCAATTCAACTTACTTTTACACAAGTATATAGAGTAGTAATATACAGTAGAATTCCATCATGTTTTATACAGAGAGGTTTGGAGTTGTTCCATACACTGCTGCACGACTTCTCTCTGACCTGGTTCATCTATTACCTTTCCCCTTTAATGATAAGGATTCTTCTATTCCCTCTAATGGCCTCATGTGTTGAATAACAGTCCCTATCACCCGTCAAAATCAATAAACACTCATTTAATTCCATGGGACAAGATAAAAGCAAGGTAGCATTTGATTTTCAGTTTGGATGGTGATGGTGCACATCACTCGTGGCCTTATGAACCAAAAATAGAACTCAAAGGGATCGCTACAATAGAGGAGTAGCCCCAGGCGATAGAACCACAGGAGCCTTTCTGATTGGTTGGTGATGTCATTAGTGTCACTGCTGTTTAAAGGCTCCAGTATATGTGGATGGGACAAGGAGGGTGACAGTTGAGGCCTTAAAACTAGAGTATTTCTCAAACAGATTATCATGGTCAGTCCGTCTGTTCCTCTCATTAAATAACTATTGAAGCTCTATGTGTCATTAACCGCTGATGAACTGACAGAGTAAAAATGCTTCTGCGTTAGAGAGTTCTGTCCCTTCTGTCTCATTCCATGCATGTCTCATTCCATGCAACACTTATCGTCACACAGTTGTTAGGTTAAAGAAATAGAAAATAGTATTACTGATATATAGTGCTCTCTTGAAGTTGTCCTACCTCATAATTTTTGGTGAACCGTTGGGTGAGTTCCTTGTGTTTCCATTACGTTGCTTCTTTTTAGGCGACAGTGTCGTTTGCTGCTCCTCTTCGACTGCAAGCACAGGCAAGAGTGTGAGGAACAAAGGAATGGCTGAGTGAGAACACTTACAGTAAGTCATACATTTACCGTATGTAAGTAACAACACCAAGACAACACAATCAGTTCAAAAGTCAGAGAAGATCCCAAAGAGAGGTTAGAATAAGGAATGGGAGACCAGGAGGTGAGAAAGGGGTGAGGAAAGGGTGAGGTGGGGTAAGGACAAGACAGGAGGGCACATGGTATGCAAGTACAACCTGACATGTTTGACAAACAGTCCAAAATCCCCAAAATGCAACTCAACCAAAATGCAGGTGCACATTGTCCGTGTGTGTGAACATAATGATCCAACATGCTGTAGTGCCATCCCCATCATGCTGCTGATATAATGTATCACTGACTTACTGTAAAACTGACTAAAATTACATTTCTGTAAAACAGACTTACTGTAAAACTTTGATAAGTGCTCATTTTAGCTCTTACTGTAGCTTTCATACTGTGCATAGAATATTCTATGACAACAATGGCACAATACAGTACTGTACAAAAATCACCATAAAAACCAAGCCCACACTAGAAGGGCATTTACAAATGATACCTTCTCTTTTCCTTGTCAAACGTTTCTACTTTAATACTGTATATCTTGTTCTCGTTCTTTAGAAATATACAAATTGAAATTATCCTCATAAAGCAAACAATTGCTGAATCATTGTAGTTTAAAAATGCCGTATGGAATCAACCCATAGAATTAGCTAGGGCTCGATTCAATCCATAGCGTAATAGAAATTTAAAGGCAATGTTCCCGAGTTAGCGGAGACTGCATTCACGGTAAACACTGCATATGTCGGCTTAATCGGAAATCAATCTCGTTATAGTGCTGAACTTAAGCAATACGGATTGAATCGAGCCCCTAGTATCACTAAGAGTGTGTGACTGACTGTAACACATGCATTAACCCAGTATAGGCAAATATTATTTAAAATTCCATATGGCCATGTCCTATTAGCGACTACTCATTATATTAGAAACACTTAAGATGCTTCTACTGCCGGCTATGAAAATCACTCACAATATTCGTTCATCTAATTAAGATAATAAAGCATAAATATCACGGAGATGACATCGGAAATATGGCCCCTTTGTTCTAATGTCTGAATGCATCTGAGGTGGCTGGTCTTTAGTTTCCTCTCGTCTCGGGGCCTGACGACATTGACTGCGATGCCCTTGGCTCGTGTAATTAGGTTGGTCTGAGTGCCAGTATGATTTATCCACCGCTCAGCTTCCCCTTGGACATTGTCTTTTAACACTACGTGAAACTACATGCACTGACCCAGGCTCTTCTCTTTGCGGAAAAATAAATGACAAGTTTCACCCTCGAGTAGAAACAAATTTAGCTGATGTCACATGTACACACAAAAAAAGGAAGAAGAAAAAACAGCTCCTCTGTGCCAGTTGAGTGAAAATAAAATTGAAGAGAAACAGCAAGTTGACAGCTTCTAACTAAGACTGTTACTAAAATCCTCTCATTGCATGTTAGCGTTTCTATTCACTTATCTTTAACACACAACTAGCCATGTTAGCAGCCATGTTGAGTTATAACGAGCTAGATATACAAAACCAGGACAACGTCCCAAATAGCACTCTATTCCCTATATAGTGCACTACTTTTGACCAGGGACCATAGTAGTGCACTAGGGAATAGGGTGCCGTTTGGGACGCACTCAGACAAAACCAGGAGAAGCAGCTAAGTGGTTTTAAATGATGTGTCAGACTGTCAACATGACACAACGTGTTTCAACCTGACCTTCCTTTACAAAGGAATCTAGAATGTAACTCCTACATTCAAATGAATAACATCTCGAATATCCTGGTCCTTTGAAGTTGGGCTACACGTTCAATCGCAACGCTGCTGGCATGTCTACCTACGACAGCATAATGGAAACAGGGACGAAGCACTGTAAGTAAGGGGCTTTCAGCAGAGTGGGATGCTGCTCACCCACACACAGACACACATACACACTGCTGGAGATGGCTGGTCGTTTGTTCACATCTTCCTCAGTCAGTTTGTTCAATATTTAATAGCTCCCAGCTGACAGCTGCACACACTGGGTCATTAGTAAGGAATGCTACACATGCAACCACTCCACTCCACCCCAGCAGTACAGCAGCCTTAGCTTCAGTCACAAACATGTGTTGTGACGTTAGCTGTTGATCAGGGCCTAGCTAGCCTAGCCACAACGTGCCGCACAGAGGCGAAACGAAAAGGGGGCTTGTAACCTCTCAACTCGAGCCTAGCAACAGCCTCACTCACAAACACATGCGTTATGATGCTAGCTAGTATTGTTGAGCCGGGCCTAGCTTGCCTAGCCACACCGTGCCGCAAGGAAGGGCAACACGAGGGGGCTTGCAATCTCTTCACTCAACCCCAGCCACGGTCTCAAACACATGCACCTGTGTGTTGTTATCTAGTAGTGGTGAGCAGGGGCCTAGTTACTGTAGCCTAGCTAGCCACACCATTCTGTGGTTCTATGTGAGAGGACTTCTTACATGTACAGTGTCTCATGTTGAGCAGGGTGGCATTACTGGAGTGACTGGGCTGGTATCTGTATTTCACTGGCAGGCTGCGTGCCCTCTGGAGCCTGCTGGCCTCCTCTGCTGCCAGCCCCCCTGGTCCACCTGGTCCCCTCGCCACCCCGGCCAGCTCTCTGGAACCCAGGAGGCTACGCCTCAGCCCTGAGGGCCCCCTGGAAGGCTGCAGGCTTCCTTTACGGTTGTTGACTAGAGGAACTGACCCAGAGCTGGACCCAGAGCCAGGCAGTGCTACTCCACTGTGAGGCGTTGCTACGTTATGGTGGGTCGCGTTGGCCGTGGAGTTGTGGTTCAATTTAATAGACTTGTTCTGATAGGTTGACCTTTTGATAAGGGTGTTGTCTTTAACTGCCAAATAGAAAATAATGAAAATGAGCAAATAATAATAATCGCAGTTTATGAAATGTAGTCTGTCCTCAAATTAGTTACTATGGGGTTGAATTAAAATGACTTTATAATGGGTTGGATATCAGTGGATTTTTTTTTTCCACAGTCGTGTCATTCATTATTATTTTAAGTACGGGATATGGCACAAGAATACTAACAGTTAAATAATTAAGGATCTCATTGTTATTAAACACCACTTAACCAGTAGACTCTTAAAATGAAATGTTAGATATGACATTTACTTTGATATTCATAATAAACATGAATTAATCAACAGCAGGGCTTTCAGGTGTTACTTGGATTGTTGTACTATAAGAACAACGGTATGACAACGGGCATTTACAACCAGTGTCTAAAAAGGAAAAATAGCATAATGCTGAACGAGGATGAACTAAACGTAGTTTATCACAATAAATCTAATAAATCAACAATTTTAATCCCTAATCAAAGCCGTTGATTTGTTTATTTACTTATCTAATTTCCTTGTGTTTAAAATAGACAACATTTGTAAATATGACTCAAATCTAACAATACCATCAGGAGGAAGATATTTCCACCTCGCCCAAAGCTAGCTGGGAACAGAAGCCAGTGAAGCCAGGGTGTAGAGATGATTATTTAACTGGTCAGCTGTCTAATACATTACCGTCCCAGCTCTAAACCTCCTGCATTCATCTGTCCCACGTCAAACCCACACAGCTTTACAGCAGGGACAACACATTGTGGCAGATGTGCTGGCTATCTAGGACCAATGATGTTCAATGCATTCTGAAAGTCTGAATACTCTTGTAAGTATGGTATCTGTTTTTTATTTGTAATACATTTGCAAACATTTCTAAAAACCTGTTTTTGCTTTGTAATTATGGGGTATTGCGTTTAGATTGATGAGGATGTTTAATACATTTCAGGATAAGGATGTAACATAACAAAATGTGGAAAAAGTGAAGGGGTCGGAATACTTTCCGAATGCACTGTAAAATATTTGCCCTGGATTGCTGATTCTATGTATTGGCCATTGAGAGCCTTTGAAGACACCAGTCGGTATTGGCACTACCCAGTAGGATCAGTCCTCCATAGGACATTAATGTAATTCTACAGTATTATAATTAAATGTTTCAAGGATTTACCTGTATTTAAATATTTGTGTTGTTGTAGTGGGGACAGTAATATTAGTCACCTCAAAATTATACTTTAAGGAAAAGGTTTTTATATTTTGGATTTCTTTTGTTTAGCTCACATAACATAATTGAAAGTATGCCTTAAGCTGTAATAGAATTCACTTGGCAAAAATTAATATAGTCGTTTATAACTTCTATAGCTTCCTAAAAATGTTTAACAGTGGTGGGGGACTGCCAAGATGGAGGCACAGTGGTTTCAACATAGCGCCCCCTATCAGTCATCTAGTGTATGTATAAATCATTGTCTAGGGCCCTCAACTCTGTAGATGGTCTATAGTAATATTTTCTCACTGCACTATACCCCTCCTAAATAATGTAGAAGATTATGTGTTCTCATTGTCAACCCCCCCCCCCCCCCCCAAATGAAAACAATTGATCTAATAGCTATTTCCAAGTTCTCTTGAAATTCTCCAGACATAAGTGTTATCTGAGAACTAGAGTGCTATACTCTACAGTCCAGTGAACTCCAGAGATACCTTAGAGCCGTAGCACCATCTACTGCTCAAATTACAACTAATACTTAATGAAACATATAGTATTGGAATATAAAACTGAAAAAGAGGTATCGGTCTGTATTTTCCACCAAAAAATATTTTTAAATCAATAAATAAAGTGATACAATAAAATGTCATCATGAGAGTGATACAAAGTTAATTTGCCTCATGTACCATGTTAGGCTTACTGTACAGCAATGTTTTTATCACAGGGCAACATCAGACAGACACTAGCCCCCCTCCCAAAGATACACAACCCAGTCCAGAGGGACATAATACATAGTCGCTTTAGTCGCTCAACATCAGTGGTTGAGGATGTGGTATTATTGAGCAGTGAAACACAGGAGTGACTCACAAGCAGGGTTGAGGTAAATATATTTTTGTATTTTTTTTGTCTACCTTTATTTGACTAGGCAAGTAGTTATTAACACATTTTTATTTATATTTAATGCAGTCAATCCAGGAAGTAAACTGGAATTCCAATTCCAATTTTTCTCCCATTAGAAAAATAACCATTAAGGAAAACTGGAATTGGAATTTAAGTGTACTTCCTGAATTAAAGAAATTAATTGAAATGGAATTGACCCCAACCCTACTGAGGAGCAAACAGGAAAATATGAGGTAGACACAGTCAGAAGGATGGAGGCAGGGAATGGACAGGGGACTGGGCGGGGGGTTAATGACTTAAGAAACAAATAAAAACATTAATTGAAATCAAAACTTACTTGATTTGATATATCCGTTATAGTTATTTTTTGCTGAGAAAAATGCAGATACAATGAGAGGTTACAGGGTTGTTGCAATGAGAGCAAATTATATAGGATAATAATACAGGTTATGACTGAAGGCTACAATGTTGGTTAGAAAGCCGCTGTTGGGTGGAATCTCTTTAAGACACTACTGAACTGTGGTGTGCCTTGAAGACCATATAGACAAAGCAATGGAAAAAATAAAAAAATATTAAGAAAAATAAGAAAGTTTCAATGATTTGCGGTGATGCCGTCAGCAAGCTGAAATTATGAATGGTTAACTTAAAATGATAAACCATATTCTTACAGCGCAACGTAGTTGTAGTTACTGCATATACAGTACAGCATACATCGATGACAGAGGCCTATAGCAGAATGGTCTACATTTACAAAGGACAGGTTTTCCCTACTCCCCTTGAAAAATAAATGGGATATCCCCGGTTCCACAGGATTGCCTGGGAACATCTGGATGCATGGAAGTTACTTTCTGTGAGTCAGTGATTCGGCTTTTGGACCCAGAGAAAGTACATGTTCATAAGTACCTTACGCATTGAATCCCCATCCCTGTATAGTACAATATAAAGGTCAGGCTTTGGGCTAAAGGCAGGAGGACTGTGACAGGACATGTTCAACCAGGGAGCATGCTGGTCCTGGCATCTGTCGCCTGCGATCGGCCGGCACAGGTCTAAGAGACTAGCATCTGTCCCCCAACGAGGGGGGGGGGGGGGGGGGGGGGGGGCGAGAGGGAGTGAGAAATGGGGAGAGAAGAGAGGGAGAGGAAGGGAGAGAGAGAGGAGGAGAGAGGGGGCCCTGGGGGAGGAGAGAGCGAGCGAGAGATGGGGAGAGAAGAGAGGGAGAGGAAGGGAGAGAGAGAGGAGGAGAGAGGGGGCCCTGGGGGAGGAGAGAGCGAGCGAGAGATGGGGAGAGAAGAGAGGGAGAGGAAGGGAGAGAGAGAGAGAGGGGGAGCGAGGGTGCTCTGGGTTGCCTAGCGGTTAGGAACTGTCACCCTGAGTTTCATGACAACCGGTAGCACTCCCAAAAAAAAGAAAATGCAAACATAATTTCCATGTCAGCCTGCGTAAGTCCCTGCCCTCAGCGTACCGCACACCGCGTAGACAGTGACTCTGGAGCATTCTCTGCTATCTTATCCATGCAGCCAGACTACGGCTAGTCAGCTGGTCACATCCACAACAGCCATGGAAGACATGATGCAGCTGGAGGGGAGAGGATAGCCCTAGAGATGTAACTATGTGCTGCAGATCTGCTATTGATCAAAAGACGTTTGCTTAAACAAATTTGGACTGACTTAATATATCAAAGTAACATGTAACAACACATTGCATATTCTGCTCTTCTCAGGACTTATTTTCCCCCGACACAAACAACAACATGCACTAGTGTCGGGTGATGATGTCATGCGCCGACACCTCAGAGAGATAAAAATGCCTGAGTTATCAGGAACAAAGCTCCCTTGGTTACATGTCAGTGTCCCTGTCTGTAGGGGCTTGTTTCTTGGCAATCTGGGTTGTGTGTCTTACAGCCCCGGCTCTTAAAGCATCTAAGTGATGAGTGATCCAGGTCACTAGTAAATCTACCACATAGGCCACAGCATTATGAAACTCTTCAACAATGTCCAAATAATAAAGGCAAGGAGAATTGGTTTTGTCCATCCAAAATATCAAAATATTAGCAGAAATATAGAATTTTGTCAATAAACTCATTCATAAGCTTATTCAAATGTAAGAGATCTACTGCAACCAACTAAAAACATTTCATAATTCAATAAAATAATGATACATCATTTCATACCCATCTTGAAAGAATCCATATAAATTATACATTTTTAAAACAACAACAAAGCCGTAAATTATCTGACGCTAAAGTAAAACCAAAATACAAACTATGAAGAAACACCAGCACAACACACGCTAGACTAACATAGCATGCTCTAGAAGACAACTACCATCTTCACTAGTAGCAGGACAAAGACACTACACAATACCTAAAATCATAACACGAATATCCAACAACATCAACAATCACGCCAGTAGCTAACAAAACTGCCATATTTAAACTATCGATTCCTTTTAAACCATACAGAAAACACACGAGCCAGACTTTGTACCACATGAACATACATACAGTGAACATCACGAACATGGATAACACATGCTGTGTCACGGTGACAACTTACAGGCACTTAAAGTGGTTGAGCAATCATTAAGAGAGACAGGAGAGAGAGGGAAGCCACGCTGCTGAAGGGTGTCCTTTGTGTTACTATCATGATGCACATTGGCTGACATGCAAGAGCAGTCACACTCTGAATGGCCGCAATCAAAACAACATGCCAGCATCATTCTCTTGTAGACGGACATCTTGGCTACAGTCATGGGACGGTAGGGTGGTCGGTTGGTTGGATGGCAGGATGAGAGGAGGAGAGGAAAGGCAGCAGGTTAATGGCAACGCAAGGTTATTCTGTACATAGGGAGGAGGATGGGGCTGGGGGATACTTGGGAAGGGAGTAGCTGTGGAGTCAGACTCTAACTACCACGTCACTGACTGGTACTACTATTCTATCATCTAAAACTGACC
This sequence comes from Salvelinus fontinalis, assembly GCF_029448725.1. Classification (NCBI taxonomy): domain Eukaryota; kingdom Metazoa; phylum Chordata; class Actinopteri; order Salmoniformes; family Salmonidae; genus Salvelinus; species Salvelinus fontinalis. The sequence goes on from NC_074665.1 coordinate 72,979,463, forward strand.
AATGTAGCTAAATCCTATTGTGGGCTTTAGTTTGAAAACATTCATTGATGCTAACTTGTGTTCTTATGCACATAAAATTAGGATCTTCAGTCAGTCGCTATCTTCTGAGACTAGTGGATATAAATATCAAAGGGTCAATGATGACACTCAAGTTCATGGATGATAGATCTCCTGAGGTGAAATACACTGTACTCAATACTAGCATATAAAAGGTGAGTGGATGGGTTACTGTATTCAGTGTGTAGTGTATCACAGTTATAGTATCACAGTTACACCAAAGGTATATCACGTGATATAGTATGCAGCCTAAAGGTTTAAATAAAACAGTTTGCTGGTTTTGTGATGAACATGAACTGTAAGCATTTGACAACCCAAGCAAAGCAGGACTGTGGAATCTCAATGTTATGCCAAAGGCTATAACGCTACAGTATATCTTTGTCATCTTGACATAGATCCTCAGAAAAGTTCACATGATGTAGCCACTGGATGAGATGTTAGCCACATACAGTACAGTACACACGTAAGAGGATGGGACTGGGTACTGGTTTGGCCTGTATGGGAAAGAATTGGGTTGACTTTGTTGGATTCGTAAAAAGTGAAGGTGTAGTGACTTTTGGGTAGAAAAAAATGGCACCTTCAGATTTCAAATGGTGCTGTAATGTAACAATTACTAGTTTATAGAGTTTGGAGGACATCTGGTGGTTAGTTGCAGTAGAACTGCTTATTTTTCTACAGAAGTCAAATACAGTATCATGTAAATACCACTCTAAAAAAAGGTAATTGAGAGGTTCTTTGTCAGCTGTGATGGTTGTGAAGGACTATCCTGTTCCTTCCCCCCCAACATGAATGCCTTTATGCCATGAAGTACTACACTGTTAAAAAGTTCCTCAAATTTTTACTCATTCCGGGGTTTTTCTTTATTTTTGACGTTTTTCTACATTGTAGAATAATAGTGAAAACATCAAAACTATGAAATAACATATGGAATCATTGAGTAACCAAAACAAAAAATGTTAAACAAATCAAAATATATTATATATTTGAGATTCTTCAAAGTAGCCACCATTTGCCTTGATGACAGCTTTGCACACTCTTGGCATTCTCTCAACCAGCTTCATGAGGTAGTTACCTGGAATGTATTTCAATTAGCAGGTGTGCCTTGTTAAAAGTTCATTTGTGGAATTTCTTTCCTTCTTAATGCGTTTGAGCCAATCAGTTGTGTTGTGACAAGGTAGGGGTGGTATACAGAAGATAGCCCTAATCGGTAAATACCAAGTCCAATCCATCATTACTTTAAGACGTGAAGGTCAGTCAATCCGGGAACATTTCAAGAAATGTGAAAGTTTCTTCAAGTGCAGTCACAAAAAACATCAAGCCCTATGATGAAACTAGCTCTCATGCGGACCGCCACAGGAAAGGAAGACCAAGAGTTACCTCTGCTGCAGAGGATAAGTTCATTAGAGTTAACTGCACTTCAGATTGCAGCCTAAATAAATGCTTCACAGAGTTCAAGTAAATCTCAGTTCAACAGTTCAGAGGAGACTGCGTGAATCAGTCCTTAATAATGGTCGAATTGCTGCAAAGAAAACACTACTAAAGGACACCAATAAGAAGAAGAGACTTGCTGGGACAAAGGAACAATAGCAATGGACATTAGACCGGTGGAAATCTGTCCTTTGGTCTGATGAGTCCAAATTTGAGATCTCTGATTCCAACCGCCATGTCTTTGTGAGACGCAGAGTAGGTGAACGGATGTGTGGTTCCCACCGTGAAGCATTGACGAGGAGGTGTGATTGTGTGGGGAGGCTTTTGTGGTGACACTGTCTGTGATTTATTTAGAATTCTAGGCACACTTAACCAGCATGGCTACCATAGCATTCTGCAGAAATACGTCATCCAATCTGGTTCGCGCGAAGTGAGACTATCATTTGTTTTTCAACAGGACAATGACCCAAAACATACCTCCAGGCTGTGTAAGGGCTATTAGATCAAGAAGAAGAGTGATGGAGTGCTGCATCAGATGACCTGGCCTCCACAATCACCCGACCTCAAGCCAATTGAGATGGTTTGGGATTAGTTGGACCGCAGAGTGAAGGAAAAGCAGCCAACATGTGCTCAGTATATGTGGGAACTCCTTCAAGACTGTTGGAAAAGCATTCCTCATGAAGCTGGTTGAGAGAATGACTGCCTCGCCAGGTTGACTGCCTCGCCTGGTTCACCAACTACTTCTCTGACAGAGTTCAGTGTGTCAAATCAGAGGGCCTGTTGTCTGGACCTCTTGCAGTCTCTATGGGGGTGACACAGGGTTCAATCCTCGGAACGACTCTTTTCTCTGTATACATCAATGATGTCGCTCTTGCTGCTGGTGATTCTCTGATCCACCTCTATGCAGACGACACCATTCCGTATACTTCTGTCCCTTCTTTGGACACTGTGTTATCTAACCTCCAGACGAGCTTCAATGCCATACAACTCTCCTTACGTGGCCTACAACTGCTCTTAAATGCAAGCAAAACTAAATGCCTGCTCTTCAACCGATTGCTGCCCACACATACCCACCCATCCAGCATCACTACTCTGGACGGTTCTGACTTAGTACATGTGGACAACTACAAATACCTAGGTGTCTGGTTAGACTGTAAACTCTCCTTCCAGACTCACATTAAGCATCTCCAATCCAAAATGAAATCTAGAATCGGCTTCCTAATTCGCAACAAAGCATCCTTCACTCATGCTGCCAAACATACCCTAGTAAAACTGACTATCCTGCCGATCCTTGACTTCGGCGATGTCATTTACAAAATAGCCTCCAACACTCTACTCAGAAAATTGGATGCAGTCTATCACAGTGCCATCCGTTTTGTCACCAAAGCCACATATACTACCCACCACGGCGACCTGTATGCTGTCGTTGGCTGGCCCTCGCTTCATATCCGTCGCAAACCCACTGGCTCCAGGTCATCTATAAGTCGTTGCTAGGTAAAGCCCCGCCTTATCTCAGCTAACTGGTCACCATAGCAGCACCCACCCACAGCACGTGCTCCAGCAGGTATATTTCACTGGGCACCCCCACCCCCACTGGGCACCCCCAAAGCCAATTCCTCCTTTGGCCTTCCAGTTCTTTTCTGCCAATGACTGGAACGTACTGCAAAAATCACTGAAGCTGGAGACTCATATCTCCCTCACTAGCTTTAAGCACCAGCTGTCAGAGCAGCTCACAGATCACTGCACCTGTACATAGCCAATCTGTAAATAGCCCATCCAACTACCTCATCACCATATTGTTATTTATTTTGTTCCTTTGCACCCCAGTACAGCTACTTGCACACTCATTTTCTGCATATCTATCACCCCAATGTTTAATTTGCCATACTGTAATAATTTCGCCACTATGGCCTATTTATTGCCTCACCCCCCTTATCCTACCTCATTTGTACACACTGTATATAGACTTTCTCTATTGTATTATTGACTGTATGTTTGTTTATTCCATGTGTAACTCTGTGTTGTTGTTTGTGTCGCACTGCTCTGCTTTATCTTGGCCAGGTTGCAGTTGTAAATGAGAACTTGTTCTCAACTAGCTTACCTGGTTAAATAAAGGTGAAATAAAAAATAATAATAATAAAAATGTCAAAAAATGCCAAGAGTGTGCAAAGCTGTTATCAAGGTATGGGTGGCTACTTTGAAGAATCTAATATATTAAATATATTTTGATTTGTTTAACACTTTTTTGGTTACTACATGATTCCATATGTGCTATTTCATAATGTTTATGTCTTCACTATTATTCTGCAATTTAGAAAATAGCACAAATAAAGAAAAACCCTTGAATGAGTAGGTGTGTCCAAACTTTTGACTGGTACTGTAACTGTCAACCAGCTGTCAGTAACTTACTGTACTTTACCTGGACTTTTCTGATTACAAGATAGCGTAATATTAGTTGACATCTGCTCAGCATTCTTTGTGGTGAACACACTTGGGACCTCACCTGGCCGCAAACAGACCTTCCTGCCACACTATCAGGTCAGTGAGAGTGACAGAGGTCAGCCACAGTAAGTTCCTGTGAATTTTTACAATAACTACTTGAAGCAGGCTGACAGTAAAATATTGAAAAATAAACATGAACTACAGTACCTGGTGACCAACTGCCATTAAGTTACTGGAAAATGCACAGTAACCTTAACCCTTATGGGAAAAACACATGAATTTAACATGTGAACACGTGATCCTTTGTGATCACTTGTGATTTAATGTGAAGTTAATGTGATAACATAATAGCATGTGACAACATGTGATAACATAAAACTACACATGACAACATGTGAGAACATGATCTCATATGAAATTAATGTGAAATAAATGTGACAACATGGGGATGCAAAATTTCAACATGTGAGAACATGAAACTACAAGTGACAACGCGAGCACATGTGAGAACACGATTTCATATGAAATAAATATGACAACATGAGGATGCAACATTTCAATATGTGCAAACATTAGAACTACACGTGACAACATTTGAGCATGTGAAAACATTAGAACTACACGTGACAACATTTGAGCATGTGAAAACATTAGAACTACACGTGACAACATTTGAGCATGTGAAAACATGATCATGTGAATTTGTTTTTACATCATGGGGATGCAACATTTCAACATGTGATACCATTAATTACATGTGACAACATTTGAGCACATGTGAAAGCCTATATGTCAAATGCCATTTAGAATACTTTAAAAGGCATTATTGACATTCATTCAATTTAAACAGTCATGGTTCCCTGCAGCTTTTGTCTAGTTCCCAGTTTGTTTCAGGGATGACCCCAAGGATGTTTTTAGGACGTTCTCAGAATGTTGTGTTATGGTTTCCTATAGGTTTTTGTCTAAAATACAGTAAATCTAAAACTAGTTACTCTATTTTACAGCTAAATTAAGGTGGTATGTTAAAGGACTGTATACTGCAGAGATTGGCTATATATTTATTGCCAATAATACATTTCTGCATGTTGCCTAAAGTTGCAGTACACATAAAGTAAACATGCACAACAACTTAAGTGTTATTTCTATAAAATGACAGTATTTGCTATATTCTGATTTCAATTACTGTAAAATCTTGTATAATTTTGTACTGTGAACACATTTGGGAAAAGCTGCCCAGAATCAAGTAAATAATTGTACAATTATCAACACCAGCGTAACATCAACATAAAACTATACAGGGCTTAAGGACACTACAGTATACATTTGGGGATTTTAACTTGCAACCTCTTGGTAGGGAGTGCATCGATGTTTCTGCAGTGTCAGCAGGGTCATACTAATTACTTGGAACATATTTTTATTACATTTTTTATCTAACTAGGCAAGTCAGTTAAGAACAAATTCTTATTTACGATGACGACCTACATATACTAACACACTCAAAAAACAAGGGTATGGTTAAGGTACAGTGTTGTTCCTTGGCGTACAAAAGGGTCAAAGGTACACATATAAACTCACATGGTACAGTTTATATTTTGAATATAAGGTACAATCATTATTACACTTTAAAATATAGGTGGGGCAGAGATGTACAGTATTTCTGTTACATGTATTTGAAGTATGTATTTCAATTACTTCTGAGTATTTTGTATTACACTGGGCTGAACTATACTCCAATGTATTTTGTAACAACATACTTTTGAGTGCTGTAATTTGTATTTTGAAAATATAAAATACTTTTCTATACCATTTATTTTTTTATAGTGGTTCACCATTTTGTGGCCACCTTTCACCCTGCATTGGTATCAGAATTCTGATGGCACTATGGTGGGATAAGACCTTCTGCTACATGTACTAAATATAAATGTGTATGTAAACATGTACAATTGCAAAGCATGCTGAGTATTATTCTAATGAGCCCTGCTACAAAAGAACGTTCGGTCGAGAAGGGATACAGCTTTTGTCAAAATTGACTTTTCGGAGCAGGTTTTGGAAAGTTTACGCATCAGGTTAATTTAATTAACGTAGCAGGTTAGGATAATTAGGTTAAACTGTATCCCATCTAGACATTACCCCAAAATAAGGCCAATAATAATAATAATAATACCCAGTGTGCTTTGCAGTTCATTTTGGTTCATTTTCACATACATTTACATTTTGTCATTTAGCAGACACTCTCTGACTTACAGTCAGTCATTTAACTAAGGTAGATAAACAACAACATATCATATCAATTAAATTTTCTGTAACCGGTACTCAGAATGCTGTTGCTGTACACCCCATCTACTTGTAAATGTATTTTTGTATTCTAAAATACAAACTTCATGTATTTCAATAAAATACATTTCAAAATAAAAATAAAAGTATTTTGTAGAATATTTTTGATACATTGATCTTTATGGAAGTTTGTAATTGTATTTTGTAATTTTTTACACATCACTGTGTGGTGGAAAAGTACTGGTTGGGGCTCAATAGCATATTTGGGGGAGTGGTCAAATGCTGGCCATTAGCCAATTGCTGTTTCCCGATGACTTTAAAGCACCTGAATGCATCCAACTGGTATTTCTGACTTCACAATTGGTAAATTCCCACCTCCCACATGGTTACTAATGCAGTACCATATTGAATATATTGGTTAGAAAAATGTACCATTGTACTAGATTCTCTGCACATGTACCCTTTTTGTACACCAGGGAACAACATTGTACTGTAACCATACATACTTTCATATTTGAAGTGTGTGGAGATATGTTCATGTTAACAAATAACCATCTGGTGTGCCTCCAGAGACATTAATGCACTCCCGACAAAAAGGTTGCAAGTTCAAGTGCCAAGAGCATTTATGCACACAGGGCTAGATTCTATAAGATCTGCACTAATGGACACCTGCATAGTGGTTGTTTTGGCAGTGTCGGAGGTGGAACTGCATTAGAGCTGTCAAATCCCCAAGCAGTTCCCTGCCTTATACCTAAAGAGGACATTGCAATTGGCTGCACAGAGCAGTTTGGAACACCGGACTGTGCTATGTAATCTACAGCTCAATTAGGCTGATAGATTTTTTATTTTTTATTTTAGTTTCATTATTTCTATATAGCCTACACTTTCTCATTATGAAATTCTAACGTGATTAGGATGGTTGTGGCTTTGTGACAATGACCACATGAGCAGCCGCTCACGGATTTGACAGGTCTAATGAGTTACAACTCCAACACCTCCATATTTATTTTACCTTTATTTAACTAGGCAAGTCAATTAAAAACATTAAGAACAAATTCTTACTTACAATGACGGCCTACCAAACCTGGATGCCAATTGTGCGCCGCCCTATGGGACTCCCAATCACGGCCGGTTGTGATACAGCCTGGATCACCAATATGCTTGATCTGATTGAATCTAGGCCTTAATGTCAAGTGTCCCTAAGCACTGCTACTTTTTCGTTGGTGTTCGTTGGTCAGATAATCGCACGATTATGGTTGCGTCCAAAGTGTGCTAACGAATGTTGAGGTCAATTCAAAAATGATCATTTTTGTGTTTTCAGAACTCTTTAAATTACATTTTCATGTGAAAACGTGAAAAACTGTGTTTTTGGAACACGTCACGTGACATTTAACATGTGAAAATATGTTTTTGGGAACAATTCACTTGTGACATTCCACATGTGAATATGTGAAAACATGTTTTTGTGACATTTCACCTGAAATGTTTTGTTTTTGGAACACTTCACATTAGTTATCACATGCAATTTCATGTGTTATTGCTGTTCAGCTAAAGTATGACCCTAACTGATCGTTGAACAGACAAACTCTGGATTTTAAGTACACTGAGCTTTCTGCTGCACCACAAAGTCTGTAGCATTGCCATACATATTCATTACCTATAATACATCTCTGCACTCATCATTGATTTAATTTACTTACAGTATTTCAGCAATTTGAGGGTTTTCTGTATAGCTGTCTAATGTTGGTGGGGCATATTATTCTGTTTTAATGTCACACCTGAATCACTATGATAAATATAATAGTTTTTCTTCGATTGTATATTTAACAAAGCTGAGATTTAGGCCTAATAACAATGGGTTAACTGCCTTTTTCAGGGGCAGGACGACAGATTTTTACCTTGTCAGCTCGGGGATTCGATCTTGCAACCTTTCGGTTACTAGTCCAACGCTCTAACCACTAGGCTACCTGCCGCAATGAACAGCATTCTCACATAGGTGTTTGTTTTGTCCAGGTGAGAAAGGGCACTGTGGAGTACGATTGAGATTACGTCAGCAAATTGGAGTGGGTCTAGGGTTTCCAGGAAGATGCTGTTGATGTGAGCCATGACCAGCCTTTCAAAGCACTTCATGGCAACCGATGTGAATGGCATGGGGCCGTAATCATTTAGGCAGGTTACCTTCGTTTCCTTGGGCACAGGGACTATAGTGTTCTGCTTGAAACATGTAGGTATTACAGACTCGTTCAGGGAGAGGTTGAAAATGTCAGTGAAGACACTTGATAGTTGGTCTGCGCATGCATTGAGTACAAGTCCTGGTAATCCGTCTGGCCCAGAGGCTTTGTGAATGTTGACCTGTTTAAAGGTTTTGTTCACATCGGCTACCGAGAGCGTTATCACACAGTCGTCCAGAACAGCTGGTGCTTTCAGTGTTGCTTGCCTCAAACCGAGCATAAAAGGCATTTAGGTCGTCTGGTAGGCTCGCGTCACTGGGCAGCTCGCATATGGGTTTCCCTTTGTGATCCGTAATAGTTGTCAAGCCCTGCCACATTCGACGAGCGTCAGAGCAGGTGTAGTAGCATTCAATCTTAATCCTGTATTGACGCTTTGCTTGTTTGGTGGTTCGTCTGAGGGCATAGCGGGATTCCTTATAAGCGTCTGGATTAGTCTCCCACTCCTTGAAAGCGGCAGCTCCAGCCTTTAGCTCAATGCGGATGTTGCCTGTAATCCATGGCTTCTGGTTCGGATATGTACGTAAAGTCACTGTGGGAACAACGTCGTCAATGCACTTATTGATGAAGCCGATGACTGAGGTGGTGTACTCCTCAATGCCATTGGATGAATCCCGGAACATATTCCAGTCTGTGCTAGCAAAACAGTCCTGTAGTGTAGCGTCCGCGTCATCTGACCACTTCCGTATTGAGCGAGTCACTGGTACTTCCCGCTTTAGATGTTGCTTGTAAGCAGGAATCAGGAGGATGGAATTATGGTAAGATTTGCCAAATGGAGGGCGGGGGAGAGCTTTGTATGTGTCTCTGTGTGTGGAGTAAAGGTGGTCTATGATTTTTTTCCCCTCTGGTTGCACATGTGACATGCTGGTAAAAATTTGGCCAACTGATTTAAGTTTGCCTGCATTAAAGTCCCCGGCCACTAGTAGCGCTGCTTCTGGGTGAGCATTTTCTTCTTTGCTTATGGCCTTATAGAGTTGGTTGAGAGCGGTCTTAGTGCCAGCTTTGTTCTGTGGTGGTAAATAGATGGCTACGAATAATATATTAGAGAACTCTATTGGTAGATAGTGTGGTCTACAGCTTATCATAAGGTACTTCTTTAAGACTTCTTTAATATTAGACATCGCGCACCAGCTGTTATTGACAAATAGACACACACCCCCACCCCTCGTCTTACCAGAGGTAGCGTCTCTGTTCTGCCGGTGCATGGAAAATCCCGCTAGCTCCATATTATCCGTATCGTCTTCCAGCCACATCTCGTAAAACATAAGATGTTACAGTTTTTGATGTCCCGTTGGTAGGATAATCTTAATCGTAGGTCATCAATTTTATTTTCCAATGATTGCACATTAGCAAGAAGAACGGATAACAGTGGGAGTTTATTCACTCAGCTACGGACTCTCAGAAGGAGGCGAGGATCTGGGCCTGTTCCAGTGAAAGCAAGATATCCTTCTCGTCGGACTCGTTAAAGGAAAAAGTTTCTTCCAGTCTGCGGTGAGTAATCGCTGTTCTCATGCCCAGAAGTTATTTTCGGTCATAAGAGACGGTAGCAGCAACATTATGTCCACAATAAGTTAAAAAAAATAAGTTACACAAATCGCAAAAAAACTAACAAAACAGCACAATTGGTTGGGAGAATGTAAAACGTCAGCCATGTTCTTCAGCGCCATCTTTGGTTCACTCCAAAGTAATCAGAATGAAGCAGCAAACTGTCCCTTACAGCAATAATACCTTAATCAAGCTCTAAAAATACAGTAATAAAACTTTTTGAATATTTACCGAATTTTCACTGCAACCAGTAGCCAGAAAATGTTGAACAGTGTAATGAAGAACCCTCTGGTTGTTACAGTGTAATGAAGAACCCTCTGGTTCTGTCAACGTAATTAAGAACTATACACATGGTTATACCAAGAGTTATTTGAAGAACTGATGTAAAAAGGCCAAAAAAGGGTTCTTTACAGGGACAAAATATATATAATTGGTACTAACTAGCACCCTTTTTTTCTCTCGTGTACCACAGGAAAAATAATTGTTATGTAATTGGACCCGTTTAAGGCTACATTGTATATTTGGCTTCATCAAATACTTAAGGTTGACGGGTATTTACCCTAATGTATATATCGACATATCGACCAATCATCACGTTTTTTGTGTTCTCCTTGACCTGAGCGTGTAGCGTGCAAATGAGATGTGAGTGAATGTGAAGGATGCAGGCAGAAGTGTCCACCATCGCCACATGCAACATGTGCAGTACACTCAACAATAACAAAAAGATCGAACTCAAGGGTAGCAGGCTGTACTACGGAGGGTAGGGGTAGGGCACCTATATTACTCACAATAAAGCACTATACGTGAACAGTTAAAACATTGTTTCATGTTCCAAGGCAGCAGAAAGAGAATACATCAAACATTAGCGTCAGTATATATGGTCATCAAAGTTATATGAGACAAGCCTCTTTAGACTAGGCACAATATAGAAGAAGCCTGTTTGAAATCTTGAAAGGAGAAAATAAAAACAGATTTAAGACAGATCACACTGTTTTTGTTGTTGCCATGACTGGTCCCAGATCTGTTCGCACTGTTTTGCCAACTTCTATAGTCATTGCAATGCCAAACATGACAGATCTGGGACCAGGCTATATGTTTCTATATCCTCATTCTCTTTATTGAGTGCTACATTAAATATGAATAAATATGCGACCCAAATGGCCACCTATCCCTTATTGTGTCCACTACTTATGACCAGGGCCCTGTGAGATCTGGTCAAAAGTAGTGCACTATATAGGGAATAAGATGTAATTTGGGAGTCAACCTAAGAACATAGATGGTGATTTATTTTCTGTACACAGTTATTTCTGCACTCGATGGTTGTTTAAAGTAATCATATAGTCTTTCCTGAGGCAGAGGTTACAGGGTTTTATCCTGTGGATTATTAATAAAGGACATAACTGGTTTAGACAAATGGCTATGTAGATCGTGTAAAGACAATGGCTATGTTCCAAATGGCATCCTATTCCCAATATAAGGCATTACTTTTGACCATAGTTCTATGGGCCCTGGTCAAAAGTAGTGCACTATAAAGGGAACAGGGTGTCACATGTGACACAGACAATGTAGTGGCGCTGTTTATGCTAATGTTGGGCTCTGCTCAAACCTCTAAACAAATACCCGTCAACGGGCATCTGAAGAGGTGTTTATTCAACAACTTTGGTAGTTATTCTACATTAATAATATCTAAAAAATTATAGAAATGTGTATAGTAGAACATACAGTACAGTATAATACATGTACAGTATACACATTGTTCAAATATATTTTATTTAAAAAACATACTAACACCTCAATCACACCGACAGCGTCATTGCATTTTGGTACACGAGAAGTACATTCATTTCCAACGCAACGATGCATTTGCCTTGCAGCATTGCATCGCAGAGGCAGTTGCAGTGCGTTCTGTATGGAGCATACGTTGGATTTATCGAACGTATGCGTCAAACTGTATGCGTAGACGGCTTAACAGAAACGGTATCAGAGATTGAATGTTGAACTTTTGTTGCACACATATCCAGGTGATGCCGCGTACCATTTTGCACAATAACAAAGTAGGTGTGATCGAGGCGTAAGGCACAGTTTTATACAGTATCGACATACGCATATTAAAATATGTATGTGCATTAAAGACAAAGCTCAATAAATATTGTTATTAATTAAAGAACAGTAAATAAATACTTACATCGTTTGCATCCACATTTCTTTATCCTTTTGGGATCTGTGATGTCATCGTGACAAGCTTTGCAGTAAAAAAGTGCCCTAAGAAAACAGCACAAACATATTTCAGTATTAAATCATCAGTAAGACTAGTTTGATGTCAAACTGTATTTGGGGGCTTTCTGTCTCTTCTAACAGAGGCAATTAGGTAAATTTTCCTACATTTGCAGTACATTTTATCCTGATGCCTAGTCACCTTATCCCTGTACATATTTACCTCTATCACTCCACTATCCCTGCACATTGGAAATATGGTACTGGAACTGACCCTGTATATAGTATACTTACTTACTTCATTGTGTTCTTCTTATTTCTTATTTTTATATCTCATGTGTTTTTGTTCTACCTTGTTATTTTTAGTATTACACTGTTATTGATTACTGCATTGCTGGGTTTAGAGCTTGCAAGAAAGGCATTTCACTGTACTTGTGCATGTGACATTAAAACTTGAAACTCAAAACATTTACATACCTCTTTACTTCTTTGGCATCGCTGGCGATAAAGAACCCCAGGGTTCCTTCCTGCATCTTCACATGGTTCCCAGGGTTGATGAGGGTGCTGTTGTCAATACAAACAAATATACATGGTCGTCAATGAGGAGAATCTTTCTGTTACATTTAACATCCTAATGCACTAATCACAAGGAATGGTACACATGGTACGCCTTTCGGACAAACACGGTTTGGTGAGGTACTGTAGTTCCTGGGAATCAAGCTAAAAACTGGTATTATAAAATGGCTGCCATCACCCAATGATAATTAAACAGTGACAAGTAATGATTAGAGAACCTCCACCTATAGAGAATGGAAGGGACAATATGAGCATCCTCAGAGCTAAACCAGTGGCCAAAACGGGTTGTAATGACACCATTTCAACCAGCTTTGTCAGCTGGGAAGATGCTTGTATACTAACTAGCCAGATCACCCCAGAACTGTTTGTGTACAAACAGCACAAACAGATTTGGGGCGATCAGGCTATTTGTATAAACCTGATGGTGCAGTAAACAAGCACTGGCTCTTTAAGAGGAACATACACGCCACATCAATCCTCAGTAATTAGGTTAAGATGGTAGATGGCAATGTTTTCAGTCTTTAATGATTTTAGATGGAAAGTAGTCATTGATGTTTTTTTTCCATTGAGACTGTGACAGTAATTAGGCCAAACACACCAGCCATGCTGTAATAAAAGAAGAGTTAATTGCATAATTGCACACCTGCATACACATCAAACAGTAATCTGAAATTGGATGGTGGAAACATCAAACTATAAATATGAATACAAATCTTAATAACAAATGTGACATGGATGACTGTGGGTGTGTTTGAAAGTATTGAAGGTAAAAATAAAGAATATGGATGTCGGGGGCATACCACTTTCTTTGTCAAACTTTGTCAACTATCTGTAAACCATAAAGTGTGTCAAAAATGCCAATTAGTGATGAGTACTGTGTATTAAGTTGAAGTTGAAATCCATTACAATAGATCACAGTCTGGACAGCTGTATTGTCATGGCAGTCTGGATATTGAGGTTTGCATGTAAAGATCTGGCAAATGGACAACCTGTATTGTGCTGCATACGACTTGGTTCAACATGATTTTTACAATACAATTTCTGACAAACATCACATTGTACAATTGGCAATGTACAACACACAAGTAGGAGTGAACTTTACCTGCTTTCCCTTATATCAGACTTGTACTCGATAGCAATCAGTAGCAGCTTCAGCTTCACATAGCAGAGCCTAGAGAGGAGCATTCAAAATCAGAAATATTTATACACAATCAAAAGGATGAGTAGCAGAGAGAAAGACAGACAGACGTAGAGAAAGAAAAGGAGAGAGAGGGATAGAGATAGAGAAAAAAGAAAAAGATAGAGGGGGAGAGAAAATATACTTGATATAGTAGGGTACTTCAGAAAAGAGGGTCATACTTACTCACAAATGGTCGGGAAGGATAAGCCCACAAAGGCACTAGACAGGTACTCAGTGTACATTTCATTGGCTACTCCTTCCAGGTAATACTTCTGCCACGTGTCCTCTTCAATCTGAAACAATAACAGATAAAACATGGCTTGCAAAGGTACAGTATGTTATCATAAACATATTTCACTCGCACAAAAGTTAACAAAGTGACCATAAAGCAAATAAAACTTTAAGAGTATTTAAATCTATGGTGTAAACTTAAATATAAGACAAGTATTTTGAAATTGCAAATACAGTCAGACAAAGTGTGAACATTACTGTACCAAAGGCTGTGGAAAAGTAGAATAGTTAGTTCAATATCTCTGGCTCTTCCTGGTCCTTCAAGACGGATTTAAACGGACGACCTAACGATTACAGTCTCTTTGGCTCTCCCTAACGAGTACCTTGATAAAGGATCTCATGGAGAAGAGGTTGGCCAGCATGGTGGACAGGCCCTGAGCCAGACAGCTCTGTGCTATGAAGCCCAGCTTCAGCTCAGCAAGGCAAATGGCATCGTCACCCTCCTTCCAGTTCCAACTGGGAATGTTCAAAAGGTGGGCCTGGGGACACACGGGAAAGATGGAGCGAGATTGGGGTTATAAAATTCTCCTACATTTCCTGAATTTTGCAACCCTTCTATACAAGGGAGGTGCAGGAAGAGCATCAGTAGAGAAGTCGTGTTGGCCTGCCTCCGCTGGAGTTCAATGACACAGTGTAATAAGTAGCACTCTGAAGGGTTTGTACTGTACACACCTTGTTGTGGTACTGCAACATCTGGGTAATGATTCTGATCTTTGGGTGGTAGTTCTTGATGGATATCACCCTGGAATATTGTTACAAGAAACAACATAAGACCCATCTAACAAATCTAGGACACAGTAGTAGTAACACAGGTTTCTTGCTTAGGGAACTTGAGGTTAGACATTGGTATGTATTATCAATGCACTTCTCCAGAATACATTTTCACGTGCGCTCAAGCATACTGTACTTGCGTAATTTATCAAGGTGATAGAAAATTGAATAACTTTTGTATATCAGAATACATTTCCATATTTCCAATATACAGTCATACAACACAGCTTGGTTAAGTTGGCTCTGTACCTCATGATGTTGGAGGCATCCTCAGCATCAGGATCTGCACAGTATTTATTAGCTAGGATCAAACAGGCGTCTGCTGACTCTATCTGAGGGCGGGAGATGACAGAAACATAAGACCTGACTCTATACAGACAGAGGCTGTGTCCCAAAAGGCACCTATTCCCTACATAGTGCACTACATTTGACACTGGTCAAAAGGCGTTCACTACTGTACGTAGGGGAATAGGGTGGCATTTGGGAGGCAGATAGACTCAGGACATTAGACCGATGCCAACCACCCAGGTGCTCCATCTGTAGAGACACCAGAAATCATAACTGCATTCACTCAGAGCTATGAACAGCACTGTACGTCACAGTGCATTCATTTCTAACTTCAGACAAAGTCTTTTGCTCTCTTATTTACCCTTTATAGCTATCAATAGCCGTGTCCGAATACCCATACTAAATAGTTGGCATTTTGGGTTTACGAAAATATAAAATGTTATACTATGTGAAATTCCCAAAATATTGTATGCTTTAAATGCCAGGATGTCATACTCATGTTGGCTTTTCATCTAGTAAAATTCACTGCACACTATTGAGGAAGAGATTAGTCTTTCGAGATCCACGTGTGTTTGACAACAGCTGATAATCAGATATGGTTTCACGCTGTACCCAAAATGAGCGAATGGCGGTAATCAACACAATTGTGCATTACATTATGCATTCTCAGTATGGATGAGCCTACTATGTTGATATTTGTTGCTTACTGCATTAGATTTTACTAAAAACAGACCTTCTAATGTAGTAAGATTTGTACATATTATGCAGTTTTAGAATGCAGCACAGATTTCAGGCACAGCCAATGTTAGCACAGCTGAAAACTGTTGTCCTGATTAAAGAAGCAATAAAACTGTTCTTCTTTAGACTAGTTGAGTATCTGGAGCATCAGCATTTCTGGATTCGATTACAGGCTCAAAATGGCCCGAAACAAAGAACTTTCTTCTGAAACTCGTCAGTCTATTCTTGTTCTGAGAAATGAAGGCTATTCCATGTGAGAAATTGCCAAGAAACTGAAGATCTTGTACAATGCTGTGTACTACTCCCTTCACAGAACAGTGCAAACTGGCTCTAACCAGAATAGAAAGAGGAGTGGGAGGCCCCGGTGCACAACTGAGCAAGAGGACAAGTACATTGGAGTGTCTAGTTTGAGAAACAGATGCCTCACAAGTCCTCAAATGGCAGCTTCATTAAATAGTACCCGCAAAACACCAGTCTCAACGTCAACAGCCGATAGGGAGGAGGTCAGAGACCTGTCCAGGTGGTGACAAAATAACAACCTAAGTAAGCAAGACTGAGGAGATGATTGTGGACTACAGGAAAAGGAGGACAGAGCATGCCCCCATTCTCATCGACGGGGCTGTAGTGGAGAAGGTTGAGAGCTTCAAGTTCCTTGGTGTCCACATCACCAATAAACTAGAATGGTCCAAACACACCAAGACGGGCGTGAAGAGGGTACGACAAAGCCTATTCCCCATCAGGAAATTAAAAAGATTTGGCATGGTTCCTGAGATCCTCAAATGGTTCTACAGATGCAACATTGAGAGCATCCTGACTGGTTGCATCACTGCCTGCTACGGCAATTGCTCGGCCTCCGACCGCAAGGCACTAGAGAGGGTAGTGCGTACGGCCAAGTACATCACTGGGGCTAAGCTGCCTGTCATCCAGGACCTCTACACCAGGTGGTGTCAGAGGAAGGCCCTAAAAATTGTCAAAGACCCCAGCCACCCCAGTCATAGACTGTTTTCTCTACTACCGCATGGCAAGCGGTACCGGAGTGCCAACTCTAGGACAAAAAGGCTTCTCAAAAGTTTTTACCCCCAAGCCATAAGACTCCTGAACAGGTAATCAAATGGCTACCCGGACTATTTGCATTGTGTGCCCCACCCCAACCCATCTTTTACGCTGCTACTACTCACTGTTTCTCATATATGCATAGTCACTTTAACTATACATTTATGTACATACTACCTCAATTGGCCTGACCAACCAGTGCTCCCCCGCACATTGGCTAACTGGGCTATCTGCATTGTGTCCCGCCACCCACCAACCCCTCATTTACGCTACTTACTACTCTGTTTTTCATATATGCAGTCACTTTAACCATATTTACATGTACATACTACCTCAAACAGCCTGACTAACCGGTGCCTGTATATATCCTCGCTACTGTTATTTTTCTCTGTCTTTTTACTGTTGTTTTTATTTCTTTACTTACCTATTGTTCACCTAATACCTTTTTTTTTGCACTGTTGGTTAGAGCCTGTAAGTAAGCATTTCACTGTAAGGTCTACTACACCTGTTTTATTCGGCGCACGTGACAAATATACTTTGACTTGAACAGTGAATAGGTGACTCCGGGATGCTGGCCTTCTAGGCAGAGTTGCCAAGAAAAAGACATATCTCAGACTGGCCAATACAAATAAAAGATTAAGATGGGCAAAACAACACAGACACTGAACAGAGGAACTGTGCCTAGAAGACCATTTGAGATGATTTGAGATGAGTTGGATCGCAGAGTGAAGAAAAAGCAGCCAACAAGTGGGCAGCATAGAGTTGAAGTCTGAAGTTTACATACACCTTAACCAAATACATTTAAACTCCGTTTTTCACAATTCCTGACATTTAATCCAAGAAAAAATTCCCTGTCTTAGGTCAGTTAGGATCACCACTTTATTTTAAGATTGTGAAATGTCAGAATAATAGTAGAGAAAATGATTTATTTCAGCTTTTATTTCTTTCATCACATTCCCAGTGGGTCAGAAGTTTGCATACACTCAATTAGTATTTGGTAGCATTGCCTTTACATTTTTTTTAAAAACTTGGGTCAAACGTTTCAGGTAGCCTTCCACAAGCTTTCCACAATAAGTTGGGTGAATTTTGGCCCATTCCTCCTGACAGAGCTGTTGTAACTGAGTCAGGTTTGTAGGCCTCCTTGCTCGCATACGCTTTTTTAGTTCTGCCCACAAATTTTCTATAGGATTGAGGTCAGGGCTTTGTGATGGCTACTCCAATACCGTGACTTTGTTGTCCCTTAAGCCATTTTGCCACAACTTTGGAAGTATGCTTGGGGTCATTGTCCATTTGGAAGACCCATTTGCAACCAAGCTTTGACTTCCTGACTGATGTCTTGAGATGTTGCGTCAATATATCCACATAATTTTCCTACCTCATGATACCTGTCTGTTTTGTGAAGTGCACCAGTACGTCCTGCAGCAAAGCACCACCACAACATGATGCTGCCACCCCCGTGCTTCACGGTTGGGATGGTGTTCTTCGGCTTGCAAGCATCCCCCTTTTTCCTCCAAACATAACGATTGTCATTATGGTCAAACAGATCTATTTTTGTTTCATCAGACCAGGAGACATTTCTCCAAAAAGTACAATCTTTGTCCCCATGTGCAATTGCAAACCGTAGTCTGGCTTTTTAAATGGTGGTTTTGGAGCAGTGGCTTCTTCCTTGCTGAGCAGCCTTTCAGGTTATGTCCATATAGGACTTGTTTTACTGTGGATATAGATACTTTTGTATCTGTTTCCTCCAGCATCTCCACAAGTTCCTTTGCTGTTGTTCTGGGATTGATTTACACTTTACGCACCAAAGCACGTTCATCTCTAGGAGACAGACTCCTTCCTGAGCGGTATGACGGCTGCATGGTCCCATGGTGTTTATACTTGCGTACTATTGTTTGTACAGATGAACGTGATACCATCAGGCATTTAGAAATTGCTCCCAAGACTTGTGGAGGTCGACACATTTTTTTCTGAAATCTTGGCTGATTTCTTTTGATTTTCCCATGATGTCAAGATGTCAGGCACTGAGTTTGACGGTAGGCATTGAAATACATCCACAGGTACACCACCAATGGACTCAAATCATGCCATGACATAATTTTCAGGAATTTTCCAAGCTGTTTAAAGGCACAGTCAACTTAGCGTATGTAAACTTCTGACCCACTAGAATTGTAATACAGTGAATTATAAGTGAAATAATCTGCCTGTAAACAATTGTTGGAAAAAGTAGATGTCCTAACTGACTTGCCAAAACTATAGTTTGTTAACAAGAAATGTGTGGAGTGGTTGAAAAACGAGTTTTAATGACTCCAACCTAAGTGTATGTAAACTTCCGACTTTAACTGTATTTGGGAACTCTTCAAGACTGTTGGAAAAGCATTCCAGGTGAAGCTGGTTGAGAGAATGCCAAGAGTGTGCAAAGCTGTCATCAAAGAAAAGGGTGGCTATCAAATATTAAATATATTTTGATTTGTTTAACACTTTTTTGGTTACTACATGATTCTATATGTGTTATTTCATCGTTTTGATGTCTTCACTATTATTCTACAATGTTGAAAATAGTAATAATAAAGAAAAACCCTTGAACGAGTAGGTGTGTCCAAACTTTTGACAAACCTTCTAGGCAGAGTTCCTCCATCCAGTGTCTGTGTTCTTTGCCCATCTTTCTTTTTTCTTTTTATTGGCCAGTCTGAGATATGGCTTTTTCTTTGCAACACTGCCTAGAAGGCCAGCATCCCGGAGTCGCCTCTTCACTGTTGACGTTGAGACTGGTGTTTTGCGGGTACTATTTAATGAAGCTGCCAATTGAGGACTTGTGAGGAATCTGTTTCTCAAACTAGACACTCTAATGTATTTGTCCTCTTGCTTAGTTGTGCACCAGGGCCTCCCACTCCTCTTTCTATTCTGGTTGAGCCCGTTTGCGCTGTTCTGTGAAGGGAGTAGTACACAGCATTGTCCGAGATCTTCAGTTTCTTTGCAATTCCTCGCATGGAATAGCCTTTATTTCTCAGAATGAGAATAGACTGATGAGTTTCAGAAGGAAGTTCATTGTTTCTGGCCATTTTGAGCCTGTAATCGAACCCACAAATGCTGATGCTCCAGATACTCAACTAGTCTAAAGAAGAACAGTTTTATTGCTTCTTTATTAATCAGGACAACAGTTTTCAGCTGTGCTAACATAACTGAAAAAGGGTTTTCTAATGATCAACTAGCCTTTTAAAATGATAAACTTGGATTAACTAACACAACGTGCCATTGGAACACAGGAGTGATGGTTGCTGATAATGGGCCTCTTTACCCCTATGAAGATATTCCATTAAAATCAGCTGTTTCCAGCTACAATAGTCATTTACAACATTAACAATGTCTACACTGTATTTCTGATCAATAATTGATGTTATTTTAATGGACGAAAAATTTGCTTTTCTTTCAAAAACAAGGCATTTCTACGTGAACCCAAACTTTTGGACGGTAGAATATATATATATATATATATATATATATATATATATATATATAAAAACCCTTGTAACCGCTTTATAAAAGGTAACCATATTGTAAAGTGTGACCAAATTTTCTAATACAACAAGGACCTGGTATACTTATTGAAGAGTTGGACTGTCAAGGCCCTTTTCTCCATTAGTAGCTGAAAGAAATAAGTCAGGTTAATACTCATTAAAACAGGCCGGTTACCTTGACTCTGGCCAGGTCATGTGGGTTGAGAACAGATCCCTGGTAGAACTCCACCTGGGTGAAGTGGCGTTTAAACAAGGCTTCCAGCTCAAGATTAGGGGAAATACTGGGACACAAAGTAGAGTTTGTTAATGTTAACCAAGGCCTCCACTTCACCTCAAGATTCGGTTTAGTACTGGGACAGACAGGAGAGCGATCTATGTGTTAATGTTAGGGGGCTGAGTGAGGTCTCCTTTCCTTAGCAAATCAAAGTGCAATTTATTGTGTAGTATTTGAAATGTATTGCTATAAGTAGTATGCTGGTGTACCGGGCAGGCCCAGCGCTACCAACGGTTTCCATGGATCTGGATGCTTTTTAGGATATAGTCATTGTAGAGTCTGAGTATTCCAAAAAAAGGAACGGTGGTGGCAGTTCCCAAAAGGTTGTTGGAGTCATTTTTGGGAGCTGCTATCACCTTTCCTTCTCTGAAACACTCAGTATTGTTATGAGTTTTGGGGCCATTTTCCCAGACCCAGATTAAACATAGTCGTGGAATTAAACACACTTTCAATTTCCCATTGAGTATGGTTTTTGTCCAGGACTAGGCTTAATCTGGGTCCTGGAAACTGGCCTGTAAAGTGTAAGGAAAAAACATGGTACACTTACTTATGGAGAAAAACAATTTCTACATTGACATCATCCCTGTCCTTGTGTAGGAAGTCTTTAAGGAAGTTGGACACACTTTCAAGTGTTATATGACCACAGACCACGATGTGCCTATAGGAAATAAGATCCAGGAATAGTCATAAGATTTAAGCTATGGTTTGCTAAAAGCTGCAGCCAAAATAAAGACGCTGATAAACTGCTGATAGATGTCAGTGTCACATTCCTTCTTGATTCTGAAAATAAAATGAAAATATACGTTGGATCTGACAAAAAAAGTATTGTCCACACCACAGTATAGTCAACAAAAAAAGGACCTCAAAAATGTGGTTTCTGTGTAGAAAATGAACACTGCCACTGTTTACTAGCCCCAAAAATACATAATTCTCCCTGGTTTGTACATGTTCTGTGATGAACAGGAGTCCATTTTTATGTGAACAGGTGTCAGTCCTAAGAGCTCTTTAGCATCTTTAGTCCTATGTGGTGCCTGAAGGACAGGAGAGATCACAGAGCCGAGCAGGTTCTGGATTCCCAGTAACAGATTAAAAAGGTTTCCTTTGTTGGCGATTATGATGTGATTACTACATTGTACAATCCAGGAAAGAGCTTAACTTTAGCTAGAGACATCCTCCACGTGAGGGAAGTTTTCCGACTACGTGAGGGAAGTATCCCTGCTACAGGATAGTACATGCAGGATTGTGAGATAATTGTGAGATAACGCTTCATCGTGAGATGAACTCAGGATCGGTTTAAGAAGGGCATTTTCCAAACCAATTGATTTGATTTTGTAGATGTTACAAGTAATATATACATACTGACACCTCACATACTGTACATTGTTTTGAAATACCTCTTTAATATTATATCTTATTAGAGTTAGGGGCGGCAGGTAGCCTAGCGGTTAGGAGTGTTGGGCCAGTAACTAAAAGGTCATTGGTTCAATTCCCTGAGCCGACTAGGTGAAAAATCTGTCAAAGTGCCCTTGAGCAAGGCACTTAACCCTAATTGCTCCAGGGAAAACCCACTCTGTGGAAGTGGGATATGCAAAAAATGAATTTCCAATTTGTACGTGTGAAATAATTATTATTACATTTGTTAATTATTGTATCATATTTACTTTATATTATTGGGGCTTTTATTACTTGAATATTACAGAGATGCTATATTTATATTTGTAGATGAAAAGGTATTAAAATGTATTGACAGTATAACTGAGACATAAGGATATGAATCACTTGAAACAGAAATACAGATACATCAGCCTGCAGAAGGAAAGAGGGAATAAATGGCCAAAACAAAGTTAGAGAGACTGGACTAAATCCAAGTACAACAATTCTACATAAAAGTAAACAAAACAAAATTCTAAATGCGAGCCAAAAGAAATCAACGTTTGTTCAGAGGGTGGAAGCAGGATTTAGGGCAGAATCCTATTGTACCTTAAGAAACAGGTTTTTAACTTGAATTTCAGTGTGATAAATGCATTGATTATGTGTTTGGGCCTTAGGGTGTAGGTCTGACTGAAGATTACGGGCAGGAATGTAGCAGGGCTTGGAAAATAATATGAACTGGTGGTACTAGACAAAAAATACATAATCCAGAAGAGACAAAACAGGAAATTAAAGGCAAAATATAAAAGGCAAAAGAATAACTAACTAAAAGCATGCGAGGTACATGCAAGATCATGTGTGGATGAAGCAGATGTAAAAGGTAACCGCATTTCAAATTATCTGGAAGAGAATTATATTTAAAATAGCTGATTATTTAACTGTAGGTAATCCCTTCTTGTAGTTTCTTAGGACACTCTTTTGCTATTGTGCAGTATTTTCTATGACATCATCTCTGTCACCAAGATATAAGACATAATGTTCAACATTTATTTTGAAATACTATAAAGGTACCACAGCTATATCTGCAATCAGTCATGACTTTACTGTAAAAAGGATAATAATAAAAACAAATACAACTACGTTGTGGTGGGTGGCAAGATGCATATGATTGGCAAACACGAAACACAGACACAAACATGTAAGTGTTCTAGTAAATAAGCAAGTAAAACACTCAAGCATATAGCAAATAATGCATTTGACACATCACAAAAAAACATGTATTCATTATAAGAAGCAATGACAGCTAGCACACAAATACCGGTACAAAGCAATAGCGTAAGCTTTCATGGCCAAGCTCTCCAGTCACCAGTATGACTTTATTCCCCAAAATGTATAAAAGTATTAATATCAATCATTTCTGGATAATTACTGGTGCCCCTCTTTAGGAGAGGGGGACTTGAGTAGTCACACCAAAACCACACTTTTTAGAATAATTTTTGTTTTGTATATTTGTTTGACTTACTTTCTGCCTCGTGTTGAGTTATAACTCCCTCCGTATTTCTTCCGATTAAGGATGAGAGCAGCAATTTCTGGCACGTAGCGAGCAAACATGGCCTACATGCATGGAACAGAAAAAAGAAAAGGGCATGCAGAGGATGGTTCTACTGCGGCAGAGGCAGTAGAGCCTCCCAGTAATACTTACTTTCTCCCATTAACCGCACTATAGGAACCACCATATTTCTTGCGGTTTCCTATTAACTCTATGATTTCAGGGACGTAGCTCGCAAACATGGCCTAAGGAGAAGATAGGAGACAGAAGAAAATACTAAAAAAAAGATACGCAAAAGAGAGAGCAGGGCGTCTATTTTTGCTTAAAAGATATCCGTAAAATCAACAAAAAAAAATGAAAAATTAAGAGAGAAAAAATATTTGAATAGAAAATGTTAAAAAAAATATATTGTTCTGGATACAGTAGGTTACACACTGAGTGCACAAAACATTAGGAACACCTGCTTTTTCCATGACAGACTGACCAGGTCAATCCAGGTGAAAGCTATGATCTCTTATTGATGTCATGTGTTAAATCCACTTCAATCAGTGTAGATGAAGGGGAGGAGACAGGTTAAAGAAGGATTTTTAAGCCTTGAGACAATTATAACATGTATTGTGTATGTGTGCCATTCTGAGGGTGAATGGGCAAAACAAAAAATGTAAGTGCCTTTGAACGGGGTATGGTAGTATGTGCCAGGCCCACTGGTTTGTGTCAAGAACTGCAACGCTGCTGGGTTTTTTTTTTTACACATAACATTTTCCCGTGTGTATCAAGAAAGTTCCACCACCGAAAGGACATCCAGCCAACTTGACACAACTGTGGGAAGCATTGGAGTCAACATGGGCCAGCATCCCAACCTGGTGTCAGACGCCAGGACAGCGGAGTCAATCACCACCTTCCGGAGACACCTGAAACCCCACCTCTTTAAGGAATACCTAGGATAGGATAAAGCAATCCTTCTGACCCCCCCCCCCCCTAAAAGATTTAGATGCACTATTGTAAAGTGGCTGTTCCACTGGATGTCATAAGGTGAATGCACCAATTTGTAAGTCGCTCTGGATAAGAGCGTCTGCTAAATGACTTAAATGTATGTAAATGTCAGAGCCTTTCGTATTATTCTGTATGTAAATCTGAAACATTCCATATAGTATGATATGTTACGTTTCGATGGTATGTTTTAATTTGTGGATGTCCGTCACCCAATTTGTATGATATGTTATGAATTACAATTTGTATTATATGTTATGAATTTCCAAAACGTATGATATGTTACAAATTCTAGCTAGGTGGCTAATGTTAGGTAGCTGGATAACGTTAGCTAGGCTAGGGGTTATGGTTTTGGGTTAAGGTTAGGTAGTTAGCTAAAACGGTTAAGGTTAGGTTAAAGGGAAGGGTTTCCTAGAATGCAAAGTAGATCAAAAGTAGTATGTAGTTGAAAAGTTGCTAATTAGCTAAAATGCTAAGGGGTTCCATGATGAGATTCGAACTCACAAACTACTTTCATTTTTGCCTTAAGTAACCATCTGTCTTACGTAACCATATGTCTCGGATTTACATTTACTATGTTACATCTAGTCTATGAGACCAGGCTGAGCATCCCTGTGGAACACTTTGGACACCTTGTAGAGTCCATTCCCCGACAAATTGAGGCTGTTCTAAGGGCAAAAGGGGTTGCAACTCAATATTAGGAAGGTGTTCTTAGTGTTTTGTACACTCAGACAAAGTTAGATTACTACACTACAGTAAAAGTTATAACACAATCTGAAATTATGTAAAGGTTATCATATTCAGATTTGAGAAAAAAAAGTATGATAAGCAATGAAGAAGAAAAAAATGACAGGAAATATTTAACTTAACCAGCTTTTACGGATATTTATTTAGGAAAAAAGCAGGAAAAAATTACAGTTGACTATATCTGTATGCCAAGCTGTGATTGAAAAGAAAAAGTTTAATGTAATAAAAAGGAAGAAAAAAACCTTATGCGCCATGTTTTGTCCAACAAACACTTATGCCAGGTTGATTTGAATAGTACAACCCAATGTAACATAGCTGCAAATTGCATCAATTCATTAAATTGCTGAAAAATTACCTGAATTATGTCAATCCTATAGATTTGAAGCCTTGTGCATACTTACATTTGACTTGACAGTATATACAACTTATATATTGTATACATTTATATAAACTATATAATATAACTTACATGAACGTATATAAACTTGGGTAGGAGAGTGATGCATCATATTGTTAATGTCACTCTGATAATATTCAGGTACATTGCCAGAGATGAAGGATAATAGACGCCTTTCAGCAACCCTTGAACCTCCGAAATACTGTAGTAGTACTGTACTAATGTACAAACTAAGCCTTCTTCCATTGTTATCCCAAATACAAATGATCAAGTCAAATTAACATATTAAAAGTTCAATGGTTTTGGTTGCATATCATGCTAACTGACTGTTGTGTATCAATGGGTGTTACTGGCATCTACTGTTGTGCCATGTTAATCATCAAGCTGGTCTATAGATCACTCCTTTCACTGTGTTTGTTGGAATTTGGGGAAGGGGAAGCTCAAGGATTGGGTCACCTGAAACCGCACATTACTTTAGTTAACGTTGCGAACCATTAGAAAACCAATCATACTCGGTTTGAAAAATATAGAAATGCAATAAAACTATATAATAATAATAAATATACATGTATATACCTTCAGTACAATTATTATATAATAAATATTATAGGAGTATAATACTTACAGATAATAATACATTTGACAATAAACTGCCATAGGTAACAAACTGCCACAAAAAACAACTACAAGACAACAATGGAGCTTGGATTTTAACAGGCATTGAAGTGCAAAGACTTTCCAGCTGTTGGTAGCATCAGCAGGGACATGAATCATGATGATTGCAGGGGTGATCGTTTGGATGAAGGACGGAAGCAGGTTAGGAGTAAATTAAATAAAAGAGGGATTTTTACCAAACCACCAAGGATGAAGAAGACCATGAAAAGTCGTCCCAGGGTGGTTTTTGCATACACGTCTCCATAGCCCACAGTGGACATAGTAACCATGAGTAAGTAGACACATTCCCAGTAGGAAAGTGCTTGGGAATTTTGGAAGTTTTCCCAAGGATCCCCTGAGTTTTCCACCTAGAACAGAGGTCACAATAATGGAAATTGACAGAGAGGAACATGCAGAGCATTGTATTACAACTTACTGACTTGCTTACATACTTACTCAATGGCCGTCCCTGAATACCCATACTTGTATTCTAAATAGTAGGCATTTTGGGTAAGTGAAAAAAGTTTTATAGTATGTGAAATGTAGAAAATTGAGTATGGTTTAAATGCCAGGATGTCATACTCATTTCAGTTTTTCATTTTGTAAATTTGTTGCATACTTTTGAGGAATAGAATCGTCCACATGTGTCTGAGAACAGCTGACAATCAGCTGAGGGTACGTGCTGTACCAAAATGAACGAATGACGAATGGCGGGAATCAAAGCAATTTGCGCATTAGATGCCGCATTCTCAGTAGGATATTTGTTTGCTGTACTGCATTCTATTTACTTAACAATACGTTCCAAATTGTATGTAGTACAATTAGTACACAGTATGCAGTTTTAGTAAGTAGTAGTCAAGACAGATTTTGGACACAGCCACTTCATTATTTACTTTATTGTTTACTTACAGACTTATTCACTTAGTCACACCGTATCAATTATTTACTGTTCTCAGAACCGTAATAAACGTTTACATTTTCAGAAGCAATTACCATGCTACCATTTAGTGGTCCTGCTCATTTAAAAACAGACCCGAAAATATTCCACAGTTATATCATCCATCAAGTGAGGAAAACTTTGAAGGGGCTAGGTTGTACAATGCTTTACTTAACATTATGTCCACCTATCTGTTATATGTGTCAGAGACGGAGTATTTACCATAATACAGTACTTAGTCCTTCTGTTTTGCCTTTATGGCTCTCTGTAACTTACCAGATGTATGAAGCCTGCCGCTGTTAGCCATGTACTTATGAAGATTGAACATAAGTTCACCAGTTTTATGGAATTGCTATTGAAAACAAGAGAGCCAGACAATATCAATTAACAATGCTAGTGTGCAACACCAAAACACCTGCCTTGTGTGAGTTCAAAAGAAGAACACCAGTAAAGGATGCCCCTTTGATAACACAATGAATCATTGGTAATACTAACTTGAATTATTATGTCAAAACAGTGCCAAAACATTACATATCACAAAGTAGTTATTGCTGTATAAGTGCCTAATGGTGATTTTGTCTGAAGAACGTCCTTTGGGATAACGAATGATAGCTGGTTACAGTCTGAGCTGCTCAGCCTACAATATTATGTAACAGCAGCAAACCAAAAACTTGGTAAAATGGTTTTGGGGAATATTATTTCAAAATCCAAAATGTTAAACTAATGACGAACTAGCTTTCATGGCCGTTAACTTTTCAATACAGAATCAACTGTGAATACAAATGTTCCTAAGGTATATACAGGTAACTGCCAAAATAAAGGAAACACCAACACAAAGTGTGTTAATAAGGCATTGGGCCACCACTAACCAGAACAGCTTCAATGCACCTTGGTATAGATTCTACAAATATCTGGATCTCTGTTGTTGGGATGCAACACCATACAGTACTTCCATGAGAAATTCCATCATTTGGTGTTTTGTTGATGGTGATGGAAAATGCTGTCTCAGGCGCCGCTCCAGAATCTCCCATAAGTGTTCAATTGGGTTGAGATCTGGTGACTGAGACGGCCATGGCATATGGTTTACATCGTTTTCAGGCTCATCAAACCATTCAGTGACCCCCCTTGCCCTGTGGATGGGGTCACTGTCATCCTGGAAGAGACCACTCCCATCAGGATAGAAATGATTCACCATAGGTTGAAGGTGATCACTCACAATGGCGGTGTATTTATTGATGTTTACGTTGCCCTCTAAGGCAGGGTTTCCCAAACTCAGGACCCCAGGGGTACACGCTTTGGTTTTTGCCCCACCACTACGCAGCTAATTGAAATAATCAACTAATCAAGTTTTGATAATTTCAATCAGTTGTGTAGTGTTCGGGGGAAAAAACTTGAGGACCGAGTATTGGAAATGCTGCTGTAAGGGGAACCATGCCAGGAGAATATACCCCACACCATAACAGAGTTGACAGAATCCTCATTTACTCAAGTGTTTCCTTTATTTTGTCAGTTAACTGCATTGTTCTGGCCGTTCATGTACTGTGTGTTCTGTTCTGTTCTGGCCTTACCTCCATTACAGTAAACGAGTCTGGGGATTATTCAAAAAAAATGTTGAGCTATAATCTCTTTCTGACATCTGTGCAGCACAAGCTTTAATTCTAAGCAGTGGGGTAAATTGTAGAATTCATCATGCTGCATGCTGTCCAATAGGTTTCAAAGAGCAGAACATGTGCACAATTTGGAATTCCAATGAAAAATATTGAAATTAAATTGAATATAGGATATGTTATACATCCTAAAGAACAATACCTAACATGTTAGCATTTCAGTTTTTAAAAGTGACAAAAATGATTTACTTGTTATCACAGAAGTACAGTATAATATGGTAACTTCTTTCATTCCCCAAATATGACAGCAATAAACCAAACTGTTCCCAAGTAATCCACCAAGACTGAAAGTAGGCCATGATCAGCTGACTAGTTTCCAAGAATTATTAAAACATTTTGAGAGGAGGTTCTATATTTAACATTTTGCAGTAGCTACAGTACATTAAAATGCCACTGCATTAGAAGAGCCTGTGAGCGTATTGTATAATTGTAAATGTATCAATATTCATCATAGAGCCAGAATTACAAACATTGTCAAAACATAGTACATGCAAATGCTTTGAATACTACTAACTAGAATTAATACACACCAAATTTGACTGAAATTGAATACACTGAAGTTGGAGAAAATAATAATGCACTTACCTTGTTTTTAATATGTTCAAAAACTGTAAGATTTCTGAGAACTGTATCAACCTTAACGCCCTTAAAA
This sequence comes from Salvelinus fontinalis, assembly GCF_029448725.1. Classification (NCBI taxonomy): domain Eukaryota; kingdom Metazoa; phylum Chordata; class Actinopteri; order Salmoniformes; family Salmonidae; genus Salvelinus; species Salvelinus fontinalis. The sequence goes on from NC_074665.1 coordinate 73,009,301, forward strand.
ACCTCAAGCCTGTGTGAGAGAAAAGTCAAAGTATAAGTTATTCAGAGTGAATTATTTGCATGTTATTTACATAAACCCGCCCACTGTAAATCCGGAAAAACATAGGAAACCAACATAATTGCATACCTTTGAAGCCTTCATGCATTTTTAAAAGCTTCAATGGATTCATACCTAATAGAAAATAAAAGGCCTCTCAAATAAACAAAAATAGCAGCGGAAAAGCACAACCAAAATGTTGACCTTTCAAAAAACAAAACAGCAGCGACGAAGCAAGTAGCAGCAACTGCAACAACAAAAAACTTACTAAGAACAACAAACTCTGCATAATCTTCTGGAGAAAATAAATACAATGCTAATATCAGGAGACCATTAAGTCACAAAGTACCGGCGTAAGGACTAAAAGAGCGAAAACAGCAAGAGATGAAAACCTGGATTAGTCAGACCAAAGACATGTGGACAGGCCCAGTTAGATGGGTCAACAGTCGCATTACGTCAAATAATCCCACATTTGTTGCCATTTGTTTTTTAAATCTGCTAAATCTGAGTACCCTTCCAAGAGTTTAAGGACAAAGGTGCACTGGTGAATTGCCAAATGCTGTCGCATGTGTGTGTGTGGCCTGTGCCACACGAAACCAAACAGCCTGTGGCTAGTCGTGCTCACCAGTACAATCTAATCATCCAACAGTTCGATGTGAAAGAATTAATTGTTTATTTTTATAGCACAAAAGTTTGTTTCAGTATGTCAATACCACAATCCCCTGGGTTAACTAAGTGTACTACAATACATGTACAGTAGATGTAGACTAGTGTATTGTCAATGTTGTGTCACCTAGAATATATAATTACATTTGCTTAAAAAATTACAATATATTGTATTTTCCTCCATTTTCAATGATTATTGTCCATCATTTCCTAAATTATAAAATCAGATTATGTTACTCATAATACAATTTTTTCAATAGCTTTTTTACAAGTATGTGGTAACCTCTTATTTGGTAAATCCACATTGCAATCAATACATGTTCATATAGAAAACTTTCTTTCACAATGCAATGCTCACATTACTTTTGATATGACTGCCTTCTCATTTATTAAAATACATTTTACTCATACTTAATCCATTTTCTCTATATTGATAATCCCTTACCCGTTTGGTAAACATATATTTTAAACAGTTTTGTCTGCTATATACATATGTGGACACCTACAGAACTAAAATGTATGTTTGTAAAGTATAAAGTAGGATATATACGGCAATGTACTATTATGATTTTAAATCTGATGTTGACAGGAACAGAAATGTACTGCATGTAACAAAAACATCCCTTATACAGTAAGAATCCCTTATCCCTTATACATATAATTATGGATAAAGTGATGAGGCAACAGGGTAGATAATAAGCAGTAGCAGCAGCGTATGTAATGAGTCAAAAGAGTTAGTGCAAAAAAGGCTCAATGCAGATAGTTAAACGGTTAACCAATAGCTACCTGGACTAACTATTTAGATGTCTTATGGCTTGGGGGGTAGAAGCTGTGGTCCTTTTCAGAGTTGGTGCATAGGTACCGCTTGCCATGAGGTAGCAGAGAGAACAGTCTATGACTTGGGTGGTCGGAGTCTTTGACAAATTTTAGAGCCTTCCTCTGACACCGCCTGGTATAGAGGTCCTGGATGGCAGGGAGCATGGCCCCAGCAACGTGTATGCCAAGCAGTTGCCATACCAAGTGATAAAGCAGCCAGTCAAGATGCTCTCAATGGTGCAGCTGTAGAACCTTTTGAGGATTTGGGGGCCCATGCTGAATCTTTTCATCCTCATGAGGGGGAAGAGGTGTTGTCGTGCCCCCTTCCGGACTGTGTTGGTGTGTGTGGACAATGATAATTCCTTAGGTGATGTGGACACCGAGGAACTTGAAGCTCTCGACTTGCTCCACTATAGCCCAGTTGATGTGGGTGTGCTCGGCCCTCTGTTTCCTGTAGTCCACGATCAGCTCCTTTGTCTTGCTGACGTTGAGGAAGAGGTTGTTGTCTCTGACCTCCTCCCTGTACGCTGTCTCATCATCATCTGTGATTAGGTCTACCACCGTCACGTCATCGGCAGATTGATTGATTGTGTTAGAGTCATGCGTGGCCACGCAATTGTGGGTGAACATGGTGTACAGGCGGGTACTACGCACGCAACCCTTAGGGGCCCCCGTGTTGAAGGTCAGTGTGGCGGAAGTGTTGCTGCCTACCCTCACTAGCTGGCAGCTCGTCAGAAAGTCCAGGATCCAGTTGCAGAGGGAGGTATTTAATCTCAGGTTCCTGTGCTGAACGCTGAGCTGTAGTCAATGAACAGCATTCTTCTTCTTCTTCGGTAGGGTTTAACTGCTGTTGGCATCCAATATGTTGCATTATCACCCCCAACTACACTATAGTATAAATCCATTATACACTGTGATACAAAATGGGAAAAGGAAAAAGGAAAACACCCTTACAACTAACCCTACATTATAAACCCACTACTTTGACCCTATCTGCTCCTGCACCATGCCAACGGCCTGGGAGGATGGGACCCCACACCTCAACACACCCTGTAACTCTTATGAAGTCAAATCTTGTATACGCAAATACGTCTCTGCAGCTGCCACCACCACATCTATTTTCTGTGATTTGCATTCCATTTCTGCTGTACAGTTGATAACCATTGCTATGAACCCTAAGAAGCCAACCTTACTGAAGCATATATCACTCGTTGGCCAAACCCTCTGTGCTGGCACAGATCTACTACTACAAAATGTATTTATACAGCCCTTTTTACATCAGCCAATGTCGCAAAGTGCTATACAGAAACTCAGCCTAAAACACTAAACAGCAAGCAATGCAGATGAATAAAGTTGTGTGTCAACTTAATCCATCCTCCTATACTTTCTTCACTGTCTCAACATACGACATCGGCACTACTCTGACTCTGGTCCCCTCAACCTACCTCTTTTGTACCGGACAATTCCAATCCCCAGCATCGTGGCCATTCCTACAGTTGACACACAACTTTATCCACCAAGACTACACAATCCTCTGTCCAATGCCCTCCTGCACACTTCCCATATCTTGGAATCTTGCTCCTACACACTGCTGCGACATGACCACAAACGTTTCATGAACAGCATTCTCACATAGGTGTTCTTCTTATCCAGGTGGGAGAGGGCAGTGTGGAGTGCAATAGAGATTGCGTCATCTGTGGATCTGTTGAGGCGATATGCGAATATGAGATGGTCCTGGGTGTCTGGGATGATGATGTTGATGTGAGCCATGACCAGCCATTCAAAGCCTTTCATGGCTACAGATGTGTGTGCTACGGGGCGATAGTCATTTAGATAGGTTACGCATATTGTTTTTATGCAGATTTGAGAATACTCGTAATGAAAATCTGTTGCCAACTGTCTGGAAACCTAGCTAATGACCAACATTTTTTATACATCTCCCATTTGGCATGTCTCATGACGCGGTCTACAGCAGCACTGACGGCTGTGTTGACATGACAACTGCATCAGAGTTTTGAACAACCCTTCCTCCCATTTTGTTCCATGCTGACTGAAGACCTAGCTAGCGAGTAACTAGCTAACACCAAACACAGCTATATAAACCATGCCCCTCTTCAAACACGCATTCTCTGATGTTGGTTACAAGGCGATACTAGTACTAATTAAGTAAGAGAATATCATGTTTTTTTTTTTTTATTATTAAGGGGTGGATCAGCTTTAATATTGCGGAAAGATTGTTGCTTTCTTCAATATACAGTTGAAGTCGGACACCTTTGCCAAATACATTTAAACTCAGTTTTTCACAATTCCTGACAATTAGGTCAGTTAGGATCAACACTTTATTTTAATAATGTGAAATGTCAGAATAATAGTAGAGAGAATGATTTATTTCAGCTTTTATTTATTTCATCACATTCCCAGTGGGTCAGAAGTTAACATACACTCAAATAGTATTTGGTAGCATTGCCTTTACATTTTGTTATTTGGGTCAAACGTTTCAGGTAGCTTTCCACACGCTTCCAACAATAAGTTGGGTGAATTTTGGCCCATTCCTCCTGGCAGAGCTGGTGTAACAGTCAGGTTTGTAGGCCTCCTTGCTCGCATATGCTTTTTCAGTTTTTCCCACAAATGTTCTATAGTATTGAGGTCAGGGCTTTGTGATGGCCACTCCAATACCATGACTTTGTTGTCCTTAAGCCATTTTGCCACAACTTTGACAATATGCTTGGGGTCATTGTCCACTTGGAAGACCCATTTGCTACCAAGCTTTAACTTCCTGACTGATGTCTTAAGATGTTGCTTCAATATATCCACATAATTTTCCTACCTCATGATGCCATCTATTTTGTGAAGTGCACCAGTCCCTCCTGCAGCAAAGCACCCCCACAACATGATGCTGCCACCCCCGTGCTTCATGTTTGGGATGGTGTTCTTCGGCTTGCAAGCCTCCCCCTTTTTCCTCCAAACATAACGATGGTCATTATGGCCAAACAGTTCTATTACAAAAAGTACGATCTTTGTACCCATGTGCAGTTGCAAACCGTAGTCTGGCTTTTATATGGCGGTTTTGGAGCAGTGGCTTCTTCCTTGCTGAGCGGCCTTTCAGGTTATGTCAATATAGGACTAGTTTTACTGTGGATATAGATACTTCTGTACCTGTTTCCGCCAGCATCTTCACAAGGTCCTTTGCTGTTGTTCTGGGATTGATTGGCACTTTTGGCACCAAAGTACGTTCATCTCTAGGAGACAGAACGTGTTTCCTTCCTGAGATGGTGTTTATACCTGTGTACTATTGTTTGTACAGATGAACGTGGTACCTTCAGGCGTTTGGAAATTGCTCCCAAGTATGAACCAGACTTGTGAAGGTCTACAATTTTTTTCTGAGGTCTTAGCTGATTTCTTTTGATTTTCCCATGATGCCAAGCAAAGAAGCACAGAGTTTGAAGGTAGGCCTTGAAATACATCCACAGGTACACTTCCAATTGACTCAAATGATGTCAATTAGCCTATCAGAAGCTTCTAAAGCCATGACATCATTTTTTGGAATTTTTCAAGCTGTTTTAAGGCACAGTCAACTTGGTGAATGTAAACTTCTGACCTTCTGGGATTGTGATACAGTGAATTATAAATGAAATAATCTGTCTGTAAACAATTGTTGGAAATATGTACTTGTGTCATGCACAAAGTAGATGTCCTAACCGACTTGCCAAAACTATAGTTTGTTAAAAAGACATTTGTGGAGTGGTTGAAAAACGAGTTCTAATGACTCCAACCTAAGTGTAAGTAAACTTCCGACTTCAACTGTATGCATACATAAACATTCATACATATACATACTTTTTTTTTTAGAATATACCTTAATTATTCACCGCAAATCCTACCACCCCTCCCCCAATTGGAGTAAACTAATAAACAATAACACTTAGGCTTAGGCACTTAGGCACTCCCTTCAGTTTATACATATTATACACATTTTACAGACACAGTCTATTTTACAATAGTTATATTTTGTTTGTTTTAGTCCTTCTATTTCTGATGTCCATCCAGTTTGATTTCTATTTGTAACTGTGCTATTTCACAACATTTCTGAACCTATATACATTTTACAAAAACGATATGTTTTACATTGGTTGTCTTGTTATTAGTCCCAACCTTCAGCTCCATTCAACCACTTCCATCTATCTCTTATCACCATCCATTTTGGATTTCTGTTTGCCATATATTTTTCAATTGTGCTGTGATGCTTCACACAAGTACTGAACCTTTCTATTCTCATAGCTTCTACAGATTGTAAATTACAGATAAACATTTTTGCTAAAATAATTATTATATTATTGATTGATTGACTATGACTTTTCAAATCCCCCAGTATTGCTATCTGCAGCGTTAGTTCTAGGCAAATGTTGCAATTCTTTAGCCATTCCTGGACCTGTGACTAAAAACGAGCTACATATGGACAATACCAAAATAAATGATCTAATGACACTGCCTCCTCACAGCAAAATCTGCAGAGCTGGGAAGATTGTATCCCCATATATATACCATTCTATTGGTTGCAAGAATTGTGAATAATAATTTAAATTGAAAAAAGTTTTGAATCCGACGTTGTTTTGCGTGTCAATTCATAAACCATGTGCCATGGAATGGGTACATCAAAAATCTCTTCCCAACTATTTTGCAATTTATATGGCATAGCTGTCAATTTTTGGGACCTTAAATTAAATTGGTATTTGTTTTTATTTATGACCATTTTTTTAACCATTTATGTTTAATGCATGGCCGACAGACAAGTTCCTTACTTTTTCCCAGTTCTACTTCCCTCTTCCATTTTTGTGGTAATGCTGCAATTAGTTGGTTGTAATTTTGGGTAGAGCAGACATTTCCATATGTCTGTGTTAGCTGCATGTGTGACATAACTCCACCAGTCCCATTTATGTTATCATTTACAAAAATTACACCTTTTTGAAACATTTTATCGAAAAATACGTTTTTTTATCAATTAGTATTTTTGAGTTTAACAACAATATTTGTTGTATTATTTGTTCTGTCTTTTCAGGTGGATTAAACTGAAATTGCAAACAACTTTCTAAGGCTTGTTTAAAAAGTCCATTCTTGAGCATGGGGTGAGACATTTCTACCAATTTACTAGAGAACCATTTAGGATTTAAGTATAACTTTTGTATGACTGATGCCTTTAGTGAGAGGTCTAATGTTTTAATATTTAATATTTTCTGCACTCTGAATTCACATTCGTTATATAAATAGGCCATTTTAATTTTGTCTTGCTTGCCATTCCAAATAAAATGTAATGCTTTTTTATTCACATAATTTAAAAAGCAGGTCACACGGTGTAGGCAAAACCATAAGCAAATAGGTAAACTGTAATATGACTAAAGAGTTAATCAGGGTGATTTTTCCACAAATAGACAGGTATTTTCCTTTCCACGGTAGCAAGATCTTATATATTTTGCAAACTTTCTAAAAAAATGTATTGGCCTGAGATAATTTCTTTCTTTCGGGATTTGTATACCGAGTATGTCCACATGCCCGTCAGACCATTTTATTGGTAAACTACACAGTAACGTAAAAGTTGAATTTTTTAGTGATCCAATACGTAATTTAGTACATTTATCATAATTTGGTTTTAATCCAGAGAGGTTAGCAAAAGTATCTCGATCCTCTATGAGGCTGTGGAGGGATTCTAATTGTGTTTTCTTTTTAAAAACATTAATCATCAGCGAACAATGACACCTTTGTTTTTAAGCCACGGATTTCTAACCCCTAATATTATTGTTGGATCTAATTTTAACAGCTAACATCTCGATGGCAATAATAAATAGATATGCCAATAGTGGACAACCTTGTTTTACTCCTCTTGACAGTTTAAAACTTTCTGAGATGTAGATATTATTTACTATTTTAGACCTAGGGTTACTATACATAACTAACCCATTTTATAAGAGATTCTCCTAAATTGAAATATTCAAGGCATTTTATATAAACTCCAGTCGTACTTTATCAAAAGCCTTTTCAAAATCAGCTATGAAAACCAGGCCTGGTGTCCCCGATATTTCATAGTATTCCATTGTTCCCGGTACTTGTCTTATATTATCTCCAATGTATCGTCCATGTAAAAAAACCTGTCTGATTAGGATGAATAATATCTGACAATATTTTTTTAATTCTATGCACAATGCATTTAGCTAGAATTTTTGTATCCCAACACTGAAGTGTAAGAGGCTTCCAATTATTTAAACTGGATCTGTATATATACCACTTGGATCCTGTTTCAGTAATAATGAATTCATACCTTCTTGTTGCGTGTCTGATAATCTACCGTTTATATAGGAGTGGTTAAAACATGCTAATAATGGTCCTCTGACTATATATATTTTTTAAAAGTATACTTCTACTGGTATGCCATCCAGCCCTGGAGTTTTCCCAACCTTAAAGGCTTTAATTGCGTTATTATTATTATTTTATTTCACCTTTATTTAACCAGGTAGACCAGTATAGTGTGTGCAAATGAAGTAAGGAGGTAAGGCAATAAATAGGCCAATAGTGGTGAAGTAATTACAATTTAGCAATTACACTGGAGTGATATATGTGCAGATGAGGATGTGCCAGTAGAAATACTGGTGTGAAAAAGAGCAGAAAAACAAAAACAAATATGGGGATGAAGTAGGTAGTTGCTTGGATGGGCTATTTACAGATGGGCTGTGTACAGCTGCAGCGTTCGGTAAGCTGTTCTGACAGCTGACGCTTAAAGTTAGTGAGGGAGATATGAGTCTAAAACTTCAGTGATTTTTGCAATTCGTTCCAGTCACTGGCAGCAGAGAACTCGAAGGAAAGGCGGCCAAAGCAGTTGTTGGTTCTAGGGATAACCAGTAAAATATACCTGCTGGAGCGCGTGCTACGGGTGGGTGTTGCTATGGTGACAAGTGAGCTGAGATAAGGCGGAAATTTACCTTACAAAGACTTATAGATGACTTGGAGCCAGTGGGTTTGGCGACAAATATGTAGCGAGAACCAGCCAACGAGAGCATACAGGTCGCAGTGGTGGGTAGTATATGGGACTTTGGTGACAAAACGGATGGCACTGTGATAGACTACATCCAATTTGCTGAGTAGAGTGTTGGAGGCTATTTTGTAAAGGACATCGCCGAAGTCAAGGATCGGTAGGATAGTCAGTTTTACGAGGGTAAGTTTGGCAGCATGAGTGAAGGGGACTTTGTTGCGAAATAGGAAGCCGATTTTAGATTTAACTTTGGATTGGAGATGCTTAATGTGAGTCTGGATTGGAGAGGCTTAATGTGAGTCTGGAAGGAGAGTTTAGAGTTTTAGAGTTTTTGGGCATAGACCTGGATAGTATGACAGAATTCTGCAGGCTCTCTCTACAGTAGATTCCAATACTTCTTGCATTAAGAAGTTCCTCCTCTATAATTTGACCTTCACATGAGTTTTTCTGTACAGATGTTAATTTTACCTTATTAATAAGAAAAAAATCCTTACAATTAGCTTCGGTTTGCGGAGATGGAGGAGACTGACGCGAAAACATTTTCTTAAAGTACTTTACTTCCTCTTTCAAAATATCATTTGGTGAATCATTCGTGACTCCATCATTTGTAACAAGTTTCAATATATATTTTTTGGTAGCATTTCTATGTTAAAGATTGAAAAAGAATTTGTTGCATTTTTCCCCATATTCCATCCAGTTCGCTTTATTTTGATAAAATATTACACTGGATCTTTCTTGAATAAGTTCCTCCATTTCTTTTTGTTTTTCCTCTAACTTATCCTGTGCCTCTATGGTGCAGTTTTTATTGCTATCGAACTGTACTGTTAGTTCTTCAATTTCCTTTGTTAATATGGACTCTTTTGATCTAAATTGCTTTTGTTTTATAGATGAGTACTGAATTGCATGGCCTCTAAAGGCACATTTAAAAGTGTCCCATACAATAAGGGGATCTGCTGTACCTATGTTATGTCGTAAAAAGTTATAAACAAGTTAGTTATAAACAAGTTATCATCCAGTAGGCTTTGATTAAATTTCCAATATCCTCGCACATGTGGAAATTCTGTAAGAGTAATATATATGCCAATTATGTGGAGATCCGACCGCATTCTGTCCCCTATCAACAGTTTTTAAACTTTTGGTGCGAGAGAGAATGACATAAGAAAGTAATTAAGATGACTAGCTTGATTAAGCCTCCGCCATGTATATCTCACTAGGTCAGGGTATTTAAGCCTCTATGTATCCACTAATTCCAATATATCCATGACATTCATGATTTCCTTAAATGCCTGAGGGTGATAGTTTGTAGTGTGATTTCCTTTACGGTCCATAGAGGTATTTAAAACCGTATTAAAATCCCACACCATAATAATAGAGTCTAGTGTTGCTTGTAGAGTTGATCAATTCTTATATATATTTTCAAAGAAGCTTGGATCATTATTATTTGGACCATACAGATTAATAAGCCATATCTGTTTATTGTCTAATAACATATTTAAAATAATCTGTTTGGACAATTTGCACATTTGGATCAAAATGACTGTTAATCAATATTGTCACCCCTTTGCCCATGGGAGAAATAAATTTCACCCCCCCAGTCCTTTTTCCACAAGACTTCATCTAAAATTGTTGAAAGAGTTTCCTGTAAACAATAGATATTATATTCCTTCTCTTTTAGCCAGGTAAATACTGATTGTCTTTTCATATTATCTGCTAAGTCATTATAATTATAACTGGCTGTACTTATTTCACCACTTACCATAATGAGACACAAGTTTCAATTCTATTTATCAAAATATATGTTTGTAAACGTACCATTAAAAAGTAACACAATGATTGAGTGTCTATATACGTAGCTGTACCATGATATTTGCATTGCTACTAAGTAAACCTCCAATTGGTCCCCACTATTCCACCCGCTAAAAGCCCTCTTCATCCCAAGTTGGGTTGTCATCCCAATGCCCGGCAGACCACCCCCGACCCCCCGGATCCCATAGCCCCGGAGAGACCGGGATCCATCCTTCGAAAAGAGCAAACAGTGCCATCCACAGAACAGAAGCAGATCAGAATATTAGAAAATAATGTTATCATTGGTGTGTTAAAATGAGAGTTAAGGTGATGTCGCCTTGTCCCCTTAGTAATGAATCCAAGTGTTTGACACGAGGGAGGGTACCATTAACTTTATCATCAAACTGTATCAATGTAGAAGCAACAGTCATTATTCATATTTGGGTCATCATACTTTGATCTGGTTTCCTTCAAATAATCACGTTGTGAAAAACATGATTGACTGTTCATGACCTTTAACCTGTTTAAAGGTTAAAGGTCGGAGAGCGTGATCACACAGTTGTCCGGAACAGCTGGCGCTCTCATGCATGGTTCAGTGTTGCTAACCTCCAAGGAGCATAGAAAGTATTTAGCTTGTTTGGTAAGTTTGGGACCCGCGGCTGAGTTTTCCTTTGTAATCTGTGATAGTTTGCAAGCCCGGTGTATTAGGATTCGATCTTGGTCCTGACGCTTTGCCTGTTTGATGGTTCATTGGAGGGCATAGCGGGATTTCTTATAAGCGTACGGATTAGTGTCCTCCTTAAAAGCAGAATCTCTAGCCTTTAGCTCACTGAGGATGTTGCCTGTAATCCATTGTTTCTGGTTGGGATATGTATATATGTTCACTGTGGGGAATACTTCATCGATGCACTTATTAATGGATGAATCATCGGATGAATCCCGGAACATATTCCAGTCTGTGCTAGCGAAACAGTCCTGTAGCTTATCATCCACTTCATCGGACCAATTCCATATTGAACACGTGTATAGCCTAATGTGAAAACAGTGTAATGTCTTGTAATTTACAGTACTGTAGCATACTACAGTAAACATATATTTTGGATCAATGGTTGTTTGGTGAAAGATTAATGCACAATAAAAGGTTTTGAATATAAGACTTGCTGTGTTACAAGTGTTACCAGTTTGGGGTTTTGTACTAAGAGTTTTTAAAATTCCCCACATGCTTGTGAGAATAGCACCAACGCTATGTAGAAACAAATGCCCTCAAAAGCTTGACTGTGTCAATCCTGGAAAGTAACTAAAAAACATTATCGTAATGCATGATTCAAGGCCACTAAAACCTCCTACATGTACCAGTACTAGAGGTATTAACCAGGGTGTCAATGTCTCACTCTGATTTAGTCCTGGGTATATGTACTGAATATAAGTATCCCAGGTAGACTGTAATATAATTTCTTACAGTAATTTCTACTCTAAAGTACTTGTAGACTCCAAAGCATATCCTCTCTTGAAATGAGTAAATAATCCTAAATAATCTTTAGCTAAACTGCAGCCCCAAGAGTAAACAATCAAGTGAAATTCATCTCCATAGACGTGCAGTAAATCATGCCTTTGGTAACAAAAATGTTACGGTAAATCAAATATCTATAATCTATAAATACAATATATAAACCATTCAGCGTCTCACTTTCTCCCCACAAATGTTTATATTGATGTTACAGAAGCTTCGTCCAGATGGCAACACAACGCACAACACAAACCCTGGACCTGAGCTCTCTCTCTCTCCAGCTGACACGATAGCCGCCAATGGAATTTGGACCAGGCACAGACAGCCAGTCTCTGGGTTTATATTAGATCCTATCTATTATTTCCTACATCGGCTAGCAACGTCTTAAGTTCTTACCCCAGTAAGAGATTAAATGAAAACAGGAAGTCAAAGTGTGACACAGGTTGTCCCGGTCCTCTTTCTCCACGGCCTGCCGTCGCTGGCCGAGCTTGACCCTGTAGCCATTCTGAAAGAGCTCCCCGCAAGACTTCTTACGTCTCCACGTGTTCTGAAACTTCTCAGAGCGTGTGCCCCCTTCGGGCCCTCGGTACACTAACATCTTAGTCGGAATCATGATGTCGGTCTTCCAAGGCTGACAAATAGCTTTGGCTAAATGACGGGCAAGTCGGCAAAAGCTTCTCGAAATCAAAAGTAAGTTGCCCAGTTGTTGCTTCTCGTCAGTCAGTGTCCAAACATTGCTCAGTTCAAGGCTTCACAACATCCTCTGGAACCGCGTTTTCCAATTCCTTACAACAGCTTACTCTATCTATCCACTGCTTCGTTTCCCTTTCTTTATCACAAGGCAAATCAATCAAAGGCTTTCAGTGTCCATCTCGGACAGCAGAGAAAAGACGAGCAGGTGGGCTCAACATGTCTGTGTCCAGCAGGAAGAGATTTAGGTGTGTTGGGATCAGATTTACCACAGACACTCATACTGTAGCATCCTCGTTGTGATCATCAGTGGTGTACGGCAAGCTTAAAGCAAGCCCCTCTTCTGATCCATCAGAATATTACACTATAAGCTCCTTTAGGATTCGCCAAAACAGAGAAAGACAGAGGCCAGACAGACAGTGAGGCAAGTATGTCCTATTACTACCAGACGATGTACAGTACATCTCATCAGACTGCAGATAGTCTATAGGATGGCCACATTCTGTCATAGACAGTCATTTTAGGGTAGAAGGTATTTTAACTCCTCAAAACTGTCACCAGAAATAAAGTGTATCACCACGTGATGTGGCAGTGCCGAGTCAAGCTCTGGGCATAAAGTGGCATTTTTCCTATTTTTTTGCCTTACAACCGGGAATTAAAATGGATTTTGGGGTGTTTGTATCATTTCATTTACACAACATGCCTACCACTTTGAAGATGCAAAATATTTTTTGTTGTGAGACAAACAAAAAACAAGACAAAAAAAAACAGAAAACTTGAGCGTGCATAATTATTCACCCCCCCAAAGTCAATACTTTGTAGAGCCACCATCTGCAGAAATTACAACTGCAACTCTCTTGGGGTATGTCCCTATAAGCTTGGCACATCTAGCCACTGGGATTTTTGCCCATTCTTCAAGGCAAAACTGCTCCAGCTCCTTCAAGTTGGATGGGTTCCACTGGTGTACAGCAATATTTAAGTCATACCACAGATTCTCAATTGGATTGAGGTCTGGGCTTTGACTAGGCCATTCCAAGACATTTAAATGTTTCCCCTTAAACCACTCGAGTGTTGCTTTAGCAGTATGCTTAGGGTCATTGTCCTGCTGGAAGATGAACCTCCGTCCCAGTCTCAAATCTCTGGAAAACTGAAACAGGTTTCCCTCAAGAATTTCCCTGTATTTAGCATCCTCCATCATTCCTACAAATCTGACCAGTTTCATAGTCCCTGCCAATGAATAACTACCCACAGCAGGATGCTGCCACCACCACGCTTCACTGTGGGGATGGTATTCTCGGGGTGATGAGAGGTGTTGGGTTTGTGCCAGACATAGCATTTTCCTTGATGGCCAAAAAGCTACATTTTAGTCTCATCTGACCAGAGTACCTTCTTCCATATGTTTGGGGAGTCTCCCACATGCCTTTTGGCGAACACCAAACATGTTTGCTTATTTCTTTCTTTAAGCAATGGCTTTTTTCTGGCCACTCTTCTGTAAAGCCCAGCTCTGTGGAGTGTACGGCTTAAAGTGGTCCTATGGACAGATACTCCAATCTCCCCTGTGGAGCTTTGCGGCTCCTTCAGGGTTATCTTTGGTCTCTTTGTTGCCTCTGATTAATGCCCTCCTTGCCTGGTCCATGAGTTTTGGTGGGCGGCCCTCTCTTGGCAGGTTGTTGTGGTGTCATATTTAAAAAATAATAATAATAACGGATTTAAATGGTGCTCCATAGGATGTTCAAAGTTTCATTTATTTTTTTATATCCCAACCCTGATCTGTACTTCTCCACAACTTTATCCCGGACCTGTTTGGAGAGCTCCTTGGTCTTCATGGTGCCGCTTGCTTAGTGGTGTTGCAGACTCTGTTGTTTTTCAGAACAGGTGTATATATACTGAGATCATCTGACACTTAGATTGCACACAGGTGGACTTTGTTTAACTAATTATGTGACTTCTGAAGGTAATTGGTTGCACCAGATCTTATTTAGGGGCTTCATAGCAAAGGGGGTGAATACATACTATGCACGCACCAATTTTTGATACAAGTTATTTTTTCATTTCACTTCACCAATTTTGACTATTTTGTGTATGTCCAGTACATAAAATCCATTTAAATTACAGGTTATAATGCAACAAAATAGGAAAACCCCCAAGGGGATGAATAGTTTTACAAGGCACAGTATCTGAGAAGCTTTAGGTATCATTAATGAATTTCTCTGGATTTAGTGAAAGAACAATGATCCTGAATTAATCACAACTGCTGTAACAAAAACTGACTGCTACCTACTGTACATTCAAGCTGAATTTTTTACATTCCACTTAGCAGCTCAAAGCAGGAAAGGGTAGCAATGCTACTGTACAACAGATGGAAAAGCATTACATTCTATTGATGGAAAGCTTACATAATAGTTAATCTATTCATTCAGTATATCAATTGAGGTACACTTGCTATTGAAAATGTGTGCAATGAAAGTAATTTCAAAACATTCAGATGTTCAGTGAAATCCCAATGTCCAAAATCAACACAAAAGATAAAACCTTTCCAGCGAGATTACAGAATAACATTTTCAAAAAACATCTCGTATTTTCTTTCAATATCCATAAGTGCGATCATTTAAGGCTAGTATCAGTGGACAGCTTAACACTAAAAGCCTCTTTGTGTTTATTTGTACAGCTCGTGAGGAAAAAGCTGGAGCATTTGGAGCAGGAATTAGCTGCTATCTTATCTTTTTGGGCAATGTTCTGCTGCTCCCTGGCACTTGTCCCCGAAAAGCTCTCACAAATTACTTACTAAAGCAGCAATGGAGGTTTGAATTTGAATGACAAACTGGTTTTATTTTCCATCCAAAGATATCAAAAACCAAAACAGTTGAACTTCCAACTAAGACTTAGTCACCATGGAAACTCCACTTGCAGAGTAGCTAGGCAACATCACTCAACAGAATTACATGGTACGTTGCCAGAGTTAGCTACAGTAGTAACTTGGAGGGTAGCCTATAAGCAGTTGACTACAGTAGTAACACTTAGGGTAGCCTATAAGCAGTTCGCTACAGTAGTAGCACTTAAGGTAGCCTATAAGCAGTTAACTACAGTAGTAACTTGGAGGGTAGACTATAAGCAGTTAACTACAGTAGTAACTTGGAGGGAAGCCTATAAGCAGTTGACTACAGTAGTAACACTTAGGGTAGCCTATAAGCAGTTAACTACAGTAGTAACTTGGAGGGTAGCCTATAAGCAGTTAACTACAGTAGTAACTTGGAGGGAAGCCTATAAGCAGTTGACTACAGTAGTAACACTTAGGGTAGCCTATAAGCAGTTAACTACAGTAGTAACTTGGAGGGTAGCCTATAAGCAGTTAACTACAGTAGTAACTTGGAGGGAAGCCTATAAGCAGTTAACTACAGTAGTACCACTTAGGGTAGCCTATAAGCAGTTAACTACAGTAGTAACTTGGAGGGTAGCCTATAAGCAGTTAACTACAGTAGTAACACTTAGGGTAGCCTATAAGCAGTTCGCTACAGTAGTAGCACTTAAGGTAGCCTATAAGCAGTTAGCTACAGTAGTAACTTGGCATCTGTGCATGTTTACTTCCAACTAACATAACAGTCCTGAGTGCTTTCTGGGTCTTTAGTGTTTGAGTGCGTATTTGTGGATGTGTGTGTCTGTGTGTATCTATGTCAGAATGTTCAGACAGAAGATTTGGGAAAAGGCTCTTTGGTCAATGAGAGATTGAGCCTGACTAGGGATATGAGAGTGTATTCATTCAGCGAGGGCAGTAGTGCTAAGCTCTAACCACAGAAGTTACAACATGACCTGGGTTCAAATACTATTCAAAATAATATCTAATACTGTACTTGGGCTTGATTGAGTTTGCCTGGCTTAATGAACCAATAGAATAGTTCCAAAACTGCAAACCCCGCTGTTAATTCAGATATAGCATTGTCATAGCATTGCCAGGTCATCACCATCAATCTCCATCTATTTTTAAAAGCAACTGAGTGCTAAAGCATGTCTTAGTTGGATGCACATTAAGGCCCAGCAGATGGCAGTCGTTTCTTTGGACAATGGACAGCTTGTAGGGTTATCTTACCCTATGGGCCTGGTCAAAGGAAGCGCACTAACTAGGGAATAGGGTATCATTTGGATACAGAGGTTTATCTGCCTATGGCTCCTGAGGGGTATCCTACGAATCAGGTTTGAGGACTTAGCGAGGTAACTTTGTTAAACTCTGAGATCAACTCGGGATAACGAGTCATACGAATGTGGCTCACCTTTTAGTCAGGTACATTTCTATGGCAACGAATCACTCAGAACTAACTTGCTCCTGGGTAGGCGAAGTCAGGGCTAACTCCATTAATCATGAATATAAACTTGGCAAAAAAAGAATGTCCTCTCACTGTCAACTGCGTTTATTTTCAGCAAACTTAACATATGTAAACGTTTGTATGAACTTAACAAGATTCAACAACTGAGACATAAACTGAACAAGTTCCACAGACATGTGATTAACAGAAATTGAATAATGTGTCCCTAAACAAAGGGGAGTGTAAAAATCTAAAGTAACAATCAGTATCTGGTGTGGCCACCAGCTGCATTAAGTACTGCAGTGCATCTCCTCCTCATGGACTGCACCAGATTTGCCAGTTCTTGCTGTGAGATGTTACCCCACTCTTCCAGCAAGGCACCTGCAATTTCCAGGACATTTCTGGGGGGAATGGCCCTAGCCCTCACCCTCCGATCCAACAGGTCCCAGACGTGCTCAATGGGATTGAAATCCGGGCTCTTCACTGGCCATGGCAGAACACTGACATTCCTGTCTTGCAGGAAATCACGCACAAAACGAGCAGTACGGCTGTTGGCATTTTCATGCTGGAGGGTCATGTCAGGATGAGCCTGCAGGAAGGGTACCACATGAGGGAGGAGGATGTCTTCCCTGTAACGCATAGCGTTGAGATTGCCTGCAATGACAACAAGCTCAGTCCGATGATGCTGTGACACACCTCCCCAGACTATGACGGACTTTCCACCTCCAAATCGATCCCGCTCCAGAGTACAGCCCTCGGTGTAACGCTCATTCCTTCGACGATAAACGTGAATCTGACCATCACCCCTGGTGAGACAAAACCGTGACTCGTCAGTGAAGAGCACTTTTTGCCAGTCCTGTCTGGTTCAGTGACGGTGGTTTTGTGCCCATAGGCGACGTTGTTGCTGGTGATGTCTGGTGAGGAACTGCCTTACAACAGGCCTACAAGCCCTCAGTCCAGCCTTTCTCAGCCTATTGCGGACAGTCTGAGCACTGATGGAGGGATTGTGCGTTCCTGGTGTAACTTGGGCAATTGTTGCCATCCTGTACCTGTCCTGCAGGTGTGATGTCGGATGTACCGATCCTGTGCAGGTGTTGTTACATGAGGTCTGCCACTGCGAGGACGATCAGCTGACTTTTGGGGAAAAAAGGTGCTGATGCATTGATAAGCACACCAAAGATGACATTAACGATAAGTAATCAAATAAGGATGGCACGTCTAAAAGTCTATTTCACACCATATCCTGCTGAATTTGCAAGATAACTTTTCTTTCATTTCATGACAATGTGGCACTGACTTGCCATGGATTGATGTTTCAGCATTGTTTCAATGCTGAAACATCCTTCGTAGGATACCCCTCTGGTCAAAAGTAGAGCACTATAAAGTTAATAGGGTGCCATTTGGGACATATACCTTTATCTGCCTGTGGGCCCTGGTCAAAAGTAGAGCACTATATAGTGAATAGGCTGCCATGTGGGACACAGACAGATCTAAAGCTACAGTCAGATGCTGATCAGGACTGAGAGGGGGGCGTGGTCCTGAGCTCTTATTGACAGCTAATTGACAACTGATTGACAGCTGATAAAGATAAAGCCCTAACCAACACCTGCATGTGATGAAGCAGAAAATCACCTTTATCTGTAAACCCCTATAGACCTCTCGCTCTCTCCTGGAGATTAGCCAGTCTTCTGCATCCCAAATGGAACCCTATTCCCTATATAGTGCACTACTTTTAACCACGGCCCATGGGGAATAGGTTGTCGTTTGGGACGCGGACTCAGGCACACATTAATTTAGTAGATTGATTTATATATTAAAGGAGTGAATCAGGCAGGCGCCACTCAACAAAAGCCTATTAACTTTAATATCCCATTCATCATGTACTTTCAATCATAGACCAATTTCAATCACTTCAATCATCATTCCAGGTACTGTGGCAAGCAAAACATAAAAGCTTGTTTAATGACATGAAAGGTATTGAAATGACTTGTTGTATTCCATCATGGCAACCTAATACAAGACTGACAGCAGTGCAATATCACAACATTGTGAAATGTACATTGACAGGAACCAGAAACCATCACTGGTAAGTAAACAAATGATTGCTGTCAATGAACAACCAATACCATTATTACAGTCAGCCCCAGCAGCTACTCCCAGCATCTGCGGATGTTGAAAAGAGGGTAGATTCAACATAAGCTAACCAAAGTAAAACCAGACCAAAAAGGAATCCATCAGGATCAACTAGAAAACAATGATTTAATTCAACAATCCATCTTAAACCACTGTAATACAAATATAATCCACTGGGGGGTGGTGCTGACCTGATCACCATCGAGGTTGAAATATAAAACACCACTCCCATATTTGGCCAACCTGTAGGCTGTTTTGGAGGTCTGAGCAATCCAACCAGGACCAAGAATACTACATTAGTACTGGCCCATATAATAGACCTTTAGAGGTGTAAATATATACAGGTATTCTGTACTTACCAAGCCAGCTCCTGTTGAGATAAACGGACACGAACACCGGGGGAACAGTGAAGAAGTCCACCACTGAGTTCACCTCCAGCCAGAACCACAGCTTGTCATTGGCTGCAATAAACTGAAAAGGAAAATAAACCAATTAACTACAGTACCAGTCATTCCAGGGTTTTTCTTTAGTTTTACTATATTGTAGAATAATAGTGAAGACATCAAAATTCTGAAGTAACACTGATGGAATCATGTAGTAACCAAAAGTGTTAAATAAATCAAAATCTTTTTGAGATTCTTCAAAGTAGCCACCCTTTGCCTATTTCACACTCTTGGCATTCTCTCAACCAGCTTCACGAGGTAGTTACCTGGAATGAATTTCAATTAACAGGTGTGCCTTGTTAAAAGTTCATTTGTGGAATGTATTTTCTTCTTAATGTGTTTGACACAATCAGTTGTGTTGTGACAAGATAGGGGTGGTATACAGAAGAAAGCCCTATTTGGTAAAAGACCAAGTCCATATTATGGCAAGAAGAGCTCTAACAAGCAAAGAGAAATGACAGTCCATCATTACTTTAAGATGTGAAGGTCAGTCAATCCGGAAAATGTCAAGAACCGTCAAGCAAAACTGTCTTTCATGAGAACCGCTACAGGAAAGGAAGACCCAGAGTTACCTCTGCTGCAGAAGATGGGTTCATTAGAGTTACCAGCCTCAGAAATTGCAGCCCAAATAAATGCTTCACAGAGTTCAAGTAACAGGCACATCTCAACATTAACTGTTCAGAGAAGACTTGTGTGAATCAGGCCTTCGTGGTTGAATTGCTGCAAAGAAACCACAACTAAAGGACACCAATAAGAAGAAGAGATTTGCTTGTTCCAAAAAACACGAGCAATGGACATTAGACCGGTGGAAATCTGTCCTTTGGTCTGATGAGTCCAAATTTGAGATTTTTGGTTCCAACCGCTGTGTCTTTGTGAGACGCAGAATAGGTGAACGGATGATCGGATGAAGCATGGAGGAGGAGGTGTGATGTTGTGGGGGTGCTTTGCTGGTGACACTGTTAGTGATTTATTTAGAATTCAAGGGACACTTAACCAGCATGGCCACCACAGCATTCTGCAGCGATACGCCATCCAATCTGGTTTGCGCTTAGTGGGACTATCATTTGTTATTCAACAGGACAATGACCCAAACACACCTCCAGGCTGTGTAAGGGCTATTTGACCAAGAAGGAGGGTGATGGAGTGCTGCATCAGATGACCTGGCCTCCACAATCACTGGGCCTCAAACAAATTGAGATTGTTTGGGATGAGTTAGACCGCAGAGTGAAGGAAAAGCAGCCAACAAGTGCTCAGCATATGTGGGAACTCCTTCAATAACCCACCAGTAGGGTTTGGGTTAATTCCACAAATTCAATTCTAAATAAATTCCCTCTCCCTGTAAATTTGAATTCAGACATAATTCAACTAATCTTTTTTCCAATGTTAGGTACATTCTAAGAATTCCATCCCCAATCCAATATTATCCCCAACAATTACACAAATTCAAATTCAATTCCCTCAGGCTTTCAGGCTGATCCTGTTACTGCTCAGACAGCCTAGCTATACTGGAAATACAGAAATACATATACATGTTTTAAATGATTTAAAACAAATCCTGGAGTAAATGTTTTATACTAAGTGCATTAATTCCATTAACTGGGAAATGTACAAATATTGAATTCCAATTCAAGTCCAAATAAAAATTATGTTTTAAAATTCCCATTCAGTTTAATTCCAATTCCATAACTTGGAGATTATTGAAACTGGAGTCGAATTCACCGTAAATATTCCACTTCCCGCGCTCCAGCAGGTATATCTCACTGATCATCCCAAAAGCCAACACCTCATTTGGCCGCCTTTCCTTCCAGTTCTCTGCTGCCTGTGACTGGAACAAATTGCAAAAATCGCTGAAGTTGGAGACTTTTATTTCCCTCACCAACTTTAAACATCTGCTATCTGAGCAGCTAACTGATCGCTGCAGCTGCACATAGTCCATCTGTAAACAGCCCACCCAATTTACCTACCTCATCCAATTACTGTTTTTATTTATTTACTTTTCTGCTCTTTTGTACACCCGTATCTCTAATTGCGCATGATCATCTGATGATTTATCACTCCAGTGTTAATCTGCTAAATTGTAATTATTCGCTCCTATGGACTATTTATTGCCTGCCTCCTCATGCCTTTTGCACACAATGTATATAGACTCATTTTTTACCCCTACTGTGTTATTGACTTGTTTATTGTTTACTCCATGTGTAACTCTGTGTTGTCGTCTGTTCACACTGCTATGCTTTATCTTGGCCAGGTCGCAGTTGTAAATGAGAACTTGTTCTCAACTAGCCTACCTGGTTAAATAAAGGTTAAATAAATAAATTAAAAAATTAAAAATTGAAGAATTGAAATTTCAAAATTAACTGGAATTGATCACAACTCTGCCAACCATTAATGTTGATACATGACTGTTGTTTGTTCAGGGAACAAAAAGGCATTAAAGTTATGAAAGAATGACAGATACCCGCAAACTGTTGAATGCTTCCACAGTTTTAATGAGTGCGATGTTTCGACTTGAATGACTTTGTTATCGGTCTTTGTTTCATGACATGATTGAAACTTTACTAGCGTAACAACTTGTTGTGTACAAGTCTTCTGTAGCCTTGTACTTTCTTTACTTACCCGTAGACCGAAGTACAAGAGGAAGAAGACGTTGAAAGCCATGTCAATCTGTAGCGTGAAGTCTTTGTAGAAGTTCTGACAGGACTCAATGGGGCTGTCAAAAACACACAGAAAACTAAAATGTTAGAAATTTCTCACTTATTGAAGATGCATTCTTCTTCCCTGATGTAAAAAAAGGCGAAAAAATGAAGAGGAATGAAAGAACTTGAAGGTGCAAAAGTTTGTATTTTCCAATGGATGTCTGTAGCGCAAATAACATGCATAAATAGTCACACAAGCATGTAATTGTAACATGTTGATGTACCACTGATTAACCCTTAAAGAACTGTGTGTACATTATTCTTCTGAAACTCACATTTACATGTTAGTCATTTAGCAGATGCTCTTATCCAGAGTCACTGAAAGTCATAGCATTTTGGCCAAACTGTGGAGTTATTGGCTCAGATTCATTTTCATTTCCACAATACAGAAAAAAACAACGGTGTTGTACACAAATGGTAATCTTAGGATATCAATTCAATGTAACTAAATCCAAACCGAGATTAGGGAAGAACAAACAATTGGACCAAAACACAGTTTGAGATGATTATGTAAAAAGACAAACACATAGAGAGGACACCGCTGCACTTGGTTCTGACATAAAGCTCCACTCATTCTGGATCAAGTGTCCACTGTCCAGCCTGGCAGCTAGACAGTTCCCGTCCTTCTCTTTCTTTAGTTAATGGTATTTCTTCATCAGTCCTCACATTGACTTTTCTGAGTTGTTTTCTGAGGGGTATACTACAATTCAAGCTAGATCTATTCAGGGTTTTATAAAGCTAGCCAGCTTCAGTTGGCATCAGATTCCATCTTACATGCTGACCAGACCAGACGCTTGGCGTGCGCGAGCATCGCAAAATACATTTACACATACATGTTACTCATTCTTTGCACCCACACTGCTTGCGAGCATAGAACTTGGTTCTATTTAGAACTTGGTTCTATTTGTGATGCTCAACGCTCTGCAAGTCCTGCCTCTCCCATCTCCTTATTGTTTTTTAGGAGCATATTCAGACGTGCCATCTCCTCATTGGTTTTTAGGAGCATATACCCACGTCAGCGATTGAAAGATGAACTGAGGTCCACACTCCAGTCGGTTGTGGTAATGCCCATTAAACCTGTTAAGGCTGGGGGCGCTGTTGTCACTATTTATGGTAATCGTGTAATTTTTGAAACGGCTTCCTACAAAATTCTTGATCGTACAATATGCATATTATTATTATTATTGGATAGAAAACAGTCTATAGTTTCTATAGGGGTTGAAATTTTGTCTCTAAGTGGAACAGAACCCATTCTACAGCAATTTCCCTGACATGGAGTCAGATTTCAGAAATTTTGGCCACTGTTCTGGAGTCAGTTTTAAGGCCAATGTTATTCCTATGAGTATACGGACACTGCTTACGTCTTCCCCTGGATGCCTTTACGTGATGACGATTTGAATGGGGTCGATTGCGCAATCACAGGCACTATAAATTAAAAAACCCTGTAGCTAGGAACTCTTTTCCAGCTGCGTCATGCGCGTGGAGGACACCGACCCGCACCTGTTCCAAGCATTAGTGTTGGGAGTAATCTTTCTCCGGTCATGTTAAGACTCGTTATAGGAGTTAAAAACATCATAAGGTAGTTAATTTAAAGCGTTTTATAGCAATTTATATCCGTTTAGTGCGATTTTGGGACATTTATTTCTGAGACGCTGTGAATTTCTGGGCACGCTTCCAGTTCATCCCGAACGTAGTTGGCATTTCCACATGGCAAGAGGACAGCTTTCCACCAAAAGACGATTAGACCCAAGAAAGGATCCTTTGCCCAAGATACTGATGGAAGAACAGCTCAAAGTAGGAAATTTTTATTATGATAAATCGTGTTTCTGTCGAAAAATGTTAGTGGCTTAGGACGCCATGTTTTTTGACGTAGCTTCGCTTGGCGCAAACTGTATTGAAAAGTAAGGATAATTTAAAAAATGTAATTCCGTGATTGTATTAAGAATTAAATTGTCTATCAATCGCTGTCCACCCTATATTTTTTAGTCACGTTTATGAGTATTTATATATACGAGTAGATCACTGTCTAATATGGCGCACGGACATTTTCTCACCAGCTGGGCTACATTTCTCATTGTCTAACCATGATTTTGGTGGCTAAATATGCACATTTTCGAACAAACTGTATATGTATGTTGTAATGTGATGTTACAGGGGTGTCATCTGAAGAATTCTGAGAAGGTTAGTGAAAAAAATAATATATTTTGGCGATGTTTACGTTATCGCTCTCTTTGGCTAGAATCAATGCTGGGGTAATGTTTGCACATGTGCTATGCTAATATAACGATTTATTGTGTTTTCGCTGTAAGACACTTAGAAAATCTGAAATATTGTCTGTATTCACAGGATCTGTGTCTTTCAATTAGTGTATGCTGTGTATTTTTACGAAATGTTTGATGATTAGTAGTTAGGTAAACACGTTGCTCATTGTAATTATTCTAGTCCATTTGTGACGGTGGGTGCAATTGTAAACTATGCCAGCTACCTGAAATATGCACATTTTTCTAACAAAACCTATCCCATACCATAAATATGTTATCAGACTGTCATCTGATGAGTTTTTTTCTTGGTTAGGGGCTATAAATATCTTAGTTTAGCCGAATTGGTGATAGCTACTGGTGTTGGTGGACAAATAAAAGATGGTGGATTATGCTAATGTATTTTTAGGTAATAGATTTACATCTTTACATATTGTGTCTTCCCTGTAAAACATTTTAAAAATCGGACATGTTGGCTGGATTCACAAGATCTGTGTCTTTCATTAGCTGTATTGGACTTTAATGTGTGAAAGTTAAATATTTAAAAAATATATTTTTTTTGAATTTCGCGGCTCTGCCTTTTCAGTGGGGGTGGGGGGGGGTGTGCCGCTAGCGGCACCCTAGTCCTAGACAGGTTAAAGTTGGTTTCCAACTGCCATATAAAGTCCAAAGAAGAGGAAGAAGCCTGAAGGAAGGAGGAGAGATGACTAGAAACTAATTCGGTTAACCATTTTATCTGTGGATTAATTCTCGGAGTAGAGGACCTTGTGCATTCCAGGTAAAATAACAACCCAATGTTTCGATTCCAGGACAAATTAGCTAGCAACAGCAAGCTAGCTAGATAAATTGCCATAAATGTTTAATGCTTTTGAACCTGTCCACAAATTAATATAATTGGTTCAGAGTTTGTTTTGATAATTCAATCTGCGTGTCCTCATCGCGTCTGGTGTGTGGGGACAAAATAAACATACACGTGATGGCAGACGCACGCACGCGTGCGGTCTGGTCAGCAGGTTAGACTACCATGTTACGAAGGTGGATATTGATCGTGTACCTGCCCTCGAGCCTGCACGACCTAGGCTTGTTAGACTACCATGTTATGAAGGTGGATATTGATCGTGTACTTGCCCTCGAGCCTGCACGACCTGGGCTTGCAACTGCATGTTCATGTTGAACGAGGCTAGTTGAATGCTGAAACATTAATACATTGGCGAGTCAGTGCAACATTTTTATTTGTACCGAAATCCAAATTAAATAAAAGTAATCTTGCCAATTCATCAGGCTATGATGTGAAATAGGCTTTTAGAAGTGTCGTCTTAATTTTATTACGTATCGTTAATATCATCTTTGGTGTGTTTATCAATGCACAAGCACCTTTTTCCCCTCTTAATTCTATTAAGTCATACAAAAGTTTTACAGTGCGCAAAGTTTGAAATGCATTCTGTCATTAGTAAATGTATAATGTGATAGATATTTTAACACACAAAAAAACATTTGATTAATACAAATATTTAAAGGTCCTGAACAGTCATTCTGATTCCCGTTTAAAATAGCCATTTGACTTACTAAAACATCACCAAAAATATTTTTCCCAGATAAAAATGCTCAAAATGTGTGAAAAGTAACTTTTTCTCATGTCAAACTAACAGGAAGTCTGAAAAGACAGGCTGAGTTAGCGGGGAGCTTATGATTTGATATGATTAATTTAAATTTATGCTCGCAGTCGATAAGACTGAATTATGCAGAATACAGTTACATTTAGACAATACTGTAGCCCTATCCTACAGTCAAATGACCTAGTGGCCTCATGGGTGAAATGTTATTAATTACAGGTGCCAAACATTTTTTTATTAAAAATAAAAAACAGAAATACCTTATTTACATAAGTATTCAGACCATTTGCTATGAGACTTGAATTGACCTCAGGTGAATCCTGTTTCCATTGATCATCCTTGAGATGTATCTACAACTTGATTGGAGTCCACCTGTGGTAAATTGAATTGGACATGATTTGGAAAGACACACACCTGTCTATATAAGGTCCCACAGTTGACAGTGCGTGTCAGAGCAAAACCCAAGCCATGAGGTCGAAGGAAATGTCCGTAGAGCTCCGATACAGGATTGTGTCGAGGCTCAGATCTGGGGAAGGGTACCAAAACATTTCTGCAGCTTTGAAGATCCCCAAGACCACAGCGACCTCCACCATTCTTAAATGGAAGAAGTTTGGAACCACCAAGACTCTTCCTAGAGCTGGTCAAACTGAGCAATCAGGGGAGAAGGGCTTTGGTCAGGGAGGTGACCAAGAACCCGATGGTCACTCTGACAGAGCTCCAGAGTTCCTCTGTGGAGATGGGAGAATCTTCCAGAAGGACAACCATCGCTGCAGCACTAAACCAAACAGGCCTTTAAGGTAGAGTGGCCAGACGGAAGCCACAGAAACAAGACTCTCTGGTCTGATGAAACCAAGATGAAACTTTTTGGCCTGAATACCAAGCGTTACATCTGGCGTAAACCTGGCACCGTCCCTACGCTGGAGCATGGGGGTGGCAGCATCATGCTGTGGGGATGTTGTTCAGCGGCAGGGACTGGGAGACTGGTCAGGATCGAGGGAAAGATTAACAAAGCTAAGTACAGAGTTCCTTGATGAAAACCCGCTCAAGAGCGCTCAGGGCCTCAGACTGGGGTGAAGGTTCACCTGCCAAAAGGACAACGACCCTAAGCGCACAGCCAAGACAACACAGGAGTGGCTTCGGGACTAGTATCTGAATGTCCTTGAGTGGCCCAGCCAGAGCCCAGACTTCAACTCGATCGAACATCTCTGGAGAGACCTGAAAATAGCTGTGCAGCGATGCTCCCCATCCAACCTGACAGAGCTTGAGAGGATCTGCAAAGAAGAATGGGAGAAACTCCCCAAATACAGATGTTCCAAGATTGTAGCGTCATACCCAAGAAGCATCGAGGATGTAATCGCTGCCAAAGGTGTTTCAACAAATGACTGAATACGGGATCTGAATACTTATGTAAATGTGATTTATTTATTTTTTATACATTTGCAAAAATGTCTAAACCTGTGTTTGCTTTGTCATTATGGAGTATTGTGTGTAGATTGATGAGGGAAAAAAACTTTTAAATAGATTTTAGAATAAGGCTGTAACAAAATGTGGAAAAAATCACGGGGTCTGAATACTGCCCGAATGCACTGTATACAGTCATATTCATACTTTGGTCATCCTACTTTGATCTGGTTTCATCCAAATATCATCTCATTTCATGAAGAACATCATTTTGACTGTTCGGGACCTTTAACAAGGTTGTGAAAATGAAAAGTAGGCTTGGAACCAGTATATATACAGTACCACGGATGAGCAACTACAGTACTCAGGACCTGATTGGTGTCACACCGAAGCTAACACACCTGACTCAAATATTCAATTAATCACGATCTTCATTTTAGAATGGAATTAATTTAATCAGCTGGGTTTGCTAGGGATGGGGAAAAGTGTGACACCACTCTGGCCCCCGAGGACTGGAGTTGCCCATCCCTGGTATGTACTTTTTTAGGTTAATATATAAAGCAGATTGTGTTTTTAATTTCGCCTGTTGCATTATTTTTTAATTATGGTAGGGTTGTTTACAAAGAGTGCACGAACAAGGAGCAAATGGAAGCTTTCCTGAGTTGCCGATTCATTGTTGTGCAGCTCAAGAGAGGTGATGAAGTTACACTTGAAATTCACTACTGTTTGCCAGCTTAACATCTTAACTATAAGTTTAACTATCTGTGTGCCCTATAAATTCCCTCTAGCTCAGGCCTACAGCTATGCATTTGGTTTGCATAATTCATCACCTCTTGGTTACAGCAGGTGTACAAATACCGTTTATTTTTTATCATTGAACCCTCTCTCTGGCTAGGACATATAGACAAACTCGATGTGACTTTTACCCCCGCCTCAGCCTGACCTCATTGTCCAGTGTTAGGGACAAGGTTGCCAGGGAATTCAGTCAGCTGACCTAGTCAGCCAATCACAGGCCCTATCAGCTGGGTTAACAGACCCCTTAGTTGGACACGGGCGTAGAAAGACAACAGGTCAGAAGAACTCTGCACCACCTCAACACAACGCACCACTGGACCCTTCCAACATGGACAAGCTTCCATCTTGGACTTCCTAACTGTGTGTTAGTGCGTGAATTACCATAAACCACTTTCATCGATTATCTTCCTATTTTCTGTGAATTAAATGAATGACTGGTTTATCTTTGTGAGAGGGAAGGAGTCAGATTTCACTTAGATCTTAATTAGGGATAGGATCCAGTTTAAAACTTCTTAAGGTTAGGGGGCACTATTTTCACGTCCGGATGGAAAGTGTGCCCAAAGTAAACTGCCTGCTACGCAGGCCCAGAAGCTAGGATATGCATATAATTGGTAGATCTGGATAGAAAACACTCTAAAGTTTCTAAAACTGTTAAAATTATGTCTGTGAGTATAACAGAACTTATTTGGCATGTGGAACCCCGAGGACAAACCATCATTTTGAGGTCACTCTTTTCAATGTGTTTTCTATGTGGATCTAGATTTCTAAGGCACTTGCTTGCAGTTCCTATCGCTTCCACTAGATGTCAACAGTCTTTAGAAATTGGTTGATGTTTATCCTTTGAGAAATGAAGAAGTAGGGCTGTTCAGAACGAGGGTCGAGTCTAGTGAACTGTTGTGGTTGGGGCGCGCAACCTGAAAGCTCGCTCCACTTTGTTTTCGTCCGGTATTGAACACAGTTTATCCCGTCTTAAATTTGATAGATTATTTACGTTTAAAAATACCTAAAGTTAGATTAGGAAAGTTGTTTGAAATGTTTTGATCAAGTTTACAGGTAACTATATTAGATACTTTGTAGTCATGTTACCGTGCTTCTACACCTGCATTGCTTGCTGTTAGGGGTTTTAGGCTGGGTTTCTGTACAACACTTTGAGATATCAGCTGATGTACGAACGGCTATATAAATAAATTTGATTTGATTTTGATTTGATGTTACGCGAGTTGGAACCAGTGTTTTTCTGGATCAAACGCGCCAAATAAATTGACATTTTGGAGATATAACAGAATTTATCGAACAAAGGACCATTTGTGATGTTTAATGGACATATTGGAGTGCCAACGGAAGAAGATCTTCAAAGGTAAGGCATGAATTATATAGTTATTTTTAACTTTTGTGTCACGCCTGGCGGGTTGAAATGTGATTTTCATGTGTTTGTTTGATGGGGTGCTGTCCTCAGAAAATAGCATGGTTTGCTTTCGCCGTAAAGCCTTTTTGAAATCTGACACTGTGGCTGGATTAACAAGAAGTTCATCTTTAAACCGATGTATAACACTTGTATGATTCATGAATTATTATTATGAGTACTTCTGTTTTTGAATTTGGCTCGCTGCTATTTCACTGGGTGTTGTCAAATCAATCCCGTTAACGGGATTGGCGCGCGAAGGGATCACTAAAACGTTAATGAATTTCCGCCTGACTGATGTGCCCAAAGTAAACTGCCTGTTACTCAGGCCCAGAAGCCAGGATGTGCATATAATTAGTAGCATTGGATAGAAAACACTTTGAAGTTTCTAAAACTGTTAACATAATGTCTAAGACTATAACAGAATTGAAAGAAATCCGGCGGAAATCCTACCGGAAAAAAAAAATAATTTGGTCCCAGGCTCTTATTATGGAAACCAATTGTTTCTATGTAAATCCATCTCCCAGATTACAATTCCTATGGCTTCCACTAGATGTCAACAGTCTTTATTCAAGGTTTCAGGCTTCTTTTTGAAAAACGAACAAGTATTTGGAGTTTTGGTTAGGAGGCCACCTGAACAATATCAGTCTTTCGGCGCGCGAGGGAGAGGGCGCACGCTTACGAATTTTCCTTTCCTATTGAACATACTACTTTCCATATGAAATATTATAGTGTATTTACATTTTAGAGTACCTGACGATTCAATAGAAACGTTGTCTGACTTGTTTGGACGAAGTTTAGCGGTAGCTTTTTGGACTCCTTTGTCTGCATGTTGAATGAGTGGATTACTGAAATTGATGGTGCCAACTAAACAGACATTTTGGGATATAAAGAAGGATTTTATCTAACAAAACGACCATTCATGTTGTAGCTGGGACCCTTGGGATTGCAACCAGAGGAAGATGTTCAAAAGTAAGTGATTTATTTCATCGCTATTTGTGATGTTTATGAACCCTGTGCTGGTTGAAAAATATGTTGTGGGGTGCAGTCCTCAGACAATCGCATGGTATGCTTTCGCTGTAAAGCCTTTTTGAAATCGGAAAACGCAGTTAGATTAACAAGAATTTAAGCTTTTAAATGATATGACACTTGTATGTTCATGAATGTTTAATATTACGATAATTTATTTGAATTGCGCGCCCTCCAATTTCACTGGATGTTGTTGGCTGGTGTCCCGCTAGCGGGATGCCTATCCCTTAACTTCTTGCGACTATAGGGGGTGTTGTTTTCTCATTAGCATAATTTGCATTACAGATTAAACGGCTTCCTACTCAATTCTTGCTCGTACAATATGCATATTATTACTATTATTGGATAGAAAACACTCTCTAGTTTCTATAGCCGTTGGAATTTTGTCTCTGAGTGAAACAGAACTCAATCTACAGCACTTTTCATGATAGGGAGTCAGATTTCAAACATTTTGGCCACTGATCTGGAGTCAGTTTAAAGCTCACTGTAAATGCTATGGAGAAACAGACACTGCTTACGTCTTCCCCTGGATGTCAGTGCGTGATGACGCTTTGAATGGTGTCGATTGCGCAATCAGTTTCTCTATAAGACACCAAATAGCGGAAGTAGCTTCCCTTTGCTGCCTGCGCCTTGCGCGCGAAGGACATCGGACTCGCCTCCTTCCAAGCGTTAGTTTAGCCAGTAATATTTCTCCGGTCATGTTTTTACCCGTTATAGGTGTTAACAGCATCATAAGGTAGTTAATTTGAACCGTTGTATAGCAATTTATATCCTTTTAGTGCGATTTTGAGGCATTGCTTTGTTGTGCACTTTGAAGCGCTGGGCACATTTCGGGGTCCTGGTCGTACGTTAGTGGGGATTTCGACGGACAAGTGGACATCTTTCGACCAAAAGAAGATTAGACCCAAGAAAGGATTCTTTGCCCAAGATTCTGATGGAAGAACAGCTCACAGTAAGAACAATTTATGATAAATCGTGTTTGTTGAAAAATGTTAAATACTTACGCCGCCATTTTGTTTTGTATAGCTTCGCTTGGCGCAACCTGTATTGAAAAGTAAGGATAATTTAAAAAATGTAAATCAGCGATTGCATTAAGAACTAATTTGTCTTTCGATTCCTGTCAACCCTGTATTTTTTAGTCAAGTATATGATTAGCTATTGATTAAACTAGATGGCGACCGACATCAAAGATGGCGACCGACATTTCCAGGCTTGTTTTGCTACTATTTTCATTATATAACCACGTTTTTTTATGGCTAAATATGCACATTTTCGAACAAACTCTATATGTATGTTGTAATATGATGTTACAGGAGTGTCATCTGGAGAATTCTGAGAAGGTTAGTGAAAAAATTTATATATTTTGGCGATGATACGATATCGCTCTCTTTGGGTAGAATCAGTGCTCGGGTAACGTTTGCGTATGTGGTATGCTAATATAACGATTTATTTGTGTTTTCGCCGTAAAACACTTAGAAAATCTGAAATGTTGTCTGAATTCACAAGATCTGTGTCTTTCCATTGCTATGTGCTGTGTATTTTTAAGAAATGTTTTATGATGAGTAAATTGGTAATACACGTTGCTGTCTGTAGTAATTCTAGGAGCTTTGGTGAGATTTGTGATGCTGGCTGCAATGGCAAACTATGATTTATACCTGAAATATGCACATTTTTCTAACAAAACCTATCCTATACCATAAATATGTTATCAGACTGTCATCTGCTGAGTTTTTTTCTTGGTTAGTGGCTATCAATATCTTAGTTTAGCCGAATTGGTGATAGCTACTGGTGTTGAGAGAAAATGGTGGACAAAGAAAAATGGTGATTTTTGCTAACGTGTTTAGCTAATAGATTTACATATTGTGTCTTCCCTGTAAAACATTTTAAAAATCTGAAATGGTGGCTTTATTCACAAGATCTGTATCTTTCATTAGGTGTCTTGGACTTGTGATTTAATGATATTTAGATGCTACTATTTAATTGTGACGCTATGCTAGTGATGCTAATCAGTGTGGGGGGGGGGGGTGCTCCCGGATCCGGGGTAGAGGCTCGTTAGAGGTTAAGGATTCATTGCCATAGAAATGTACCTGTCTAAAAGGTGAGCCACTTTCATGTCACCAGTTATTCAGAGTTGAACTCCTCTATATCGCATCGTACTATACCACTCTGGTGTGATAAGAGCAATGAAGGCTCCTCAGAGGAGGAAGTGAAGGACCATCCTCTGCAGTGATTTACATTTTTTACATTTAAAAAGTCATCCTTTTCAGATAAAACAATACTAAATATAATCACATCAACAAATAATTGATTAAAACATACTATTTTGCATGAAGGTCTACAGTACCTCAACAGCACTCTGTAGGGTGCACCGTGGTGTAGCCGGAGGACAGCTAGCTTCCGTCCTCCTCTGGGTACATTGACTTCAATGTAAAAACTGCAGAGGCTCATGGTTCTCACCCCCTTCCATAGACTTACACAGTAATTATGACGTTGTTCAACCTCTCAGAGCTCTTGCAGCATGAAATGACATGTTGTCCACCCAGTCAAAGGATCAGATAATGAATCTAGTACTGAAAGCATAAGATACAGCTAGCTAGCACTGCAGCGCATAAAATCTGGTGAGTAGTTGACTCAAAGACAGAAGACAATAGTTAAACAGTTTTTGAGCAAGAGAGAGACATTTTTTTTCAGTTTCATTTACTTAGCTAGCCAGTTTAGCCTACTCAAACACCCTGCTCAAACAGAGGGATGATATGTTAGCTAGCTGGCTATGACTATCCAACACAACACTAGAACTCAAGATAAGCTTTTGGTTTTACAAATCTATTGCCATTGGGGACTGCCGGTGTAAGTGCTAAACTGCTTACTGAGTGTACACTGTAACGTTACAGCATGATTGTAGCAGGTTTACTAACGCGTTAGTTCTATTAGCTATGTTGACTGTAATGTTACTTTAGCTAATATGGTGACAATGCTGTAGGCTGTGTGTAGCAGTTATGATATAGTTTTGTGCATTGATGTCCACAAGGGACGAAGGGAAAAGATGGGAGGAGAGCGGATAGATGCGAGAAGGAATACAAGGTGGCTGTTATGAAAGTGAACTGTGTTTACACGTGATCAGGGGTGTATTCATTCCGCTGATTCTGTTGAAAAAGTTCCTTAAACGGAACAAAACGGGGATGAACATACCTGAATTTGCAAAATAGAAACTCTTGTTTGCAACTGTTGGACTAATGATCGACCTGTGTGCACCTACATTGTACACTTGAATTCATAGGCTAGGTTGTAGCAACCCCATGATGGGTAGAGGGAAATTTTAAGTATCATGTTGTAGCCTAAACCTATCGCTGTTACATTGAACTAGGTGAATGGAATATGAATGACAGTCATCCAACATGCTGTAATCAAAATAGGGCCATGCTCATGAAAAAACAATTGTCCTCTGACTGCCACTGAATAAGAGTGTCTGCTAAATTACCATGATGTAAAAGTAAACGTACAAATGAACACTTCAAAGCATTCTGGGTATTATTCTAATGAGTTTGCCCCTGAAATTATTGGCCTTATTTTGGGGGTGGATCTCATTGGAATAATACCCAGCCTGGTTTGCAAGTGTTCATTTGTATATTTACATTTTGGTCATTTAGCAGACACTTATCCAGAGTGACTTACAGTCAGTGCATTCAAGGTAGGTAAACAACCATATATCAAAGTCATAGGAAGTAACATGTTTTTTGTTACCATTACTGAGAATGTTTTTCTAGTGAAGGCGTGTCGTTGCAAATGTATTTGTATTTTGAAATGACAAAATACCTCAATATACCTGTGTCTTATGTAAATAAAATACTATCCAAAAGTATTTTGTATTTTAGTTTGATACAATGGTCTCGAGTATGTGGTAGCAAATCTATAGGAAGAGAGAGACTGCAGATTCTTTCAAACAACAATTTTATAAGATTTTTCTATAAAAGCAGAGACCCAACTATGTTTGTTATGCTTTCAAGTCTGAACCATTCACCAACAATGGTTCAGAGTTTAAGGCTTAACTTCTTTGTGGTAGGGGCAGTATTTTCACGTCCGGATGAAAAGCATGCCCAGAGTAAACGGCCTGCTACAAAGCCATAAAAGCTAGAATATGCATATTATTAGTATATTTGGATAGAAAACACTCTGAAGTTTCTAAAACTGAATGATGTCTGTGAGTATAACAGAACTCATATGGCAGGCAAAAACCTGAGAAAAAATCCAACCAGGAAGTGGGAAATCTGAGGTTGGTCGATTTTTAACTCAGCTCCTATTGAAGATACAGTGGGATATTGGTAATGTTGCACTTCCTAAGGCTTCCACTAGATGTCAACAGTCTTTAGATCCTTGTCTGATGCTTCTACTGTGAAGTGGGGTCGAAGGAGAGGGGAATGAGTAAGGTCTGCCATGCGCTGACCATGCTCTGACCATGCGCGTTCATGTGAGAGCGAGCTCTGTTCCATCGCACTTCTGAAGACAATGTAATTCTCCGGTTGAAAGATTATTGAAGAATTATGTTACAAACATCCTAGAGATTGATTCAATACTTCGCTTGTCATGTTTTTACGGACTGTAATATAACTTTTTTTAATTTTTTGTCCGTACTTTCCGCTGGACTTGCCCGCACGTCGTGAGTTTGGAAAGTATACTGAACGCTAGACCAACAAGGAGGAATTTGGACATAAATGATGGACATTATCGAACAAAACAAACATTTCTTGTGGAACTGGGATTCCTGGGAGTTCTTTCTGATGAAGATCATCAAAGGTAAGTGAATGTTTAAAATGTTATTTCTGAATTCTGTTGACTGCAAAATATGGCAGATATATTTGTGTCTTGATTGGGCTCTGAGCGCCGACTCAGATTATTGCATGGTTTGCTTTTTCCGTAAAACTTTTTTGAAATCTGACACAGCGGTTGCATTAAGGAGAAGTGTTATTCTGTGAATAGGCACTCACCTAACATAATCGTTTGGTTTGCTTTCGTCGTAAAGCTTTTTGAAATCGGACATTGTGGCTGGATTTACAACAAGTGTATCTTTGAAATGGTGTAAAATGCATGTATGTTTGAGCAATTTTAATTATGGGATTTCTGTTGTTTTGAATTTGGCGCCCTGCAGTTTCACTGGCTGTTGAAGAGGTGGGACGCTACCGTCTCACGTACCCTAGAGAGGTTAACAAACATAGTCGGGTCTCTGCTTTTATAGAAAAATACATCCTTTTTGTATACGTGGCAGTCAGCAGATAGTGTGTTAAAGGCAATTAGTTGTCTGTGCAGTTTTAAGATTACATGAGGTTGATCAGACTTTAAGATTACATGAGGTTGATCAGACTTTAAGATAGCACAAGGTTGACAACCTGAGGGCTCAACCGTCTAACTGCATTCACAACAGCAAACACTATATTGTGCTCATTTCTGCAAGTTGACTTTTTGTAGATAGTAAACCCACGGGATGTCACATGCTGCGGTCGCACCCAAACGGACCGTAGCTATATTAGCTATAAATCCCACAAAGACAAGTTTTATGCTTATGACAAAGTCCCACAAAGACAAGATTAATTATGTAATTTTCCACAACAAGTATCTGGTATTTGTAATAAGGTACATAGAAATGTATATTTTGCCCATCTCTGCCTACAAGACTACGGTGTACATTTAAGGACACCCTAAGCCTTTAGAGATTGACTACTCACTCAAGGAAGATTGAGGCTGAGGATGTCCTAAAATGTACAATGTACATTGTGTAATAATAATGCTTCAGTAGGTTTACAAGGCTAATTACAGGATGGGCCCATATCTATTACAACCAGCTGTCACTTAACAGACGACACGCTACACAACAAGTTGCTGCCGCTGTGAGTCAAAGTGTGACTTGAGGCAAGCTGAGAGCCTTGTTGTTGACATTGACGTTGGGTCAGCTAATGCTTCAGGCGATGGACAGAGGGATAATACAGTATACTGTATTATACAGTATACTATTAATAATACAGTATACAAACTTCTTAAATTAATTTATATACAAAATGTTATTGAAATATAACAATCATAACCTTAAGAAAAACTGACAATGGGAAGTACCACAACACGGTTCATTTTGCAAGTCAAAAGATTAAAGGTCAGGTCAAAGGTCATATGTTCTTCATCAGGTGAAAAGGTATTTCAGGTCGTAACATGGATGACAGGGTGGGAGTACACATGGTATTGCATAGGACGTAACTCTACCTGCGTTCGTTTAGATAATGAAATTGGACAATCGCTCACAAAAAACAGACAGCGCTAACCATAGTACTCTAGTGTAGTGGTTCTCAACCTGGGGTACTAGTACTCTGTACTGGCTCATCCACATGGGCTACTTGGGAAAACTCATAAGAACATACAGTAGGCTTAATGATCACTTGCACATGAGGGGGTGCATTGTGAAGGGGTACTTCGGGCAGATTGTGCTATTTTGTATCCAATTCATATAGCCAGCCAGAAGAAAGGCACACAGACACCCACATTTCAGTTTTTTTTAATCTTTAGTAAAAGATATAAAACAGTGATGACAAGCATTGACAGGACAGTCACAGCCACACGTTTACTGCTCACAGAATAACTCTCTCAGACTGAATGCACAAAGGGATTGTAAAGTATAAATGCGTTGTAAAAAGTTGTATTTTGTGTAATGAAACAATATTCCAATGCCTGTATGTGCCTAGCTGGGCACAATCTCCTGAGACCAGAAAGCTAATGACTTCTCTCTATAAAGTCCGTAGTTGGTAGATCATGATGCTTGCAACACCAGGGTTGTGGGTTCAATTCCCATAGTGTAGCAGTACAAAAAATGTTCGTTGTGGATAAGTGTGTCTACTGTTTGACAAAAAATGTAAACGTAAGTTTGGCCACACCTCCCCCCTGTTCTCTGGGCAATAAAAAAAGCTTTTAGGCGCCCTTCCTTTACTTCCTAATGGCACATCAGTAGGCTAAATAATAGCAATATAGCCCTTTTAATGCAAAACACGTCAAAAATCTGAAAGGGCGTTCCGTTGGTGTTTCCTAGTGCTTAATGAGTGATGTTGATTGTTCTAGAACAGGAAATGTGGTATTTCCTGTCTGTTCTGTTCTGTTCCGTCTGAGAGAGGCTCTGATCCTTGCCTTATAGAGATTATTAAGCAATTTCATCTGTGAATAAAGGATTGTTGGCGTCGTGTGGTCGTTGAAATTTACTGTAAGCCCGGGCGGGCAACGGCAGTTACCTGGAAAGGATTTATCTCTCAAATGAAGAGATGACAGGAAAGGACAGGACAGAAAGAAAGGACAGGAAAAGACAGGAGAGGACAGACAGGACATGACAGGGACAGACAGGACAGGAGGTAAAGGACAGAAAGGACAGGACAGGGACAGACAGGACAGGAGGTAAAGGACAGACAGGAAAGGACATGGCAGGACAGGACAGATGGTAAAGTACAGAAAGGATAGGACAGACAGGACACGAGGTAAAGGACAGAAATAACATGACAGGGACAGGACAGGAGGTAAAGGACAGAAAGAACATGACAGGGATTGGACAGACAGGACAGGAGGTAAAGGACAGAAAGGACAGGACATGAGGTAAAGGACAGAAAGAACATGAAAGGGATAGGACAGACAGGACAGGAGGTAAAGGACAGAAAGTACAGGACAGGAGGTAAAGGACAGAAAGAACATGACAGGGATAAGACAGACAGGACAGGAGGTAAAGGACAGAAAGTACAGGACAGGAGGTAAAGGACAGAAAGAACATGACAGGGATTGGACAGACAGGACAGGGGGTAAAGGACAGGAGGTA
Organism: Salvelinus fontinalis; assembly: GCF_029448725.1. NCBI lineage: Eukaryota > Metazoa > Chordata > Actinopteri > Salmoniformes > Salmonidae > Salvelinus > Salvelinus fontinalis. The sequence continues at coordinate 73,047,718 of NC_074665.1, forward strand.
AAGGACAGAAAGAACATGACAGGGATAGGACAGACAGGACAGGAGGTAAAGGACAGAAAAAACAGGACAGGAGGTAAAGGACAGAAAGAACATGACAGGAGGTAAATGACATGGCAGGACAGGAAAGACAGAACAGAGCAGGAGGCAGGATCCGTGCTCAGGGTTTTAACAGCATATGGTGATGACTGAATCATACAGTACAGTATGTACAGGCGTGTGAAAGCTTCTAAAGGTCTCAGGGTAATAATAATCAATATATACTTCTGGGCCTTGTTTTCCAGTCACTTAACATTACGATGATCGTACCAACTTCTTAAGTTTCCCAAACAAGCACTCACTAAGTGCGTTGCTGCTCTCGGATCAGCTTACTCCATTCAGATATTACCTAAACATTCTAATTATTCCACAATACTGACAACGGATCAGCTCCTAGAGATATTACCAATGGCTGCAAATAGGCTATTGAGGCGACTTATTATGCTTACCCAATAATAATGCATTAAATCACAGATTTGGCACATCATTGTGCACATGTTGTCACACATCATGAACCACCTTCAGGCAAAAATGACAGACAGTAGCCTAGTCACAAAATATAACTCTATTGATTGAACATGACATCGATTCAATATACAGTTGAAGTCGGACGATTACATACACCTTAGCCAAATACATTTCAATTCAGTTTTTCACAATTCCTGACATTTAATCCAAGTAAAAAATTCCCTGTTTTAGGTCAGTTAGGATCACCACTTTATTTTAAGAATGTGAAATATCAGAATAATAGTAGAGAGAATGATTTATTTCAGCTTTTATTTATTTAATCACATTCCCAGTGGGTCAGAAGTTTACATACACTCAATTTGTATTTGGTAGCATTGCCTTCAAATTGTTTAACTTGGGTCAAACGTTTCGGGTAGCCTTTCACAAGCTTCCCACAATAAGTTGGGTGAATTTTGGCCCATTGCTCCTGACAGAGCTGGTGTAACTGAGTCAGGTTTGTAGGCCTCCTTGCTCGAACACGCTTTTTCAGTTCTGCCCACAAATATTCTATAGGATTGAGGTCAGGGCTTTGTGATGGCCACTCCAATATCTTGACTTTGTTGTCCTTAAGCCATTATGCCACAACTTTGGAAGTATGCTTGGGGTCATTGTCCATTTGGAAGACCCATTTGCTACCAAGCTTTAACTTCCTGACTGATGTCTTAAGATGTTGCTTCAATATATCCACATAATTTTCCTACCTCATGATGCCATCTATTTTGTGAAGTGCACCAGTCCCTCCTGCAGCAAAGCACCCCCACAACATGATGCTGCCACCCCCGTGCTCCACAATAGGGACGGTGTTCTTCGGCTTGCAAGCCGCCCCCTTTTCCCTCCAAACATAACGATGGTCATTATGGCCAAACAGTTCTATTCTGTCAGACCAGAGGACATTTCTCCAAAAAGTACAATCTTTGTCACCATGTGCAGTTGCAAACCGTAGTCTGGCTTTTATATGGCGGTTTTGGAGCAGTGACTTCTTCCTTGCTGAGCAGCCTTTCAGGTTATGTCGATATAGGGCTCGTTTTACTGTGGATATAGATACTTTTGTACCTGTTTCCTCCAGCATCTTCACAAGCTCCTTTGCTGTTGTTCTGGGATTGCACTTTTCGCAACAAAGTATGTTCATCTCTCGGAAACAGAACGTGTTTCCTTCCTGAGCGGTATGACGGCTGCGTGGTCCCATGGTGTTTATACTTGCGTACTATTGCTTGTACAGATGAACGTGATATCTTCAGGCGTTTGGAAATTGCTCCCAAGGATGAACCAGATTTATGAAGGTAAAAAAAAAAAAATCTGAGGTCTTGGCTGATTTCTTTTGATTTCCCCATGATGTCAAACATCGAGGCGTTGAGTTTGAAGGTAGACCTTGAAATACATCCACAGGTACACCTCCAATTGACTCAAATGATGCCAATTAGCCTATCAGAAGTTTCTAAACTCATGACATCATTTTCTGGAATTTTCCAAGCTGTTTAATGTTGCTTAACCACAAGAAGAGTAGCTGCCGGCTTGGTAGCAGCTAATGGGGATCCTTGATAAATACAAATACTCCTACATTTGAGATATCACTAAAAGATTTAAGAACCCTTTTTTGAACTGCAAAGAACCATTGAAGGGCTCAAAGGGTTCATTGGGTCAGTATGGTGTCGTGGAAATTCAGTACTGAGAGAGACTTTTTCATTTCTTCAAACAATCATCTTTATTTAATATTGGTTAATTATTGCAATAATCAAACCGTTGACCTCACACTCTGAAGTGTGTTGCTGAGTGCTTAACTGATAATGAAAAAACAAATGTTATATAGGACCTAAAATGCTTAATCAGCCTGGTTCCAACCTTCCCATAAGCCACCTTGGTTCATGTCCTGGTTATCAACACGAGATTATGTTTTACTTCCAACCTGGCTAAGTTTCCCAGATGCCAGGAAGACGAGATAATGAGTTATTGTCCTAAACTCTTCCAGGCGATCTCTATCTCGGGTCACACACACCACATCATGTCTATGGAATGCCAGCTTTTAGGTTTTTATCACCAAGTCATTGTCAGCTCAAGCTATCTCTAGCAGACTAACTGCAGGAAGCTAGAGTGGAAACCATCTCTTTACAGAAACACAGAATTAAACAGAACAAATGTCCCATTTGTTAAGTATTAATTGCTAACTATTAATATTAAACAAATCAGGAAAATATGTAATTTTTGTATCACAATGGTTCCACATAGAACCATCACCCTTCCCAAAGAACCCTTGAGGAATCCTTAGTTTTTTGTGTGTACGAGGGATTCAGACCACTCGTAGAGCAGCCAAAATGCATCGTTAGATGCAAACGAAAACCGAGATGACTACATTAAAAAGATAGGCCTACATACAGTAGGCTACATGGGCCTATATAGGCTATTTCAATTACAGTTGAAGTCGGAAGTTTACATACGCTTAGGTTGGAGTCATTTAAACTCGTTTTTCAACCACTCCACAAATTTCTTGTTAACAAACTATAGTTTTGGCAAATCGGTTAGGACATCTCCTTTGTGCATGACACAAGTAATTTTTCCAACAATTGTTTCCGGACAGATTATTTCCCTTATAATTCACTGTATCAAAAATTCCAGTGGGTCAGAAGTTTACATACACTAAGTTGACTGTGCCTTTAAGGCAGTAACCATTCTACATAAATGTAATTCTGTCATTTTTTATTAGGATCGCCATTAGCTAGCGTTACGGCGTTAGCTAATCTTCCTGGGGGCCAACACCAATTAACAAGATATTACAAACAACCACAAATCAAGACTTCAAACATTCAACAAGTAAACAATACAGACAATTAAAATACCTGACAGGAAACACATTTAACATTCAGTTGATGGTTTCTACTTCCTGTCCAGTCATATGCTCTATCGCATTAGATGTTCTTTTATTTTTTTCTTGAAGGTGGATTTGCGATCAAGAAACAGACTACAGTGTCAAATCTGCTGAATTGGAGATTCGCTTCTTGAATCGGGGCTACAGCGCTCAGGTCCTGAAAGATTCAGGTATAAGGGCCAGACAACTTGACAGAGAGAACTTGTTGCGAAGGGGAGCGCCTCGTGATGCATCAGAGAGTGTACTTTGTTACAAAATGCAGCACTGAAGCAGAGAACATTAAAATAATAATTAAAATGAATTGGGGAATCATCCAAAGTGATACACTACTACACCAAGTCTTCCCTGAGCCACCAGTCATAAGCTTTAAGACATGTCCTACCCTAAATGACAAATTAGTCCACAGTGTCATGACGCTGCCCTCTTTGGGTACAGCAAGCCCCACCCCCCTCTCCCTGCCTCTCCCTGCCCCCTACAACTAGGCTGCTGTGGTCAGAGAGGTCGTAAATTCCTGGAAGAGGTTGTCTCTATACTGTGTGCATGAGGAGATAGAGTGAGCTTTCATAGAGAACAAAGGAATTTCTTCCACCTCACAGAACTTGAAGTCCGAACAACATTTACGTTCTGGAGAAGGTATAAAAGATCGGTAAAGAATCCAGCTACGACCAGGTCTGTTTGTTACATCTTGGGGAAGCTCATGGGAGACGGTGCGGCCACATTACCATAACGCTGTTTATATAATAGCCTCATATGAGGTTTACATCTAATTGTTGTATAAGATGAATGAGTGAGTATGATACTGTTTATAAAAGTGTGTAATGTGATTTTGGACTGTTTAATGAAGGAAACTCCAATTCCCTTTGAGTTGAACTAAATCAGAAGACCGCCCATGACCCCAGTTAGGGTCAGGCATCCTGGGACAGCCCTTTTCTGCAATTCTGAATAAAACCCAACTTTGAGAAATTCTCAGCAGACCAGCTTACCTCGATAACGAGAGGGCCAAGGTTTGAGACCAGACTGCTGAATCTTTTAACTTCTCTAGGATATGTGGGACGCTAACGTCCCACTTGGCCAAAAGCCAGTAAAAATGCAGAGCGCCAGATTCAAATATATTACTATAAAAATCTAACTTTCATGAAATCACACACACCAAATTAAAGCTACACTTGTTGTGAATCCAGGCAACATGTCTGATTTCAAAAAGGATTTACGGCAAAAGCACACCAAAATGATTATGTTAGGTTACTACATAGCCACAGAAAAACACAGCCATTTTTCCAGCCAAAGAGAGGAGTAACAAAAATCAGAAATAGAGATAAAATGAATCACTAACCTTTGATGATCTTCATCAGATGACACTCATAGGACTTCATGTCACACAATACATGTATGTTTTGTTCGGTAAAGTTCATATTCATATCCAAAAATATGAGTTTAGGCGGGATGCTACTGTCTCACTTGGCAAAAAGCCAGAGAAAATGCAGAGCGCCAAATTCAAATGAATTACTATGAAAATTACTATAAAAATCAAACGTTCATTAAATCACACATGAAAGATACCAAATTAACGCTACACTGGTTGTGAATCCAGCCAACATGTCAGAATTCAAATATGCTTTTCGGCGAAAGCAAACGATGCTATTATCTGAGGATAGCACAATAGTAAACAAAGACAGAGAAGCATATTTCAACACTGCAGGCGCGACACAAAACGCAGAAATAAAAATATAATTCATGCCTTACCTTTGACGAGCTTCTGTTGTTGGCACTCCAATATGTCCCATAAACATCACAAATGGTCATTTTGTTCGATTAATTCCGTCGATATATATCCAAATTGTCAATTTATTTGGCGCGTTTGATCCAGAAAAACACCGGTTCCAACTTGCTCAAACGTGACTACAAAATATCTCAAAGGTTACCTGTAAACATTGCCAAAAAATGTCAAACTACTTTTGTAATACAACTTTAGAAATGTTTTAACGTTAATAATTGATAAAATTGAAGACGGGATGATCAGTGTTCAATACAGGATTAAAACCAACTATAGCTAGCTTTCTGGTCACACGCTTCTATCTAACAGGACACTTCATGTGACTCTCGTTCAAGATGGCCGTACTTTTTTTATTACACAAAGGAATAACCTCAACCAATTTCTCAAGACTGTTGACATCCAGTGGAAGTGGTAGGAACTGCAAGCAGGTCCCTTTGAAATCTGGTCTCCCAATGAAAATCCATTGAAAAGAGAGTGACCTCAACAACAAAAAATCTGAATGGTTTGTCCTTTGGGTTTCGCCTGCTAAATAAGTTCTATTATACTCACAGACATGATTCAAACAGTTTTAGAAACTTCAGAGTGTTTTCTATCCAAATCGAATAACAATATGCATATATTATCTTCTGGGGGTGAGTAGCAGGCAGTTGAATTTGGGTATGCTTTTCATCCAAACGTGAAAATGCTGCCCCCTATCCTAGAGAAGTTAACCATACCACGTGGTTAACCTCTTAGACTATCGATACCGACAGAATAAGAACAAGTCTTTGATATTAATTACTAGTATGCAGCTAGGAATTCGGTATCATTGAACGCGAAGAACGACAACCGATGAAACATCCATTCTACAACAACACGAATGAATGTCACTCTGAACTACCTACGAGAGAGAGAGAGAGAGGACGGAAACTCTCCAACAGAAACTAACTTTTCAACAGCGATCAAGACGACACACTGAGCGAAAATATATTGATTGATTGCAATTGTTCCCGAATGAGTGAGCGTTCATGTGCAAAGGATTAGCATTTCAATTGTTATAATAATTAACTCTGTAGTGACTTCTCAGTCGAACCCTACTTCCCTTTGGTCTAACAAGCCACCATGCCGGTTTAGCCAACGAGGGCACATTCTCCTATAATTTCTTGTAACCATATTTACTTTGTTTGTTTGTTTATGCATTTCTGTGAATTACTTAGTAATAAATAAATGATTTAAGACAATTGATGTATGGATGACTCATAGTGAAGACTGGGTTCGTGCAGATAACCAACAATTTACGACGTTTGGAATGAGACTGTCACGTTCCTGACCTGTTTTCCTTTGTTATGTATTTGTTTTAGTTGGTCAGGGCGTGAGTTGGGTGGGTTGGTCTAGGTTTGTTTTTCTATGTTGGGATTTTTGTGTTTGGCCTGGTATGATTCTCAATCAGAGACAGGTGTGTATCGTTTGTCCCTGATTGAGAGTCATACTAAGGCAGCCAGGGTTTCACTGGTGTTTTGTGGGTGTTTGTTTCCTGTGTCAGTGTTTGGGCCACACAGGACTGTTTTCAGGTTAGTCACGTTTGTAGAGTTTCGTAATTTGTAGTGTTTGTTGTTTGTTCATTAAAACATGAATACCTACTACTCCGCATCTTGGTCCGATCCATGCTCCTCCTCGTCTGAGGAGGAGAACGACTACGACAACCTTAACAGAAACACCCACCAAAACAGGATCAAGCGGAGTGGAGAAGGAAGGCAGGAACAACAACAATGGGGAAAAGAGGAATGGACTTGGGAGGAGATCCTGGACGGTAAAGGACCCTGGGCAGAGCCAGTGGAGTGTCGCCGCCCCAAAGCGGAGCTGGAGGTTGTATGAGGCTAAAGCAAGGCAGAGCGGCTGGAAGCCTGAGAGGCTCACCCAAAAATGTCTTGGGGGGGGGGGGCTAAAGGGGAGTGTGGCGAAGCCGGGTTGGTTACCTGAGCCAACTCCCCGGGCTTACCGTGGAGTGAGAGGGCGTCGTACTGGTCAGACACCGTGTTATGCGGTAAAGCGCACGGTGTCCCCAGTACGCGTGCTTAGCCCAGTGCGGGCTATTCCACCTTGCCGCACTGGGAGGGCTAGGTTGGGCATCGAGCCGGATGTCATGAAGCCGGCCCAACGTATCTGGCCTCCAGTACGTCTCCTCGGGCCGGCGTACATGGCACCAGCCTTACAGGTGGTGTCCCCGGTTCGCCTGCATAGCCCAGTGCGGGTTATTCCACCTCGCCGCACTGGCAGGGCTACGGGGACCATTCAACCTGGTAAGGTTGGGGAGGCTTGGTGCTCAAGAGCGCGTGTCCTCCTTCACGGTCCGGTATATCCGGCGCCACCTTCCCACCCCAGCTCAGTACCACCAGTGCCTACTCCACGCACCAGGCTTCCAGTGCGTTTCCAGAGCCCTGTTCCTCCTCCACGCACTCTCCCTGTGGTGCATGTCTCCAGCCCAGTGCCTCCAGTTCCGGCACCACGCACCAGGCCTACTGTGCGCCTCAGCAGGTCAGAGTCGGCCGTCTGCCCAACGCCGCCTGCGCTGCTTGCCTGCTCAGCGCTGCCCGAACTGTCTGCCTTCCCAGCGCTGTCTGAACTGCCTGCCTGCCCAGCGTGGTCTGAACTGTCTGCCTGCCCAGCGCTGCCCGTCTGTCCCGAGCCTTCAGAGCCGTCCAGCCAGGACCGGCCAGAGCCGTCCAGCCAGGACCGGCCAGAGCCGTCCAGCCAGGACCGGCCAGAGCCGTCCAGCCAGGACCGGCCAGAGTCCCTCAGCCAGGACCGGCCAGAGTCCCTCAGCCAGGACCGGCCAGAGTCCCTCAGCCAGGACCGGCCAGAGTCCCTCAGCCAGGACCGGCCAGAGTCCCTCAGCCAGGACCGGCCAGAGTCCCTCAGCCCGGAGCTGCCGTCCCTCAGCCCGGAGCTGCCGCCCCTTATCCCGATGCTGCCCCTTATCCCGATGCTGCCCCTTCATTTAGGTGGGTTTAGTTGGAGGGTGGTCATTGGGAGGGGGATACGGAAGCGGGGAGTGACTATGGTGGGGTGGGGACCTCGCCCAGCGCCAGAGCCGCCACCGTGGACAGACGCCCACCCAGACCCTCCCCTAGACTTTGTGCTGGTGCGCCCGGAGTTCGCACCTTAAGGGGGGGGTTCTGTCACGTTCCTGACCTGTTTTCCTTTGTTATGTATTTGTTTTAGTTGGTCAGGGCGTGAGTTTGGTGGGTTGGTCTAGGTTTGTTTTTCTATGTTGGGATTTTTGTGTTTGGCCTGGTATGATTCTCAGAGACAGGTGTGTATCGTTTGTCCCTGATTGAGAGTCATACTAAGGCAGCCAGGGTTTCACTGGTGTTTTGTGGGTGTTTGTTTCCTGTGTCAGTGTTTGGGCCACACAGGACTGTTTTCAGGTTAGTCACGTTTGTAGAGTTTCGTGATTTGTAGTGTTTGTTGTTTGTTCATTAAAACATGAATACCTACTACTCCGCATCTTGGTCCGATCCATGCTCCTCCTCGTCTGAGGAGGAGAACGACTACGACAACCTTAACAGAGACTAACGTGAGGTAAAGTAAATAATTCATTAATTAAGACGACGAATTGATCAGATATGAAAATATCTGAAAAGTTATTTTAGGAAAATTATAACTTTGTAATCTGAATATTTTCCTTGGTGCCCTGACTTCCTAGTTAATTACAGTTACATGATTAATCAGTTTATTCGCATAATAATAATTACAGAGAGTTATTTGATAAATAAGTCTTTAGTTTAATGATGCCAAAGACACGACAACAGCTATCTTCCTGGTGACTCTCAAAAAACTTAGCTAGACCACAAACCCAAGGGCTCTTTTAAATGCAACCAGTGCAGAAATATTGCACAGAAAAAGTTGTTGACACAGCTTCTAAAATGGAGTATCAAGTTAAGCAGTTAATTAACTGCATCGGACAGATAAAGACGCGTTCAAGACCGCTTAGCGGAACACAAGTACGCCATACGGGTAGGCAATGAAAACTACCCCTTGGCAAGGCACTATAAGTCATTACACCATGGTAACCCTGCCTCCCTACAAGCTATGGGTATTGATCATGTTCCGGCCTCTATTAGAAAAGGGGACCGTCTTAAACTGTTAAACCAAAGGGAACATTTTGGGATTTACCAACTACAGGCCACTAAGTACCCGGGTTTAGTCCGGGTAGCAAATGGTTAAATATTTAACTATCTGCATTGACCCTTTTTGCACTAACTCTTTTGACTCATCACATACGCTGCTGTTACTGTTAATTATCTATCCTGTTGCCTAGTCACTTTATCCCTACCTGTATGTACAGTACACATCTACCTCAATTACCTTGTACACCTGCACATGTCACGATCGTGCGGCGGATTAACGGACCAAAATGCAGCAGTTGGAAAATAAGCCATCTTCTTTTATTATACCACGAAGATGAACACGACACAAAAACACTTTAACAAAACAAGAAAACAACAAAACGACCGTGAAGCTACAAACGTTGTGCACATACAAACAGGCTACAAACGTTCTTACATAGACAATTACCCACAACCAATGAGAGCCTATGGCTACCCTAAATAAGGCTCCCAATCAGAGACAACCGAAATCAGCTGTCTCTAATTGGGAACTCATTCAGGTAACCATAGACTCTCCTAGATAACTAACCAACATAGACAACGCTAGACATATACACTCAACACAAAACCATATACTCCACCCCATAACCCCTTTACCAAATAAACACCCAAAACCAACAAAAACATAAACATTCCCCATGTCACACCCTGACCTAACTAAAATAATAAAGAAAACAAAGAATAATAAGGCCAGGGCGTGACATAACCCCCCCCTTGAGGCGCGAACTCCGGGCGCACCATACACAGTCTAAGGGAGGGTCTGGGTGGGCTCCCCTCCACGGTGGCGGCTCCGGCTCTGGTCGTAGTCCCCACGTCACCACAGTACCTAACCACCTCCTAGGCTTCCTCCAAACGACCCCCCTCCACATTAACCCCATTGCATTAAGGGGGAGTTCCGGACTAAGGGACAGCTCCGGACTAAGGACCAGTACCAGGGTAAGGGGCAGTACCAGGGTCAGGGGCAGTACCAGGATAAGGGGCAGTACCAGGGTAAGGGGCAGCACCAGGGTAAGGGGCAGCACCAGGGTAAGGGGCAGCACCAGGGTAAGGGGCAGCTCCAGGGTAAGGGGCAGCTCCGGACTGAGGAATGGCAGCTCCGGACTGAGGAACGGCAGCTCCGGACTGAGGGACTGCAGCTCCGGACTGAGGGACGGCCCATGGCTGGCTGACAGATCTGGCTGCTCATGGCTGGCTAACGGATCTGGCTGCTCATGGCTGGCTAACTGATCTGGCTGCTCATGGCTGGCTAACTGATCTGGCTGCTCATGGCTGGCTGACGGATCTGGCTGCTCATGGCTGGCTGACGGATCTGGCTGCTCATGGCTAGCTGACGGATCTGGCTGCTCATGGCTAGCTGACGGATCTGGCTGCTCATGGCTAGCTGACGGATCTGGCTGCTCATGGCTAGCTGACGGATCTGGCTGCTCATGGCTAGCTGACGGATCTGGCTGCTCATGGCTAGCTGACGGATCTGGCTGCTCATGGCTAGCTGACGGATCTGGCTGCTCATGGCTGGCTGACGGATCTGGCTGCTCATGGCTGGCTGACGGATCTGGCTGCTCATGGCTGGCTGACGGATCTGGCTGCTCATGGCTGGCTGACGGATCTGGCTGCTCATGGCTGGCTGACTGATCTGGCTGCTCCTGTCTGGTTGGCGGCTCTGGCAGATCCTGTCTGGTTGGCGGCTCTGGCAGATCCTGTCTGGTTGGCGGCTCTGGCAGATCCTGTCTGACGGACGGCTCTAGCGGCTCCTGTCTGGCTGGCGGCTCTAGCGGCTCCTGTCTGGCGGACGGCTCAGTGGGCTCATGGCAGACGGGCGGCTTTGCAGGCTCATGGCAGACGGGCGGCTTTGCAGGCTCATTGCAGACGGATGGCTCAGATGGCGCTGGGGAGACGGATGGCTCAGATGGCGCTGGGGAGACGGATGGCTCAGATGGCGCTGGGGAGACGGGCAGTTCAGTCATTGCTGTGCAGACGGCAGACTCCTGCCGGCTGAGGCGCACTGTAGGCCTGGTGCGTGGTGCCGGGACTGGTGGCACCGGGCTGGGGACACGCATCTCAGGGCTAGTGCGGGGAGCAGCAACAGGACGCACAGGACTCTGGGGACACACAGGAGGCTTGGTGCGTGGTTTAGACACTGGTGGTAAAGGGCTGGAGACACGCACCATATAGCTAGTGCGTGGAGGAGGCACTGGTGGTACTGGATTGGGGCGGGGAGGTGGCGCCGGAAATACCGGACCGTGCAGGCGTACTGGCTCCCTTGAACGCCGAGCCTGCCCAACCTTACCTGGTTCTATGCTCCCCGTCGCCTGACCAGTGCGGGGAGGTGGAATAACCCGCACCGGCCTATGTAGGCGAACCGGGGACACCATGCGTAAGGCTGGTGCCATGTACGCCGGCCCGAGGAGACGCACTGGTGACCAGATGCGTTGGGCCGGCTTCATGACATATGGCTCAACGCTCAGTCTAGCCCGGCCGATACGTGGAGCTGAAATGTACCGAACCGGGCTATGCACGCGTACAGGAGACACCGTGCGCTCTACTGCGTAACACGGTGTCTGCCCGTACTCCCGCTCTCCACGGTAAGTACAGGGAGTAGGCGCAGGTTTCCTACCTGACTTCGCCACACTCCCTTTAAGGCCCCCCCCAAGAAATTTTTGGGGTGTACTCACGGGTTTCCAGCCTTGTCTCCGTGCTGCCTCCTCATATCGCCTCCTCTCGGCTTTCGCTGCCTCCAGCTCTTCACGAGGGAGGCGATATTCTCCAGGTTGATCCCAAGGTCCATCTCTTTCCAATTCGTCCTCCCAACTCCAGAGATCCTGTGTAGGTAGGTCCTGTTGCCGCCTTCCATGCCGCTTGGTCCTATGGTGGGTAATTCTGTCACGATCGTGCGGCGGATTAACGGATGCAGCAGTTGGAAAATAAGCCATCTTCTTTTATTATACCACGAAGATGAACACGACACAAAAACACTTTAACAAAACAAGAAAACAACAAAACGACCGTGAAGCTACAAACGTTGTGCACATACAAACAGGCTACAAACGTTCTTACATAGACAATTACCCACAACCAATGAGAGCCTATGGCTACCCTAAATAAGGCTCCCAATCAGAGACAACCGAAATCAGCTGTCTCTAATTGGGAACTCATTCAGGTAACCATAGACTCTCCTAGATAACTAACCAACATAGACAACGCTAGACATATACACTCAACACAAAACCATATACTCCACCCCATAACCCCTTTACCAAATAAACACCCAAAACCAACAAAAACATAAACATTCCCCATGTCACACCCTGACCTAACTAAAATAATAAAGAAAACAAAGAATAATAAGGCCAGGGCGTGACAGCACATCGACTCGGTACTGGTACCCCATGTATATAGACAAGTTATTGTTACTCATTGAGTATTTATTCCTTGTGTTATTATTTTTCTACTATTTCTCTTTACCCTCTGCATTGTTGGGAAGGGCCTGTAAGTAAGCATTTAACTGCTAGTGTTCACCTGTTGTTTACGAAGTTTGTGACATAAAAGTTCATGTGATTTGAATTGAGAAGTTGAATCAAGTGAGCTACCGCTGGAACAGCTGGGGGTCCTTGAGGAGAGAATTAATAACCATTGACTGATTTAGTAATTGCTCTCAATTGACACAAGACACCATCATTGGCCATAGTCATTTATAATATGTAAGGGAATAGCACAACAAATTAGATAAACTGGAATGGCACTCATTCATGGTCGCACAAATAGAGCTGTGCGCAAACCCCGCCTTAAAATATTCTAATAAGCCACCTCCTCTACATTATTATCACTAAAAGAGCAAATAACCCTTTTACGAACTGTAACCATTGAAGAGCTCAAATGGTTATTTTGGTCAGTTTGGTTCCACATAGAAACATCACCCTTCCCAAAGAACCTTGAGGAACCCTCATTTTTTAGTGTATATGTGATTTTGAATGTACAGAAAACCAACCATAACTGCCATAATCTGCCACATCTACAGTTACAGTTGTATTATCCACTTTGCAGGCCATCAAAAATGTTTAATATATGTAAGGAGCATATATTTTGTTTCAGATATCATATTTCAGTGCCAGCAGCATGCCACTGCTGGCTTGCTTCTGAAGCTAAGCAAGGATGGTCCTGGTCAGTACTTGGAAGGGAGACCAGATGCTGCTGGAAGTGGTGTTGGAGGGCCAGTAGGTGGCACTCTTTCCTCTGGTCTAAAAAAATACCCCATTGTTCAAGGGCAGTGGTTGGGGACATTGCCCTGTGTAGGGTGCCGTCTTTTGGATGGGATGTTAAACAGGTGTCCTGACTCTCTGTGGTCACTAAAGAACCCATGGCACTTATTGTAAGAGTAGGGGTGTTAACCCTGGTGTCCTGGCTAAATTCCCAATCTGGCCCTCATATCATCACGGTCACCTAATTATCCCCAGTTTGTTGCTGTAAATGCGAATGTTCTCTCAGTCAACTTACCTGGGAAAATAATGGTTAAATAAATATTATTACAGCTTCTCTATAAATCAGGTTATAACCACATTAGTCCACCTGTACCACATCATTTGCCAGATTAAATTTGGATCCCATTGACAAAACAATTATCTCATTGTTTAGTAGAGCTCTGTTGTCACAGTGTAATAGCTTCCAGTATATTATCGTTAAAAAAAGCACGATACATTGTAGGTTACAGCTGTAATGTGTTGCAAAAAATAATACTTACTCAGAGGAATCTATGAAGTATATTACAAGGGCTCCGATGCTGAGGGCAAAGACAAGCACCACCTGAAGAGGAGAGAGAGGAAAAGTTGGTCTCTAAGCTTTGCACTATTAATAAAGACTATTTAATGCATTCAATGTTATTAAGTAACACACTGAGAGGTAACATAAAGGTCCCAGTAATTAGCCTTCTCTGGGGATATCACATTTATTGAGGCAGATAATATGTTAATTAAAGCTGGAATACAGAGCGGTGAAACTGCCACGTCCGTTTCACCGAATACTGTTTTATCCCTCTGACATCATTGAACATGCAATAGAACAGTAGAGTATGTACTACAATTTTTATTTTTACCACAATGCTGGATGCTCATTTCCTCAAAGCAATAACAAGTGTGCCTCTGGTGGCCAGTGGTGCTGTTTTGCCTATCGCAGAACTCAGCTTTAAGGCCAAGGATAAATCATTCCTAACTGGCACTTTTAGAATATACATAGTGAGTAGCTACACATCACATCATCTCATTCTGACAGGGTTATAAAAGAGAGTGCTAGGCTACAACTACACCCAGGAACACACACACACACACACACACACACACACACACACACTAGCCTAGCGCAAAGGGAATACACACAAACACAGAGAGAACTGTAAATAGAGCAGTATGCTACACCCTAGCTGAAAGGGAATACAGCACACAGAACTGTAAACAAGAACTTGGCTCATCATGTCAATACAGTGAGATGAGGCGACAGTATAGCGGGGGATAAACAGAGATACAGCGAAGCCTTGAGCCTAGTCATATAGCTAACACAATAACAAAACAAGGGCATTGAGTGACACCCTCTCTCTCTCTGTCTGTCTAATAGGGGAGGGCCTTTGAATACAATTGAACATGTAGTCTATCTAAAGCCTGCTCCCAGATATGTTAGTACTGTTAAGCAACATTTATGGTTGATGTTATGCCTAGTGTTCAGGATTACAAGGATCATGGGAGTTGACTAAACAAAAAAAACAGATCTAGGCTCACATTGGGAGAGACTACAGATTATTGATGCACTGTGCAGAAATCGCTCCACCATAGTTCGCCTAATTTCAGTTTGTGACATAACAAGCAAGTATACTGTAGTGTAGAGAATCATTGTAATGACTACTCTGTTTGTATTCTGCCATATTCTCAGTCACCTTGCCATGGTTAAATGCGGTGGTTCGCGCTTTCAGTTATGCGCGAATTCTACCATCTATCCACGGTTTCTGGTTAGGGTAGGTTTTAATAGTCAAAGTGGGTAAACATCTCCTATACACTTCTTGATGAAACCAGTAGCCTCCTCAGTGTACACGTCAATATTCTTCTCGGAAGCTACCCGGAACATATCCCAGTCCACGTGATCAAAACAATCTTGAAGCGTGGATTCCGATTGGTCAGATCAGCGTTGAATAGTCCTTAGCATGGGTATTTCCTGTTTGAGTTTCTGCCTATAGGAAGGGAGGAGCAAAATGGAGCCGTGGTCAGATTTTCCTAAAGGAGGGTGGGGGAGGGCCTTGTATGCATCCCGGAAGTTGGAGTAGCAATGGTCGAGTGTTTTTCCAGCGAGAGTACTGCAGTCGATATGCTGATAGAATTTAGGTAGCATTTTCCTCAAATTTGCTTTGTTAAAATCCCCAACTACAATAAATGCAGCCTCAGGATATATGGTTTCCAGTTTACATGAAGTCCAGTGAAGTTCCTTGAAGGCTGTCGTGGTATCGGCTTGAGGGGGATATACACGGCTGTGACAATAACCCAAGATCATTCTCTTGGGAGATAATACGGTCGGCATTTGATTGTGAGGTATTCTAGGTCGGGTGAACAAAAGGACTTGAGTTCCTGTAATGTTATTACAATTACGCCATGAGTCATTAATCATGAAACATACACCCCCACCCTTCTTCTTCCCAGAGAGATGTTTATTCCTGTCGATGTGATGAACTGAGAATCCATATGGCTGGACCGACTCCGACAGTATATCCCGAGAGAGCCATGTTTCCATGAAACAGAGTATGTTACGATTCCTGATGTCTCTCTGGAAATAAACCCTTGCCATGATCTCTTCAACTTATCCAGGGACTGAACCTTAGCGAATAATATACTCGGAAGAGGTGGGTGGTGTGCGCGCCTCCTAAGTCTGACTAGAAGACCGCTCCAAATTCCTCTTCTCTGCCGGCGGAGGTCGTTCAAAACTCTGACGCAGTTGTCATGTCAACACATCTGTCAGTGCTGCTGTGAACCACATCACAAGAGACATGCCAAACGGAAAATGTATATATTATTGATGCAACTTCAATGTTGTTTGAGTTGCTTTGTCTATCACCAAATTAGCTTGAAATTATTTTACTGCAACATTGCTCACCGCATCCAAGTTGCTTGAAATATGTGTTCCAAATAGCTGTCAGTCAAGGCAAGCTCATGAGTATCAGCTCCCAGCCCGCTCAGCCTTTTCTTTTCAAACTTCCCGGTAGTTAACCATGAGAGAAAAAATAGTTTTCAGAATGACTGTGCAGGCCCTTCAATATCCAGTAACTCACTGGCAGTTTAACTGTCAATATATTATTGTAAAATGCACAGTAATGTACTTGCAACTAGTGATGTTATGTATCAAAAATTAAACATGAATGTCCCCGTGCTCAACTACAATTAAGTTACTGGAGAATTCACAGTAACCTCTTACCAATGCAGCTCTTGATTGATACTATTTACAGAGATTGTAGAACAGAGTGTATACAAATGAGGTGCTCCACCTTCATGAACATAACAATAAAACCACTTAAACGGGTACACTTCCACAAACACGGCATATTTTAGACCATGCCCCCAGATATGCTAATGAAACGCCCCCAGCACATTGCTCCATCCAACATTTCAAAGTGCAGTGAAAGTAAGGTAAACAACAACGTCATTCTACAACAATAACACCTTTATCAACTGTAAAAAGTGTATTTTTACTGCAACTCAGTATATGGTAACTTACTGTCAAATTACAGGTAATTTTTAACAGTATGTGCCATAAGCAAATCTGAAGTATCCTATTGTAACGGAATTCATCCTCCTCTTCGTCCGAAGAGGAGGAGCAGGGATTCCACCAAAACGCAGCATTGTGAAGTGACATTATATTTATTATAAACAAGACAAAAAAACGAACTATACTTGATACTAAACAAAATATCAAAACAAATGTAGACTGACCTGAACGTAAGAACTTACATGTAACGAAGAAAGCACGAACAGAAAAAAAACAGACTACACAAAAGAACGAACGTACAAACAAGCCGAGACAGTCCCGTGTGGCAAACACAGACACAGGAGACAACCACCCACAACAATCAAAGTGAAAACACCTACCTTAATATGGCTCTCAATCAGAGGAAATGAAAACCACCTGCCTCTAATTGAGAGCCATATCAGGTCACCCTTTAACCAACATAGAAACACATAACATAGACTACCCACCCAAACTCACGCCCTGACCGTCAAACACATACAAAATAACAGAAAACCGGTCAGGAACGTGACACCTATATGTATAACTGTAGAACCTGTCATTGGTTCTAACTGGAACCAGAGTGTTCCTCATGAAAGGGTTCTAAATTAAACACAAAAGGGTTTCCCTACTTACAGGGACAAATCAAAGGGTTCTACATGGCATCCAAAAGGGTTCCCCCATAGGAACAAATGACAGAATGTCTATTGGTTCTAATGTTTTAACAATCTTTATCACACCCACAGATCCAGTGGTGTAGCAGGAAAGTCAGGTGGCTGGCAACCAAGAAGTCGTGAGTTTAAATCCCAAGTGAGGTTGACTCCAAAGTAATCAGAATTTTGCTGGTCTGCAAAACTCCTCCCATCATTGTCATATTTCCCAGCATGCTGTGTTGCAGTTACATTTTTTGAATTGTTTGGTTTCAATATCTGTGTTTTTGCATGTAGACTGATTGATAAATTAAATCAATTAATTTATCTTATGCTACACAAAGATAAACAACATACATTTTTCTAAACTAATCCAATTTGTTAGGCTACTTATTGCACCCTTTACTGAAATGGTTGTTCCAGTTTAGATGGTTTAGGTCCTCACCACCTTTCTAATCCTGCTAGTCATTCTGAATGCAGATTGCGTATGTCCACTCTGGCTGGAAACATCACTTTGCTAGTCAGTATAATATTTTTTGATGCTGGTTTTGCTTTAGCTGATGCTGGTCACATCACCAGTGTCCAAAACACCGCAGAGGCTAGTTATGGGGAAACAAAGCGTCCTAAAGCATTGAGCATTTCCAGACAATTATGTCACAAATAGGTTCATAATGCAAGGCTTTGATCAACACAGTGTACACTATTGGCACCTGCTGATCAAAATCATTTAGAGCAGTCAAAGTATTATAGACAACGTCCCACACCCCATAGCGCCTGCACAGGATAGCATTTTTGTCTTCTGCCAAACCAATACCAAACCAATCAGGTGGCTGTTTGAAAGGCATTGATCACGTGCCTCTGATAAAATTTTGCAGGCATTGGCACACTGATTAGAAGTATGCCTCAGAGCTGTGGTATCAAACATAACATCACTAACGACGGCGGCTTACCAGCAAAAACACAACAAAGGATGATCTGCCAGCATAACAAACTAGACCATGCTGGTCTGACCAGCATCCGACCAGCACGGACCATGCCGTATGGGCCTTGGTCAAAAGTAGTGCCCTATATAGAGTGCCTTTGGGACAGAGCCGGAGAGTGGCTTGGGGTAAACTGAGAGAGCAAGCAGTCAATTGCAGAAGAAACGGTGATACCCAGCACCACTTAGCATATTTAAACCAGTCAAATAAGGCCAAGAATTGGACAAGATTTGAGGGAAAGCCCTCTTATTAATTGCGTAGTCCATTGGCAGGAAAACAGGGAAGAAGGAAATCAACTTGATGAGACTGATAATATAGCTTTTTGAAGCTCTAGGTATATAAATAAATGCTTTTTTATTTAACTATTTTCCCTAAAGTATGAAATGCGCCCACAACATTAAACGTTATTAAAAATCCCATTAGGGACAATAATAATCTTATTTCTTCTTAAAAGAGTGGGGCAGTCCCACAGTGTATTAGACAGGACAAGAAAGGTAGGAGGAGAGTGGTAAATAGCAGTGGATCGGATTCAAACCCACGCCGCGCAGGTACATGTATTCTGAAGGCAGCGGCTTAGACCACCAGGCCACTATCAAGCATATTGTCATTGCTACAAAATGAACAACACACATTCCTTATTAAATTAAAACCGCAGTGCATTTAATGTGGTCGGGGCCAGTACACTACAGTACTGTAATCCTGAGAAGCACAGATGAGATAAAAGCATCAGAAGTTAACTCCTCTCAGCATCCAGACCCGGGTTCAAATCTTCAAAAATGTTATAGTATTTATTTTAGACTGCCAGGTGGGCGCGGTCTGCACTTTTGAATGCTTTTCTATTGGTTCCATTCCAACATACAAGCTCTATCAAGTACCACTTTAGTATTTGAACACACCTCTGACATGCCACGTTTTACATAATGTTGTACGAAGTAGCAGTGACCCTACCTGCCTTTGTCTATTTAGTAAATGACAGCCTGAACCAGCAGCAGCCCTAGCCATCCATAATAGATTAGTAGCTCAGAACTCATTAATTTCCATGATGATGTGACATTGTATTGTCAGTGTGTCCATTGACGTCTCCCATGATGAGAAAACACCTTCATGAATTTTTTATTTCCTGTCCTTAGCTTCCTTTTTAAAAGCAGAGCTGGGGATTTCTCTCTCTCTCTCGCGCTTTCTCACTGACTCTCTCGCTCACTCACTCACACTCTCTCTCTCTCTCTGTCTCTGAGCAATCCAATTTAGAAAAAATGGCAGCCAGAGACAACACCCCGAAACCCACAAGTCATAATAAAACCAAATGAGAAACAGATGTAGTATTGGCAGTCAGGTAGATGTGCCAACTCACTCATTCTGTAACAAGACGAAACAATATCTACAAAGTTTGTCAATGAGGGTCTATGGCAGCCTGTATCATTTATGTTTGTCATTATTAATCATTACATAATCATGCATGGTCAAACCTGCCATCTTCAATATAGTGGTGGATGGGCCACCAGAAGTTGATAGATTGGTGTTTCATTTACGTCATTTAGCAGACGCTCTTATCCAGAGCGACTTACAAATTGGAAAGTTCATACATATTCATCCTGGTCCCCCCATGGGAATTGAACCCTGGTCCCCCCGTGGGAATTAAACCCACAACCCTGGCGTTGCACGCGCCATGCTCTACCAACTGAGCCATACGGGACCACAAGTCAAACCTCTTGTTTCCACAAGAGGGCCCAGTTGGCTAGTTCATCCTTAATCCTATGGGCCCTGGTCAAATAAAGTGCACTACATAGTTGCCATTTGGGACACAGCTTAGCATGTACCCCTTTACATACTAAGAAACCTGCCTAGAAAAGTAATATACTGTAACAGATTTACACTCATTATCCTGGTTTCACATCTGTGCTCTTATGTTCATTGTCAAACTAGCACAAAACTGATGGGGGACCAGGCTAGATTTGTATGAGGATACAATGGGCTTTCAGAAACAGAAAGTTTATGCACCTGATTCTTGATATACATTTAATACACACTTGATATACATTATATACAACTGTCTTGTGTATGTAAATGAGGAAAGCCAGCTAGATAACATGAACATGTTTTGTACAGCTACAGTAGAAGACTACAGTATACTCCAAGTCACTATTATTCGAGGCACAAGTAAGTATCAAGTCACAAGGTCCGAGTCTCAAGTTGAGTCCCAAGTAGATTGGGTCAAGACTCGAGGCAAGTCCAAGTCGTGCATTCTAAGAGCAAGTTAAGTCGAGTCACAAGATTTCAAGTCTCAAGTCAAGTAAAAAAAAGAATAACTACAAATATTTGTCTATTTATTGAGGCTACCAGACATCCCTTTTCATTATTTTGTCTACAACACATTTTGATTAAACTATGTAATTGTAAAATATGAACCTATTTACAGGTCTTAGTGAGCCAATGGTTAAAGAGCCAAATCAAACAAAATATACACTGGCAACAGCCCAAAAGACATAGCCTCTGTATCAGGCTTAACTTGTCCTATCTGAACAGACACAGATAGAGGGCAAGACTGTACAGCCTCCCTCTGAGAAACCAAATTGAATCTGTCTAACAGGAGCTCAAATAGGTAGGCCTAAATAATATAAGCACTTGGCCCCCAGGACCATACAATTACCCAATTAGCAACTACAACCAATAAACTGGTTGTTCAATGTAAAAGGCAATTCCCACATCCATTGTTACATTGGCACATTCATTTTATTCAGACATAATTATTTGTAATGATATTTCAACACCATACATGATGGGACAATCATTTTCTCTTTCTCAATGTTATGACTCCAAAGCATTCGATGGGCACTGAGACGGGTGCGCACTCCTGTTACGCACAACAAAAATGACAGAGACAAAGACACAGACACACGGAACCACGACCTAACCCGGATAATATGAACAAAGGAAACCACAAATTGAATTAAATAAACAGAACTTCTACCTCATTGGTCTTGCGAACGTTCATGTGCACTATAAATATCGCGCCCACTCAGAGCAGGCTAAGAAATGGTTGGCTAAATGTGTCGTAGGCCTATCAAAGATGAAACAGAAATGTCTACGTGTTGCAATAAACGGTACCCGGACGGAGTGATAGATTTAGATTTACCACACAGGGCCTATGCTTTCAAAGGAGTGAAAGCAACAGCAAACATTTCAACAAGAGAAAAAAGCTCTCTTCACTGGCGGGAGTTCAGAGAGCGACGAGAGTCTTCGCCACAGTAATAATTAACTTTAACAACAAATTGCAAATGCAAGCTTCATAAATAAATTATCCGTTTCAAGCAATTGTTAGGCGTACATACGAAAAGACCAGCAGGCCTATGCTAGTAAGTGTTGCCCCATTGCTGGTCAACTTGCAAAGTAAACAGTTAATATTATTGATCAAACTATTTTTAGAGCTGCATATTTAATTATGGCAACCCTCTCTACCTACAATTTGACATTTGTGCTGCACCCAATCCCATAGCTGTAAAGCGAATCAGCAATCTGTTCGCCAGCTCACCCGACCTGTGTTGATTGACAGTTTTCTGTTTATTTTATAAGGGCTATGCTGCGGCTACTGTCTCTGGCTGCGTGGAGAGTAATCCACAGAGACTCTGTGCCACAAAATGAGTGACAAAACATTACAAAACCTGTCCAGATAATTTCAAGTCATCAGTCTCAAGTCGAAGTTGAGTCCCGAATTGAGGCTCCAAGTCAAATCATTTAATTTTCGGTCAAGTCTCAAGTCAACAACTCTGCTACGCATGCTGGTATTTTCTACTACAAATCAGACTGATTTCCACAAAATACCCTGTATGAGGAAACATTTATATTCAATGCGGATGTATAGGCTACAATGCTTTCTACTTGCTCTGGTTTACAGACAAGTCCTACTCTTCACTGAACAAAAACCATCAGAAAGACAAGGAGTGCGTACCAAATGGCACCCAAATCCGTGTCCCAAATGGCACCCTATTCCAGGTCCCCTGGTCAAAAGCAGTGCACTATATAGGGAAAGGGGTGTCATTTGGGACAGAGCCAAGTTGTACTGTATCCCTACACCATGATTCAAAACACATGCAGAGCATTGAGACACACTCACGTTCATAAATAAACACCAAAGCACTATTATCCTGAATTAAACCCCTCGGTAGGTTTGACTTGCCCATTTTGAAATGATCCTTTCCTATGATAATGCTTTCCTCTATAGAGCCCTGATAACTCCTCCAGTCAGAAATTGGTGAACACGCATACACAAACAACACACTCATTAGCCTCTGGGTCTGTGTGAGATATGACTCTAGGCCCACTCTGTATTAATAACAAGCAGGAAAGAGACAATGAACAGGGAAAAGAAAGGGAACAAGGAAAAAGACAGGGAACAGGGAGAAAAACAGCGAACAGGGAAAGACAGTGAACATGGAAAGAACAGGGAAAAGAAAGGGAACAAACAAAGACAGGGAATCGGAAAAAGACAGCTAACAGGGAAAAGACAGGAATCAGGGAAAAGACAGGGAACATGGAAAGAACAGTGAAAATAAAGAGAAAAGGGAAAAGACAGGGAACAGAGAAAATAAATGGAACAGGGAAAAAGACAAGGAAAAGACAGGGAACAGGGAAAAGACAAGGGAACGGGAAAAACACAGGGACCATGGAAAGAACAATAAAAAAAAAGGGAACCGTGAAAATAAAGGGAACGGGGAAAAGACAAGGGAACGGGGAAAAGACAAGGGAACCGGGAAAAGACACGGGAACCGGAAAAAGAGACGGGAACCGGGAAAAGACAAGCGAACCGGGAAAAGACAAGGGAACCGGGAAAAGACAAGGGAACCGGGAAAAGACAACGGAAGAGGGAAAAGACAGGGGAAGAAGGAAACGACAGGGAAAAGACAGGGAACAGGGAAACAACAGGAAAAAGACAGGGAACAAACAGGGAACAGGGAAAAGACAGGGAACAGACACGGAACAGGGAAAAGACAAGGGAAGAGGGAAAAGACAGGGAACCGGAAAAGACAGCGAGCAGGGAAAGATAAGGAAAAAGACAGGGAAAGAACAGGGAACAGGGAAAAGACAAGGAACCTGGAAAAGACAAGGGAACTGGGAAAAGACAAGGGAACCGGGAAAAGACACGGGAACCGGGAAACGACACGGGAACCCGGGAAAAGACAAGGGAACCGGGAAAAGACACAGGAACCGGGAAACGACATGGGAACCGGGAAAAGACACGGGAACCGGGAAAAGACAAGGGAACCAGGAAAAGACAAGGGAAGAGGGAAAATACAGGGAACCGGAAAATACAGTGAACAGGGAAAGAACAGCAAAAAGACAGGGAACAGGGAAAAGACAGGGAACAGGGAAAAGACAGGGAACTGGGAAAGAACAGGGAACCGGGAAAAGACAGCGAACAGGGAAAAGACAGGGGACATGGAAAAGACAGGGGACAGGGAAAAGAAAGGGGACAGTGAAAAGACAGGGAACCGAGAAAAGAAAGGGGACATGAAAAAGGCAGGGAACAAGGAAAAGACAGGGGACAGGGAAAAGAAAGGGGACAGGGAAAAAGACAAGGAAAAGACAGGGAACAGGGAAAAGACAGGAAACAGGGAAAAGACAGGGAACAGGGAAAAGAAAGGGGACAGGGAAAAGAAAGGGGACAGGGAAAAGACAGGAAACAGGGAAAAGACAGGAAACAAGGAAAAGACAGGGAACAGGGAAAAGACAGGAAACAGGGAAAAGACAGGGAACAGGGAAAAGACAGGGGACAGGGAAAAGAAAGGGGACAGGGAAAAAGACAAGGAAAAAACAGGGAACAGGGAAAAGACAGAGAAAAGACAAGGAACCGGGAAAAGACAAAGGAAAAGGGAAATAACATGGAAAAGACAGGGAACGGGGAAATAACATTGAAAAGACAGGGAACAGGGAAAAGACAGGGGACAGGGAAAAGACAGGAAACAGGGAAAAGACAGGGAACAGGGAAAAGACAAGGAAAAGACAGGGAACAGGGAAAAGACAGGAAACAGGGTAAAGACAGGGGACAGGGAAAAGAAAGGGGACAGGGAAAAAGACAAGGAAAAAACAGGGAACAGGGAAAATACAGGGAAAAGACAGGGAACAGGGAAAAGACAGGGAACCGGAAAAAGACAAAGGAAAAGGGAAATAACAAGGAAAAGACAGGGAACAGGGAAATAACAGGGAAAAGACAGGGAACAGGGAAAAGACAGGGAACAGGAAAAAGAAAGGGGACAGGGAAAAGAAAGGGGGCAGGGAATAGACAGGGGACAGGGAAAAGACAGGGGACAGGGAAAAGAAATGGGACAGAGAAAAAGACAAGGAAAAAACAGGGAACAGGGAAAAGACAGAGAAAAGACAAGGAACCAGGAAAAGACAAGGAACCGGGAACAGACAAAGGAAAAGGGAAATAACAGGGAAAAGACAGGGAACAGGGAAAAGACAAGGAAAAGACAGGGAACAGGGAAATAACAGGGCAAAGACAGGGACAGGGAAAAACAGGAAACATGGAAAGAACAGCGGAAATATTGGGAACAGGGAAAAAGACAGGGAACGGGGAAAAGGAAAGGAACAGGGAAAAGACTAGGATAAGACTGGGAACAGGGAGAAGACAAGGAAAAGACTGGGAAAAGACAAGGAACGAATAGGGAACCGGGAAAAGACAGGGAACCGGGAAAAGACAGGGAACCGGGAAAAGACAAGGGAACCGGGAAATAACAGGGAACAGGGAAATAACAGGGAAAAGACAGGGAACAGGGAAAAGACAGGGAACAGGGAAAATAAATGGGACAGGGAAAAGAAAGGGGGCAGGGTAAAGACAGGGGACAGGGAAAAGACAGGGGACAGGGAAAAGAAATGGGACAGAGAAAAAGACAAGGAAAAAACAGGGAACAGGGAAAAGACAGAGAAAAGACAAGAAACCAGGAAAAGACAAGGAACCGGGAACAGACAAAGGAAAAGGGAAATAACAGGGAAAAGACAGGGAACAGGGAAAAGACAAGGAAAAGGGAAATAACAGGGAAATAACAGGGAACAGGGAAATAACAGGGAAAAGACAGGGAACAGGGAAAGGAACAGGGAAATAACAGGGAACAGGGAAATAACAGGGAAAAGACAGGGGACAGGGAAAAGAAATGGGACAGAGAAAAAGACAAGGAAAAAACAGGGAACAGGGAAAAGACAGAAAAAAGACAAGGAACCAGGAAAAGACAAGGAACCGGGAACAGACAAAGGAAAAGGGAAATAACAGGGAAAAGACAGGGAACAGGGAAAAGGAAAGGAACAGGGAAATAACAGGGAACAGGGAAATAACAGGGAAAAGACAGGGAACAGGGAAAAGACAGTGAGCTACGTGCCCCCAATGATACCTGCCCCAATGCTAATAGCATTCAATAAATGCTATTCATTGGCTACAGCTCAGTGTTCAACACCAGAGTACCCTCAAAGCTCATCACTAAGCTAAAGATCCTGGGACTAAACACCTCCCTCTGCAACTGGATCCTGGACTTCCTGACGGGCCGCCACCGGTGGTGAGGGTAGGTAGCATCACATCTGCCACGCTGATCCTCAACACTGGAGCGCCCCAGGGGTGCATGCTCAGTCCCCTCCTGTACTCCCTGTTCACCCACGACTGCATGGCCAGGCACGACTCCAACACCATCATTAAGTTTGCAGAAGACACAACAGTGGTAGGCCTGATCACTGACAATGACGAGACAGCCGATAGGGAGGAGGCCAGAGACCTGGCCGGGTGGTGCCAGAATAAAAACCTATCCCTCAACGTAACCAAGACTAAGGAGATTATTGTGAACTACAGGAAAAGGAGGACCGAGCACATCCCCATTCTCATCGACGGGGCTGTAGTGGAGCAGGTTGAGAGCTTCAAATTCCTTGGTGTCCACATCAACAACAAACTAGAATGGTCCAAACATACCAAGACAGTCGTGAAGAGTGCACGACAAAGCCTATTCCCCCTCAGGAAGCTAAAAAGATTTGGCATGGTTCCTGAGATCCTCAAAAGGTTCTACAGCTGCAACATCGAGAGCATCCTGGCTGGTTGCATCACTGCCTGCTACGGCAATTGCTCGGCCTCTGACCGCAAAGCACTACAGAGGGTAATGTGTACAGCCCAGTACATCACTGGGGCTAAACTGCCTGCCATCCAGGACCTCTACACCAGGCGGTGTCAGAGGAAGGCCCTAAAGATTGTCAAAGACCCAGCCACCCCAGTCATAGACTGTTCTCTCTACTACCGCATGGCAAGCGGTACCGGAGTGCCAAGTCTAGGACAAAAAGGCTTCTCAACAGTTTTTACCCCCAAGCCATAAGACTCCTGAACAGGTAATCAAATGGCTACCTGGACTATTTGCATTGTGTGGCCCCCCCCCCCCCCCCCAACCCATCTTTTTACACTGCTGCTACTCTCTGTTTATCATATATGCATAGTCACTTTAACTTTTTATTCATGTACATACTACCTCAATTGGGCCAACCAACCAGTGCTCCCGCACATTGGCTAACCGGGCTATCTGCATTGTGTCCCACCACCCATCCCCCGCCAACCCCTCTTTTACGCTACTGCTACTCTCTGTTCATCATATATGCATAGTCACTTTAACCATATCTACATGTACATACTACCTCAGTCAGCCTGACTAACCGGTGTCTGTATGTAGCCTCGCTACTTTTGTAGCCTCGCTACTGTATATAGCCTGTCTTTTTACTCTTGTTTTATTTCTTTACTTACCTATTTTTCACCTAATACTTTTTTGCACTATTGGTTAGAGCCTGTAAGTAAGCATTTCACTTTGCACAGAGGTTCCTCAAAGACCTTTTTCAGAGGGATTCCTCAAAGAACCTTTTTGAACTGGAAAGGTTCCCCCTGTGTGGCAATTTGTAAAACCCCAAAAGTTTCAAGAGTGTAGAGCCACCCCATTATGTTTGCACTCAGTATGTTCAAAACATTTGCATTGCAACATTGTCCACAGAGAAACCATACAAAATAAACCACATTATCTTTTAGAGGAGGATTGGGAGTCTCAAAATTAATCTCAGGGAACACCTGTTCCCTTGTAGTATACTGACATGGCAACAATGGGTTTTCAAATCTCCAAGCTAATTTAGCTAATATGAGAACAGCATCTCTCCTTGGGCACTTTATGCCAGGAGAGGTGATTGACAAACTTTTACCACAACACTAGCAAGATCTTCAACCACAACACTAAATGGGGTTACCATTCCAAGGAAATGACACACTTCTATGGGAAATGCAATAACTACAACTATGAACATGAACACAATTAACAATATAAACTCAATGAGTGTTATTAGAAAGGAACAAGAACACACACTAAATCCAATTCTTCGGTCCATTAGTTAGTGACACTGGTTTCATCACAAAGGGAGGTGTACTGTATATGAATAGGTAGTGTAATACTAGCTGAGTATTTCCCAGCCAGGACATCCCTGAGCTCTATCCTTGAGTCCCAAGTGGCAGCTTATTCCCTGTTTAGTACACTACTTTTGACAATGGCCTATAGGGGTAGTAGACTATGAAGGGAATAGGGTGCCATTTGGGACTCAACCTTGTGTGTTATTCGGGTCCCCCCTAAAGTATCTTTGTGTTTTATATTTGGACCAGAGGATAGAGGGAACCCAGGTCAGCAGTTCACCTCAGAGCCAACAACAGGTCAGTGATATATTGGTTTGATGAATGCAGAGCCACATAGTAAACAGTGTTAACCACATAGTACACTGTGTAGCTTGAGAGATTCACAGAGGATGTGACCCTATAGAGATCCATCAGAGCACAGGAATGGAAACTGAACAGAGAGTTGACTGACATTCTCTGAACTCTAGGACAGAGAATGTCTGGCATCCTCCAGATTGGGAGGTTACATTCCAGTTTGACCACTGGACTCATCTAGCACCATGTGATAACTTTGACACCGTCTGGAAACAGAAGATACTCTACAGGAATGACGGAGTCAAATCATCTTGGCTCCTGGACGCTGTCCACGCATTTCACCGCTGCGTTGAAACAATGACTGGTAAATGATCCAAGACCAGCTCAGTTAATCCTTACCATTGTGACAATGAGTCGTCATAATGTGGCATCAAATCTACATGATCTTAGGGGCATTGGCAAAGACAATGTAAGTAATCTACTTATGAAACCCCTAATTGCCCCAAATACATCTGTTTATCCTGCAGCTATTGTAAGCAGTAATCATGAGCCTATAAACCAGAGTTACACTGTTAGCACTGAGGTGGTATGCAATAGCATGAAGACCACTTTATGCAGCTCACCCTGCACTATCAGCTCCAATGTAAATAACATGAGTAAGTCTATCTCTGATTAGCTTCCCAGTAAAGCAATTAAAACAACCCAGAAAAGTGCTAAAAATAGCCCATATTAACATATGTAGCCTAAGAAACAAGGTCCATGAAGTCAATACCTTGCTTGTAAGAGATGAGCTTCATATTCTGACTATCTCTGAAACTCACTTTGATAATATCTTTGATGATACAGTGGTAGCAATACATGGTTATAACATCTACTGAAAAGACAGAAATACCAACGGAGGCGGTGTTGCGGTCTATATTCAGAGCCATATTCCTGTAAAGCTTAGAGACGATCTAATGTTAAATAGTGTTGAAGTAATATGGCTACAGGTTCATCTGCCTCACCTAAAGCCCATTCTTGTGGGAAGCTGCTATAGACCACCAAGTGCTAACAGTCAGTATCTGCATAATATGTGTGAAATGCTTGATAATTAATGTATGTGATATCAACAGAGAAGCATATTTCTGGTTGATTTAAATATTGACTGGCTATCATCAAGCTGCCCACTCAGGGAAAAAAATTTAACTAACCAGTGCCTGCAACCTGGATCAGGTTGTCAGTCAACCTACCAGGGTATTTAAATCAAATCAACTTTTATTTGTCACATACACATGGTTAGCAGATGTTAATGTGAGTGTAACGAAATGCTTGTGCTTCTAGTTCCGACAATGCAGTAATAACCAACGAGTAATCTAACCTAACAATTTCACAACAACTACCTTATACACACAAGTGTAAAGGGATGAAGAATATGTACATAAAAATATATGAATGAGTGATGGTACAGAACGGCATAGGCAAGGTGCAGTAGATGGTATAGAGTACAGTATATACATATGAGATGAGTAATATAGGGTATGTAAACATATAAAAGTGGCATTGTTTAAAGTGGCTAGTGATACATGTATTACATAAAGATTTACAAACAGCACAGGAATTAAATAATCAACATGTATTGATAAAAATCTTACTAACGCTGCAGATATTTGCTTTAAAGCAGTATCCAAATCTATAGGATGTAGTGATCACAATATAATAGCCACATCTAGGAAAACCAGTTTTCCTAAGGCTGGGCCTAATATAGTGTATAAAAGGTCATACAAGAAGTTTTGTAGTGGCCTCCCGGGTGCGATTGGATACCACGAAAATTGGGGAGCAAAGGGGGTAAAAAAGAAAAAGAAAAATAAGTTTTGTAGTGATTCATATGTTGATGATTTAAAGAATATTTGCTGGTGTGTAATGAGGAGCAACCAAACGCTGCACTTGACGGATTTATGAAACGACTTATTCCCGTTACTAATAATCACACACCCATTAAGAAAATGACTGTAAAAACTGTTACATCCCCTTGGATTGATGAGGAATTGAAAACTGTTATGGTTGAGAGGGATGAGGCAAAAGGTATGGCAATTAAGTCTGGCAGCTTAACTGATTGGCAAACGTACTGCAAATTAAGAAATCATGTGACTAAACTAAATAAAAATACAAATAAACTACAAAATGAAACAAAGATAAATTATATAAAGAATGATAGTAAAAAGCTTTTTGGGGCACCCTAAAGGACATTTTGGGGGAAAAAAGCCAACTCGGCTCCTTCATTCATTGAATCAGATGGCTCATTCATCACAAAGCCCACTGATATTGCAAACTACTTTAATGACCTTTTCATTGGCAATATAAGCAAACTTAGGGATGAAATGCCAGCAACAAACGCTGACACTACACATCCAAGTATATCAGACCAAATTATGAAAGACAAGACTTGTACTTTTGAATTCCGTAAAGTCAGTGTGGAAGAGGTGAATAAATGACTGTTGTCTATCAATAATGACAAGCCACCGGGGTCTGACAATCTAGATGGAAAATTACTGAGGATAATAGCAGACGATATTGCCACTCCTATTTGTCACATCTTCAATTTAAGCCTACTAGAAAGTGTGTGCCCTCAGGCCTGGAGGGAAGCTAAAGTCATTCCGCTACCCTTTAATGAAAGCCTATAAAATATAATCCAGTTAGAATCAGGAATTCCCCAGGGTAGCTGTTCAGGCCCCTTGCTTTTATTTATTTTTACTAACGACATGCCGCTAACGTGCCACTAAGGTCAGGTTAGTCTTTCACATATCCCTGGTGCCATGCAGAATATCAAAAAGGGAAGAGGACAGGATAGAACATTGTCTTCATATGTGAATGTGTCTTTACCTATTCTTAAACCATGTGAAGGGATGGCGTGATTAATGGGGAACCAATTACTTGTCTCCACAATGTCTGTGCGCCAAACACTCCCTCCTTTGGCATCGGGGGGAGGTGTATGGCAGTGTCTGGAACCATTGTATGTCCTCTCTGATGTTGCACTTATCCTGGGATAGTGTATAACCTAGAGGCTCACTCCTCTCAGTGAGCTTGTCCAGGAGTGGGGTCAAGAAGGGGTTTTACTTGAGATGAGAGTATCTAGAGTTGACAATGGAGTTATGCCATTGGATGAGTTGGTGTTTTTGTACTATGAAGTACCAGGAACAAGATTAGAACCTCGTCTTAGGGGCCCAACTGAACGATAATTTATAGTGAATGCTATCTGGCTACGGGATACTCCTTTCTCATTTATAAAGTCTCACTTTGTGAACTGTTCTTAATATCTGTGGTTTGTCATGTCAACCAGGGGGTGGATCTTTGCTATAAAAGATCTCAGTAGCCCTTGTGTTGTCACTCTCAACGGTTCATTAGAAATGGTGAATAGTTGAAAGTCATTGCTATTGCAAAGCTCTTAATATTAAATATTTAGTTGAAGTATAACTCTGACTGGTGTGATAAGTTTGTCTCTCCTCATTTGATAGTAAATCAATTAACCACCACAAAAGCCAGAGTTTCTATGTATGTGGATGACTCAACACTATACACGTCAGCTACTACAGCGACTGCAACACTCAACAAAGAGCTGCAGTTAGTTTCAGAGTGGGTGACAAGGAATACGTTAGCCCTAAATATTTCTAAAACTAAAAGCATTAAACAAAACACTCACTAAACCCTAAACCTCAACTAAATCTTTTAATAAATAATGTGGAAATTGAGCAAGTTGAGATGACTAAACTGCTTGGAGTAACACTAGATTGTAAACTGTCTTGGTCAAAACATACTGATGCAGTAGTAGCTAAGATGGGGAGAAGTCTGTCTATAATAAAGCGATGCTCTGCCTTCTTAACAGCACTATCAACAAGGCAGGTCCTACATGCCCTAGTTTTGTCACACCTTGACTACTGTTCAGTCATGTGGTCAGGTGCCACAAAAAAGGACTTAGGAAAATTGTAATTGGCTCAGAACAGTGCAGCACGGTTGGCTCTTGGATGTACACAGAGGGATAATATTAATAATATGCATGTCAATCTCTCCTGGCTGAAAGTGGAGGAGAGATTGACTTCATCACTACTTTTATTTGTGAGAGGTATTGACATGTTGAATGAACCGAGCTGTCTATCTAAACTACTGTCACACAGCTCGGACACCCATGCATACCCCAAAAGAAATGCCACAAGAGGTCTCTTCACAGTCCCCAAGTACAGAACAGACTATGGGAGGCACACAGTACTAAATAGAGCTATGACTATTCCACATCAAGTAACTGATGCAAGCAGTAAAATTTCATTTAAAAAACAGATAAAAAAACACCTTATGGAACAGCGGGGACTGTGAAGCAACACAAACATTGGCACAGACACACACACACACACACACACACAATACATACACATGGATTTAGTACTGTAGATATGTGGTAGTGGTGGAGTATGGCAGCAGCTAACGGGAATCCATAATAAATACAAACAAATACAAAAAATATGGAAAATAACTGAGCACTGACCTCTGACTGTTGAATGTTGCTTCATCTAGTTTGGAGAGATCCCCTTGTCCTTTAAGACAGTAACACAGTACCTATTCAAATGACTCCCTTTGTGATGAAATCACAGTCCATACCAGGACAATAACAGGACAATGTTATTGTGAGTCAATGTCACTCACACTAAAATAAACTAATTACACTTGGGCTTCTGAGTGGCACAGCGTTCTAAGGCACTGCATCTCACTGCATGATTTAACAATTCCCCAGGGGACGGTATAAAAATCTATTTCATCTCTAATTATAATATTTTTAATACCATCACAGTAAAACAATTGTGGAAACGGTGTCACTACAATCCCTGGTTTGAATCCAAACTGTATCACATCTGGCCGTGATTGGGAGTCCCATAGGGTGGTGCACAATTGGCCCAGTGGGTTTGGCCGGGGTAGGCTGTTCTTAACTGACTTGCCTAGTAAAATAAAATACATATTTTTTTTAAATGAATAAGTGACATAAATAAAGAGTGGATCATTCCAAATAATTTGTTGTGTTCTCACACAGTAGCACAGTCCAATGGCAGAATCAAATCAAATCACATCAACGTTTATTTGTCACGTGTGCTGAATACAACAGGTGTAGACCTTACAGTGAAATGCTTACTTACAGGCTATAACCAATAGTGCGAAAGCTAGTGGAACAGTAATTTGGTAAGTTTTTATTGTACAAGAAAAGTGGAGCATATGAAAGGTCCTTCCTAACTAGTCTATTGACACAAAGCCTTCCTTTTACAGCAGTAGGCAGCTGTTCCATTGTATCCATCAGGGAAACTAAGTCCCAAACGGTACCATATTCCCTTTATAGTGCACAACTTTTGACTATAGCCCTATGGGCCCGGGTCAAAAGTAGTGCACTGAGTAGGGAATAGGGTGCCATTTGAGACGTGGCAACAGCTACACCACTATGCCCACAGCTTCCAACCACCAAGTGATAACAGCAAGTTAGGGTTCTGTAATACTGAAGCGTTACATGTTGCGCAATAAACATTTTACGGTCATTTCCGATTGATACAACAAACAATGTACGCAGCGTTTACCGTAAATGCAATCTCTGCTAGTGTGGCAATATTACCTTTACATTTCAATCATGCTGTAACACTGAACTTCAGCGATACAGATTGAATAGAGCCCTTAGCACCTTTATGACAACAATCATAAACATGATGTAGTGATTTAAATGATTTAGTGTCACGAGGGAGACTCTGGCAGACATCCGACGAGCATCTGAGACATTTACAACACCATTACCGTGAGGCTTGAAGATCCCTCTCCAACCTGACACAGGAAATGTTATTGGTATTGCAGAAATGACAGGCATCTTTCTTCAGGTTTACAACAGTAACACCATGTCACCAAGCAACACTGCTGCTGCTTCTGCTGTTGTTTCTGTTGTTGTTGTTGATTGAAAATAACAATGGTACACAAAAGAAAATGCTGAGTTAAAAAGATATATAATATTGGGGTAAATATTGGACAGAATGCACGTTGAGTTATTTTGACCCAGCCAGTTGGGTCACTTAGTTGGGTTGTTGGGTTAATGATGCTGGTTACTGCGCTATGACCTACCGGGTCAGATCAGAAGACTGGAAGTGTGACTTAGTAGGGCCGTGTCTTTCAGCTAGTTCTTTTTGGCCATCTGTGAGTGTAAATGTCATTCTAGTTCATCTGTTCTGTTGTATTTGTATCTGTATGTTAAGAGCTGACACTTTCATAGCATTTATGAGGCTTACACAAGAGTATGAATTCCTCAACTGCCTATGTATATCCCAGAGTTGGGAGAGTTACCATATTGAAATAATGTTTTATATTAAAATATGTAATGTGCAAAAATATTGAAGGCAAAGTGAAATATTCAGTATACAGACTTAACATGATCAAGAGGAATGACATGTACTCATAGGCACGCCCCCAATAGGCACGCCCCCAATAGTAATTCCTGTTCATCATGATAAGTTTGTACATGGCACATTTTAATTATCCTTCAATATTTATACACATTACTAATTTGTATATACATTACTATACAGTCAAAACCTATAGTCCATGGACTTTTGGAATAGACGACAAAGGTACATTAGCATTAAACTTGCTCTTTCCTCCACCTCTCTTTTCTTTCATTAACACCTGCATTCTTTCCTTTTACCTCTCTCTGCAAATAAACTCTTATTTTATGCACAGACTAAAGAGATTATTGAGGATAAAATCTACAGAGAGGAACAGCTACTGTGTGTGGCATGCCGACACAGACCGAGAATTAAACCCCCAGACTGCAAGGTATTACTATCTGCCTAGGCCCTGTGTGCCGGTAGTGACAGCAGTACACACAACCTGCATACTAATAGGACCTGTAGAACAACACAACAACACTCGGCTCCACAGGCCTGTAGTGCATCCTATATGACACCCTATGTAGTGCACTACTTTTGAGCAGGGCCCGTAGCACTATAAAAGGAATAAGGCACCATTTGGGACGCATACCCTGGCTTCCTCAAACATGCTCTTAAAATAATCTACACAGCATGTGTTTCATAAACAACTTATTTCACCCAGACCCAGTAATAACATAACAAAGGAAAATAGGAGAGAACAGGTTCACTGATATTCAAGTCACTCTGGAATCTTCATCTAGATTCTAGAATCTTCATAATCACATAAATAAAATGGAGGGCAGTAACTTGGCAAGGACAAACCATTTAGTAAATTAGATGCTTAATAGTATTTAACAACCATGCCAATACTAAAGTAAATCTGAAAGAAAGTAACACTGCATAAATTAATCATTAAAGAAAGTTCTATAAAATGTTAATGTTCTTAGAATAAACTTAAAATAAACAATGCCAATACCAAAGTATCATTGATTATAAAGTACAACTACTACCGTAAATAAATCCTTAATGGAACATTTATAATAAAAATGTTGCTTCAGTCAAAGACGCTACTGTACCTGTAGACTTTAAATCATTGCGCTAACAGTAGTTAGCATTGGCTCGCGAAACTAGCTCTAACTTCCTTCATACTGCACGCAGATACATAGAATGGTATCCATGAGTTCATCTGATTCTGGGAAAGTATACTGTAAAACAGTTCCTGTTGTTTTTACGGTAACCTACAGCCAACAGCACAGTGCATTACATACAGTACCAGTCAAAGGTTTGGACACACCTACTCATTCCAGGGATTTCTTTATTTGTACTATTTTCTACATTGTAGAATAATAGTGAAGACATCAAAACTACAAAATAACACATATGGAATCATGTAGTAACCAAAAGGGTTAAACAAATCAAAATATATTTTATATTTGAGATTCTTCAAAGTAGCCACCCTTTGCCTTGACAACTTTGCACACTCTTGACCAGCTTTTTATTTATTTATCCTTTATTTAACTAGGCAACTCAGTTAAGAACAAATTCTTATTTACAATGATGGCCTACTCCAGCAAAACCCAGACAAGGCTGGGTCAATTGTGAGCCGCTCTATGGGACTCCCAATCACAGCCGGATGTGATGCAGCCTGTGTTGAACCAGTGACGCCGCTTGCACAGTGTCTTAGACCACTGCGCAACTCGGGAGTCCGAAGGTAGTCTTCATGAGGTCATGTTAAACAAATAAAAATATATTTGAGAGTCTTCAAAGTAGCCACCCTTTGCATATTTGCACACTCTTGGCATTCTCTCAACCAGCTTCATGAGGGAGTCACCTGGAATGCATTTCAATTAACAGGTGTGCCTTTTTAAAAGTTAATTTGTGGAATTTCTTTCCTTCTTAATGTGTTTGACCCAATCGCTTGTGTTGTGACGAGTTAGGAGGGTGGTATACAGAAGATAGCCCTATTTGGTAAAGTCCATATTATGGCAAGAACAGCTCAAATAAGCAAATAGAAACGACAGTCCATCATTACTTTAAGACATGAAGGTCAGTCAATGCGGTACATTTCAAGAACTGTGAAAGTTTCTTCAAGTGCAGTCGCAAAAACCATCAAGCGCTATGATGACACTGGCTCACATGAGGACCGCCACAGGAAAGGAAGCCCCAAAGTTACCTCTGCTGCAGAGGATAAGTTGTTTCGAGTTACCATCCTCAGAAATTGCAGCCCAAATAAGTGCTTCACAGAATTCAAGTAACAGACACATCTCAACATCAACTGTTCAGAGGAGACTGCGTGAATCAGGCCTTCATGGTCGAATTGCTGTAAAGAAACCACTGCTAAAGAACACCCACAATAACAAGAGACTTGCTTGGGCCAAGAAACAAGAGCAATGGACATTAGACCGTTGGAAATCTGTCCTTTGGTCTGATGAGTCCAAATTTGAGATGTTTGGTTCAAACCGCCGTGTCTTTGTGAGACGCAGAGTAGGTGAACGGATGATCTCCACATGTGTAGTTCCAACTGTGAAGCATGGAGGAGGAGGTGTGATGGTGCTTTGCTGGTGACACTGTCTGTGATTTATTTAGAATCCAAGGCACACAACCAGCATGGCTACCACAGCATTCTGCAGCGATACGCCAACCCATCTGGTTTGATCTTAGTGGGAATATCATTTGTTTTTCAACAGGACAATGACCCAACACACCTCCAGGCAGTGTAAGGGATATTTGACCAAGAAAGAGAGTGATGAAGTACTGCAGATGACCTGGCCTCCACAATAACCCGACCTCAACCCAATTTGAGATGGTCTGTGATGAGTTGGACCGCAGAGTGAAGGAATGTGTTCACAAGTTACAATATTCTATTTGAAAGTCCTGTATCTTGAAAAAATTATTGCTAACATGCAAAAAGTTTTGGTATTTTATATCACTTGCACTTCTAGAATAGTGATGTTACGTTTGACACCGGAGCTCAGGGGAATACGTAGAAATCGCTATGCAGTGTACTTCAAAGCGGTGTGCCGATGCCTATATCACTTTATCAGGAGCACATGATCAATGTTTGACAAAACAAAGCGTTGGACGTCAACCACTTGATTGGTTTGGTAGAAGACAAAAAGGCTACGCTGAGCACCCGCTACGGGGTGTGGGACATCATATAATAATTTGGCTGTTTTAGGTTATTTTGACCAGCAGGTGTCTCGCGTAATGAATCCATTTTCAAAAACCTCAAGTTTCTCTATCAACTATTCTAGAGGCCTTAAAGGAAAACTGCGCCCAAAAACTCTTTTGGTATTTGTTTCATTTGTCCATTGTTGACATAGTCACAAAATGTTTTGCTTGTCATCCCCGTATGATGCAAAATGGATCATTCTGGGATGATTTCTGTGTTTTGAATGTTACGTGATGTGACTTTTTCCACATTTTGTTACGTTACAGCCTTATTCTAAAATAGATTCATACATTTTTCCTCATAATGACAAAGCAAAAACAGGTTTTTAGAAATTTTGCTAATAAAAAATAAACTGAAATATCACATTTGTATAAGTATTCAGACCCTTTACTCAGTACTTTGTTAAAGCACCTTTGGCAGCGATTACAGCCTTGAGTCTTCTTAGGTATGATGCTACAAGCTTGGCACACCTGTATTTGGGGAGTTTCTCCCATTCTTCTCTGCAGATCCTCTCAAGCTCTTTCAGGTTGGATGGGGAGCGTCGCTGCACAGCTATTTTCAGGTGTCTCCAGAGGTGCTTGATCGGGTTCAAGTCCGTGCTGTGGCTGGGCCACTCAAGGACATTCAGAGACTTGTCCCGAAGCCAGTCCTGCATTGTCTTGGCTGTCTGCTTAGGGTCGTTGTCCTGTTGGAAGGTGAAAGTTCACCCCAGTCTGAAGTCCTGAACGCTCTGGAGCAGGTTTTCATCAAGGAACTCTGTGTACTTTTCTCCGTTCATCTTTGCCTCAATCCTGACTAGTCTCCCAGTCCCTGCCACTGAAAAAAATCCCTACAGCATGATGCTGCCACCACCATGCGCCATCGAAGGGATGTTGCCAGGTTTCCTCCAGACGTGACTTGTCTGTGTGTCCGTGAGGCAGTAGATGACCAGGGATGTTCTCTTGACAAGTGTGTGATTTGGACCAATTTCCTGTCCTGCTAAGCATTCAAAATGTAACGAGTACTTTTAGGTGTCAGGGAAAATGTATGGAGTAAAAAGTACAGTATTTTCTTTAGGATTGTAGTGAAGTAAAAGTAAAAGTTGTCAAAAATGAAAATAGTAAAGTACAGATACCAAAATAAACGACTTAAGTAGTACCTGAAAGTATTTTTACTTAAGTACTTTACACCACTGCTCAATTGAGATAATTTGGGCAAATAATCTAGGACTTTTTTTTAACCAAATGTTGCAATTGCGATTTGACTTGCGAATTAGAGCAAAACTATTGGAATCATGGAAATAGAATGACTATTCTAATTATATAGTAAGAATATAATAGTGGGCACTTTGAATACAGTGTTGTTTGAGATAACAACGAATTAAAATGCCAGGGGGGAGTTATTGTGACAGGGTAGGAACTAAAGTGTTGATAAGTGTTTCCTAGGGGACCCTCTAAGCTTTGGCTACATTGCATGTTTTCTCTTAGCTACTTCATGTAGCTAACATATTCTTGCTTTGCTTATTCCTCTTTGATTTAAAAGATACTGTTGCACAAACAATATGCTGATTTAGCTCTACACTATCACTGGTATTATCAGGCTGTATTAGCTAGCTATGTTTGCTCTTACTCAGTACATTTATTAGCTAGCTAGCTAGCTATTAGCATTAGTGGCTAACACTAGCGTCTCACAAGATTTAGGGCAACTTGCTATGAAAAGACAAACTAGCTGTTTGCTGATGTAAGAAACAAAATAATAGTGTCATTATAGAACGCTAGTGGATTTATATTAAGAAGCAAAGTGAAAACAGCATTGTTGTCTTCAACATTGTTGCATGTGCTGCATTGACCATGCAGACTGAACGCAAGTGTCTCGTGGTTGAGGAACATCAAATGTGCTCCTTGAGTGACAGGGGGGCGTGGCTAGGTCTGTGGAAAGTGGCATGGAGAGAAAGAGCGGAGAGAGATGATTGAAGTAGCGAAGTAAACTATAAAAATGGACATTACACATAGCGTATCACATTTAACAAACCAAACATTCAAATACCGATATAGAAGGTAAAGTAAAAACCCAAACCGGTCCTTGCATCAATACCGGTATATCATGAAATACGGTATACCACCCAGCCCTAGTCTGAGAGTCTTTAGGTGCCTTTTGGCAAACTCAAAGCGGGCTGTCATGTGCCTTTTACTGAGGAGTGGCTTCCGTCTGGTTGGGGGAGTGCTGTAGAGATGGTTGTCCTTCTGGAAGGTTCTCCCATCTCCAAAGCGGAACTCTAGAGCTCTGTCAGAGTGACCATCGGGTTCTTGGTCACCTCCCTGACCAAGACCCTTCTCCCCCGATTGCTCAGTTTGGCCGGGCGGCCAGCTCTAGGAAGAGTCTCGGTGGTTCTAAACTTCTTCCGTTTAAGAATGATGGACGCCACTTTGTTCTTGGGGACCTTCAATGCTGCCGAAATGTTTTGGTACCCTTCCCCAACCTTTCCAAATCATGTCCAATCAAATGAATTTACCACAGGTGAACACCAATCAAGTTGTAGAAACATCTCAAGGATGATAAATGAAAACAGGATGCACCTGAGCTCAATTTCGAGTTTCATAGCAAAGAGTCTTATGTAAATTATGTAAATAAGGCATTTCTCTTTGGATATTTAATAAATGTGGAAAAATGTCAAAATAACTGTTTTCTCTTTGTCATTATGGGGTATTGTGTGTTGAGTGACGAGTGAAAACATGTATTTAATCACTTAGAATACAGCTGTAACCTAACAAAATGTGGAAAAGGGGAAGGAATACTTTCTGAAGGCACTGTATGCACAAAAAGATACTAAGCAAAACCAGATACCAACTAGTTTCCCCTTCCTTAGGCATGGCTGTTCTTGTCCATATACAACAGCAGGATGTTAATTTGACCAGTTTTTCACAGCAGGACAATAATCCTGCAGTAACAGGATATTATTGTGTGGATTATAATTAATGTACATTTTTGTAGGGGTTGATACATTCATAGTTAGAGAAAATCAGGTCTGACATTTAAGTGAAATCAGAAACTTTAGAAGCATTTTTAAACCTTGAATACCATACACCAGAAATACCAGAAATGTCCTGCACAGCAGGACATTTCCTGCAACAGGGTGATCAAATTAAGATTCTACACCTGTAGTTTCTCACAACAGATTATAATGAAGTGCTCCTTAACATACTCTAACCAGGTTCAATTACAACCATAGACTGCAAATAAATACAGAAGCTAAATAAGACAAATCTTCCCTTAGCACTTTACCATTTACTGACTCAAATACTTGAATTTATAATATAATGCCATATATCAGCTTGATATTTGTTGATTCCTCGGTGGGGCATGTTACGTAATCATTTAGGATGAATCACAATAAGAGACAATAGGATGTTGTTACAGTAATGCATATACTTCAATGTCTACCCCCTGTATTACAGGATTACAACGTAATAATACGGACACACAGACAAGAAAAACAGAAAAAGTATATCCTAAACATCGTCTATGACGTGATGTGCTGGACACATGGGTGTAAAATCTCTCGCTGAGGAAAAAGGATTTCTCTCTTATGTTGTCAATTAATTATTCTGTCTGTCTGTGTTTTTATTCCATGGCGCTGTTGCCTCATCCTCTTCGTACTGTATTTGAATGTTTACAGAATCATAGCTTAAATATTCAATGCCTTTAAAAAAAATGTTGGCCTTTAATTCTACAGAGAATACCCTATTATCTTGCATAAGGAAATAACACCAGACAAATGTCCACATTGAAATATTTGATGCGTTTCCAATTTATGATTCCAAATATGTTCTTATAACTTTTGATAGTCAACTTTAATGGTATAATAAACCCAGCAGCAACATGTGAGGGTCATACATTTGGTAATTATGGGAGTCAATAACTACATCCCAAAACAGCATCCCATTTATTTATTTATTTATTTTTATTTTACCGTTATTTTACCAGGTAAGTTGACTGAGAACACGTTCTCATTTGCAGCAACGACCTGGGGAATAGTTACAGGGGAGAGGAGGGGGATGAATGAGCCAATTGTAAACTGGGGATTATTAGGTGACCATGATGGTTTGAGGGCCAGATTGGGAATTTAGCCAGGACACCGGGGTTAACACCCCTACTCTTACGATAAGTGCCATGGGATCTTTAATGACCTCAGAGAGTCAGGACACCCGTTTAACGTCCCATCCGAAAGACGGCACCCTACACAGGGCAGTGTCCCCAATCACTGCCCTGGGGCATTGGGATATTTTTTAGACCAGAGGAAAGAGTGCCTCCTACTGGCCCTCCAACACCACTTCCAGCAGCATCTGGTCTCCCATCCAGGGACTGACCAGGACCAACCCTGCTTAGCTTCAGAAGCAAGCCAGTAGTGGTATGCAGGGTGGTATGCTGCTGGCATATCGAGTACACTACATTTGACCAGAGCCTTACGGGCCCTGGTCAAAAGTAGTGCACTATAAGGAACGGGTGCTATTTGAGACGTACCAA
Source organism: Salvelinus fontinalis (assembly GCF_029448725.1). NCBI lineage: Eukaryota > Metazoa > Chordata > Actinopteri > Salmoniformes > Salmonidae > Salvelinus > Salvelinus fontinalis. The sequence continues at coordinate 73,090,213 of NC_074665.1, forward strand.
AGACAAAAGCATGCATTAAAAAAAAGGCTTTATGGGCTGATGTAAAAAAATAAAAATAATGTAAAGCTTGATAAATACATTTGATTAAAAGCGTGTTAATGCATTTATCTGCTATAGGAGACATGATGCCTGGCTGTAGAGACATGGCTAATTGCTAATCATCCATGCCTTGAGCTGCTGTTTACAGAAAGGATGCTAAACTAAGGAGGATGCATGCGCACACACACAGAGAACAGGCTCCCTCAGTGACGTCATTGGGAGTTACTCAGTCAACAGAAGGCGCTGCATGGAACCAGGGTGGAAAAAAGAGACGCAGCTGATTTGCTAATTTTTCTTCTGTGTGGTGTTTATGACCCAGCCCCCTCCATGGTCAAATATTTTGTCTGATCAGCTTTAACAAGCACAACATCTGCCCTATATCGTGTGTGTTTTTGCTTGTTGCCTTTAGGAATATAAAGCCAATATGTTATCGTAATCTCACAGATTGACACTAGGGACAAGTTGGCACAAATTCTGAACCAAAATTTGGAAACACTAATATTTATTTAAAGCCATTCCACAGAACAATGTATCAGTTGCAGAACAAAGTCTCTAAAATAAAATAGTCAGGAGTTACAGGAGATATTGGTAAGTATATAATATTAATTAATGTACAGCATTTCCTTTATGAGATTATACAAACACAACTACCTTTCAAATATTTGAATAGCTCTATGATGAATGTCACGGCTACAGCAGCAACACAATACAGAGAAGTAGGAATGAATAAACAGATAAGAGACCGACCAGTTCGTGTCTGTTCTGTTATGTCAGAAGCTTTATAATGCGAGCTCTAAAATACAAGACAAAGTTGCTGTACTGTAAATCTCAAAACTTGAACACACCTTTTTTGATAGTCCATAACCAAGACTGAATAGCCCTAACACATTTACAACATCTTGAAATTCAGCACAAGCTGATTTTTTTTTTTTTTTTTGAGACAAAGTAGAATCTACATTTCCCGACAGCTGGTTCCCAAATTACAGTCCAGCTTGGTGGGTAAAGTACTAGCCAAACACAGGGAAATGACAGTCTAAATAGTTATTCATGTGACTCCAACATCCTGCTGGCCTTCCTGTTATGTAGAGCCCTGATGGGGGTTTGTGTGGCAGATGCAGAGTCCATAGAGACTACCAGGAACAGCTATTAAACCCTGATGCATTCAAAAAGGCACCCTATTCCCCATACAGTGCACTACTGGTGACCAGGGACCATAAGGCTCTGATCAGAAGTAGTGCACTCTGTAGGGAATAGGGTGCCATTTGGGACGCAAGGAGAGTCGACCAGGCAAACAGGAACAGCTCTTAAGTCCTGGCTACATGAGCCACTGATTAAAGGGAACAACGAAATCGAACACTCCAGAGGAAAGCAGTTTGGCCTGAGAGACACACACACACACACAAGTAAGACCCACAAAGAGGTATATAATACTATTTGTATGTACATTTAGCACACGTTTCCAGAGCCACTTACAGTTAGCGCATTCATCTTAAAACATTTTACTGCAGTAGACTGTGATCTTGGTAGTCTTTAAACAATTCTACTTTGAAACAAAAGCACACACCTCACACAGGGTTATGGGCTTTAAAAAAATAAAATAAAAAGACACCTGTACTGTGTCAGATAGAGTCCCTGCCCGTCCCTGCCCAGTCCCTGCCCTGCCCAGCTCTGCTGTCCTAGGGGGAACCTGGTTCCACCATTGGGGTGCCAGGACAGAGAAGAGCTTGGACTGGGCTGAGCGAGAGCTGCCCTCATGTAGGGGTCGGAGGGCCAGGAGACCAGAGGTGGTAGAACGGAGTGCTCTGGTTGAGTGTAGGGTTTGAGCTTAGCCTGAAGGTAGGGAGGGGCAGTTCCTCTTGCTGCTCCGTAGGTAAGTACCATGGTCTTGTAGTGGATGCGAGCCTCGACTGGAAACCAGTGGAGTGTGCGGAGGAGCAGGGTGAAATGGGAAGGTTGAAAACCAAGCGAGATGAAGCATTCTGGATAAGTCGCAGAGGTTTGATGGCACAAGCAGAGAGCCCAGCCAACAGCGATTTGCAGTAGTTCAAACAGGAGATGACAAGTGTCATGATTAGGACCTGTGCCGCTTGCTGTGAGAGGTAGGGTCGTACACTCCGGATGTTGCAGAGCATGAACCTGCAGGAGTGAGTCACTGCTTTGATTGCAGAGAACGACATGGTGTTGTAAAGGGTCACACCAAGGTTCTTTGCACTCTGAGATGGTGACACTGTGGAGCTGTCAACCGTTACGGAGGTCTTTGAGCGGGCAGTCCTTCCCCAGGAGGAAGAGCAGCGCCGTCTTGTCCAGATTGAGGTGATGGGCCGCCACCCAAGCGGGGATATCTGCCAGGCATGCAGAAATGTGTGTCACCATCTGGGTGTCAGAAGGGGGTGTTAGTTGTGTCATCCGCATAGCAATGATAGGAGAGACCATGTGAAGATATGACGGAGCCGAGTGTCTTGGTGTATAGCGAAGTGGAGAGGGCCTAAAACTGAGCCCTGGGGGACACCAGTAGTGAGAGTAGGTGGTGCAGACACAGATTGTAGGAGCGGCCTGCCAGGTAGGATGCAATCCAAAAGTGTACAGAGCCTAAGACGCCCAGCCTTGAGAGGGTGGAAAGGAGGAGATGTTGGAAAGGAGGATATGATGGTTCATGGTGTTGAAGGTAGTGGATAGATCTAGGAGGATGAGAAATGATGAGAGAGAGTCTGCTTTGGCAGTGTAGAGAGCGTCCGTGACACAGAAGAGCAGTCTCGGTTGAGTGACCCGTCTTGAAGCCTGACTGTTTAGGGTCATTCTGAGAGCGATAACAAGAGAGTTGATCAGAGACAGCACGCTCAAGTGTTTTGGAAAGAAAGGGAACACAGGTTTATAGTTTGACGTCAGATGAGTCTAGTGTTGGTTTCTTGAGGAGGGGAACGACTCAAGCCATGTTGAAGTCAGAGGGGATGCAGCCAGTGGTCAGTTGATGGAAGTGGGGAATGGGAGAAAGTCTAGGGAGATGGTCTGGAGAAGGGAAGGCGGGATGGGGGCAGGTTGAAAGCGTCCAGACCTCACTAGTCGCAGGTTTTCATATGGAGAGAGGGGAGAAAGAGGTCAAAGCGTAGGGTAGTTCTGTGTGACTGGGACCAGTGGACTCAATAGGCTAAGTGAATGATTTGGAGTGGATGTCGTCAACCTTCTGGTTGACAAAGTCATCCGTAGAGGGAGGAGGAGGAAAATAGTTTCCTAGGGTTAGAGGCAGAATTTAGAGCCTTAGAAAGTGGCTTTTGCAGCAGATAAAGAGGAAAAGAAGGTAGAGAGGGAGTGAAAGGCTGATAGGTTCTCCAGAAGTTTAGTTTTCTTTCATTTTCACTCAGCTACCTGCAGCCCTGTTTTGAATGCTCGCAATGAAGTCCCTCAGCCAGAGCATGAAGGGAGGGCCGAGCCAGCTAGGAGGAAAGGGGACAGTGCGAGTCATAGGATGTGGAAAGGGAGGAGTGTAGGGTCGAAAAGAGGCAAAATCAGGGCAGGGGGAAGAATGATTTAGCAGAAGGGAGAGAGGATAGAGTAGTGGGAGAGAGACAGAGAGAATGAAGATTGCAATGGCAGATGACCATCTGGGTAGGGCATGAGTGGCTAGGGTTGAAGGAAAGGGAGACAAAGTAGTGATCAGAGACCTGTAGTGGGGTTGCAGTGAGATTAGTAGGAGAACATCCTCTAGTAAAGATGAGGTCAAGCGTTTTCCCTGCCTTCTTAGTTGGAGGGGATTGGGAAAGGGTGAGGTCAAAAGAGACAAGGAGGGGAAAGAGTTGGAAAGAAGTTAATCGAAGACAGACATCGGGAGGTTGAAGTCGCCAAGCACGAAGAGTGGTGAGCCATTGTCAGGAAATTAGCTTAAAGTGTCAAGCTCATTGAGGAACTCTCCAAGGGCACCTGGTGGGCAATAGATGACAATGTTAAGCTTGAGTGGACAAGTGACAGTATGGAATTCAAATGAGGAGACGACAGGTGAGAGTGAATATCCTGTGCCACCACCGTGCCACAGACCAGATATTCTTGGACTATGAGAGAAGTAGTCACATGAAGAGAGAGCAGATGGAGGTGTTCTCTGGGGTGATCCATGTCTCCATCAGAGCCAAAAAGTCAAGGGACTGAAGGGCAGCATAGGCTGAGATGAACTCTGCGTTCTTAACTGCAGATCGGCAGTTCCAAATGCTGTCAGAGACCCAGAATTCCACATGGCTTGTGCACGCAGGGTACACAAAATTATAAGAGTAGCTCCCAAGAGGTGGGGGGGGGGTCTGTAAAGCCTACAGGGAGAGGAGCGAACAGGTATAAAAAAAAAACATTTAAAAAATGTATTATTGAATTTTAAAAGATACAATCTACCTGCAGTGAAGCCGCTCAACATTTAGATTACATTCAGTCATCTAGCAGACACTCCCATCCAGAGCAACTCAGAGCAACCAAGGTCAAGCGCCCCACCCAAGGGTACAAGAACAGATCCCCCACCCAGTCGAATCAGGGACCCGAAACAGGGACCTCTAGGCCACCGGCCCAAGCTCTCAACCATCCAAGATCCCTCCACAGTTCCCCTTGAGAGTTACCCCTCAACCATCTAAGACCCCTCAACCATCTACCCCTCAACCACCCCGCAACCCCCCCCGAAAAACCTCCCAAGCCACCGTTCCCTTCCAACTAGAGGTCGACCGATTAATCGGAAAGGCCTATTAATTAGGGCCGATTTCAAGTTTTCATAACAATCGGTAATTGAAATTTTTGGACACCGACTATGGCTGATTACATTGCACTCCACGAGGAAACTGCGTGGCAGGCTGACTACCTGTTATGCGAGTGCAGCAGGGAGCCAAGGTAAGATGCTAGCTAGCATTAAACTTATCTTATAAAACAATCAATCTTAACATAATCACATGGTTGATGATATTACTAGTTAATCTAGCTTGTCCTGTGTTGCATATAATCGATGCGGTGCCTGTTAATTTATCATTGAATCACAGCCTACTTCACCAAATGGGTGATTTAACAAGCGGATTCGTGAAAAAAGCACTGTCGTTGCACCAATGTACCTAACCATAAACATCAATGCCTTTCTTTAAAATCAATACACAAGTATATATTTTTAAACCTGCATATTCCCTGCTAACATTAATTTAACATGAATTTAACATGAATGCTAATATGCTAACATGAATTTCTTTTAACTGGGGAAATTGTGTCACTTCTCTTGCATTATGTGAAAGCAGAGTCAGGTTATATGCAGCAGTTTGAGCTGCCTGGCTCGTTGCGAACTGTGGGAAGACTATTTCTTCCTAACAAAGACCGTAATTAATTAGCCAGAATTTTACATAATTATGACATAACATTGAAGGTTGTGCAATGTAACAGCAATATTTAGACTTAGGGATGCCACCCATTAGATAAAATACGGAACGGTTCAACATTTCACTGAAAGAATAAACGTTTTGTTTTCGAAATGATAGTTTCTGGATTTGACCATATTAATGACCTAAGGCTCGTATTTCTGTGTGTTATTATAATATAATTAAGTCTATGATTTGATAGAGCAGTCTGACTGAGCGGTGGTAGGCAGCAGCAGTCTCGTAAGCATTCATTCAAACAGCACTTTCCTGCATTTGCCAGCAGCTCTTCGCTGTGCTTCAAGCATTGCACTGTTTATTACTTCAAGCCTATCAACTCCCGAGATTAGGCTGTCAATACTAAAGTGCCTATTAGAACATCCAATAGTCAAAGGTATATGAAATACAAATGGTATAGAGAGAAATAGTCCTATAATATCTACAACCTAAAACTTCTTACCTGGGAATATTGAAGACTCATGTTAAAAGGAACCACCAGCTTTCATATGTTCTCATCTTCTGAGCAAGGAACTTAAACATTAGCTTTTTTACATGGCACATATTGCACTTTTACTTTCTTCTCCAACACTTTGTTTTTGCATTATTTAAACCAAATTGAACGTTTCATTATGTATTTGAGGCTAAATTGATTTTATTGATGTATTATCTTAAGTTACAATAAGTGTTCATTCAGTATTGTTGTAACTGACATTATTACATATATATATATATATATATATATATATATATATATACACGGTCTGAATGCTGTGGCTGAAACATGCAGCTAATTCTGACCTTCATTTGTACATACTTATGTCTCAGAATTAGCTGCATGTTTCAGCCACAGCATTCAGACCGTGTGTCTAACTACAGTAGAAACGGCTGTCTAAATACCCTCATTCTACACCGTTAAAATCAAACCCATTATTACATTGTTATAATACAGTAATACTAACAATGAAGGCATATATATATATATATATATATATATACACTGCTCAAAAAAATAAAGGGAACACTTAAACAACACAATGTAACTCCAAGTCAATCACACTTCTGTGAAATCAAACTGTCCACTTAGGAAGCAACACTGATTGACAATAAATTTCACATGCTGGTGTGCAAATGGGATAGACAAAAGGTGGAAATTATAGGCAATTAGCAAGACACCCCCAAAAAAGGAGTGATTCTGCAGGTGGTGACCACAGACCACTTCTCAGTTCCTATGCTTCCTGGCTGATGTTTTGGTCACTTTTGAATGCTGGCGGTGCTCTCACTCTAGTGGTAGCATGAGACGGAGTCTACAACCCACACAAGTGGCTCAGGTAGTGCAGTTCATCCAGGATGGCACATCAATGCGAGCTGTGCATTTATTGTCAATCAGTGTTGCTTCCTAAGTGGACAGTTTGATTTCACAGAAGTGTGATTGACTTGGAGTTACATTGTGTTGTTTAAGTGTTCCCTCTATTTTTTTGAGCAGTGTATATATATATATATATAAATCGGCATCTGCTTTTTTTGGTCCTCCAATAATCGGTATCGGAGTTGAAAAATCATAATTGGTCGACCTCTACTTCCAACCCAGCCAAAACTGACCCAATACACCACCCAAAATATCAAGAGAGAAAAGAATTTACACACACAGTTGTCAAAGCTACAAAAGAGTAAATAAGATCAGAAAATAACTAGGTGAGAGAGTGGTGTGGAGCCTTCCTCAAAGAACTCTGCAGAACTGGCTTTGTTTTTCGGCGACGGGCTTAGTTGTGCTGACAAGACTGACACCACCACTGCTTACAGCTGCCACTGAGAAACCAGGGGAGACTGAAGTACTAACACTAATTGATAATTGCCTAGCAGAGGTGAAGAGCACACCTCCCTGTACTAATTGCTGATTGCCTAGGAGAGGTGAAACCCCTCCCCCTCCAATACAGCCACTGATTACGAAAACAACAACAGTCCCAAATTGCCCTGCCAGTTAATCCTGGTTGATGTGTCAACAATCATCTGCATGTTATGAGCAGTCAGCAGTTCAACAGGATTCAACAGGATGTCAAAATGACAAGTAGGCCATATGAGACTGACCCTTCGGCCTATTTTTCCAGTCGAGTGCCAGGCATTCAACGCAACAGGGGAAACGGTTACCAGCATCTCTGCTGTGCTTTGGAGTATAAAGCTAGCTGCTAGCTATCCCGGATGGCCTTAATGGCCAAAGGCAATGACTGGTTTAATGTTTTCTAAAGGTTTTGCGATGTTACCATAGCATCAATGGTACACCCTTTGCTGCAGTCAAAAGACTAAATCACCCTTTAGTGTGAAATGTTATAAATATTTTTATTAAACATTATAAAAAAAGTAAAAAAATAAACGACAATCTGGTGTTTCTATGTCAATCAGTTTTGTTATATCTTCTGTGATGTATATAAAGTGTAATATTGGGAATGTAAATGTAATACATTTCAACTCTATATCTGACATGGTACAGGTGTCTTATTTTTAAGCCCATAATCATGTGTGTGAGGTGTATACCTTTGTTTCAAAGGAGATTTGTTTAAGACTACCAAGAAACACTCTGTGTGACCCTGATTTAGCCCACTACAGTAAAAGGTTAACATACATTTCCAACAAAAAGGATAACATTTGATGCTTTTTCAGGTAAATGCAGCCTGAATGCAACACCTCAGCCAGAACCTTAAAGCATTACTTGACTGGACTCTGTCCAAATGTATTCAACAAAACCAACCTATTCATTCTTTGGCATTGAATACATTTTGTGTGTCATTTTGACAGATTGCCCTTAACTTACAGTAAGTGATGCAGAAACCTTGAAGCACTTAGAAATTGGACGCTCAATCAAAGCTTTGGCTGATATCTTGAACTGTTCAGGTTGTATTTCATGTGGTGGTGTAATACTGTACCTACTCAGAGCCTGACACACTATACACTTTGTTTGGCTAAGGTCACGCAGTGTCACACAGTGTACAGGGAGGGAGCTGACTAGGACTGTGTCCCAAGTGGCACCCTTTTCTGTTGAGATGAAGTATAATGTTCTAATACATCACTCTACTATCAGTCTGAGAGATTAAGCATCTCAGAATTAAAGACTTCAATATATAAAACAGCTTTAACTTAAATAGCCTATATCAGTTCATATATCATACTCAATAGAAGTACTTATTCTAAAGGAAGTGTTTAGTTAAGTTTTTAGCTTGATTGCAATTAACCAAATAGGCTGAGAGAACCTTGACAGAGCTAAGACAGTTATGTACCCTAGATGGAATATTGACACAACATAGTGTATATTAACACTGGTACAAACACACACACACACACACACAGACTCTCTCTCTCCTCTAAAGTTATTCATAATCTTAAAGTGGTCGCAGTGTTAATTAAATTCAGACTTGCTTTGGGAAAAGCTCATCAGTTTGGTGTAAAGTGGCGATGCGTTAGAAGGAGGATGACAGCTGCTGAATCAGGAAGCCACCTTGCTTGTTAACACTTACTATTACACGTTGTGTGTGTGTGTGTGTGTGTGTGTGTGTGTGTGTGTGTGTGTGTGTGTGTGTGTGTGTGTGTGTGTGTGTGTGTGTGTGTGTGTGTGTGTGTGTGTGTGTGTGTGTGTGTGTGTGTGTGTGTGTGTGTGTGTGCGTTTTTTTTTTTTGCGTACGCACATAATATGACCCAAAATGCCCTTGGCATTTATAAAAACTGAAGTTGGAGTGAGTTTGTTCTTATACTCCCGCAAACTTTAGACCACGTGTAATCACACTTTCTAGTGGTTGAATTATTGCATTGCAAGAAGGCAAAAGTAGCCTAGTATCCTTGTGCAGGAATATATGATGACACTCTAATTCATAACAAAGGAACATTTAGTTAAATATAATAACAATAATTTACCATTAGTGAGAACAGCATTAAATTGTTACATTTTATTTTAGCATTCAACAATGATTAGAAATAGGCATATCTTTCCTATTATTTATTAAATGTTCATGATTATTGAAGAATAAATTCATTTTCTGACTGTGATGGTTTCATACTGGTAAAATAGTCTATAAGCCTACAACAAGTTTGGCTAGGCTACCATTAATCCCATCAGTCATTTAATTGGACTCACGTCACAGTAGTAAATACATAAGCTGTTCAACTATTTGGCTCCATGGGATCTGATCCGAAGTTTAACGGTACAACAGGCGGTTCACCTTTTCCATTGACGTTCGTAGGCCACGTCTGAATACTCTAATGTCAAATTTCTCGAGTAGAGAATATTTAATTTATAAACATAATACATATGACATAATACAGTTGGATAAAAAACGTATTGGGACAGTGACAAATGTTTTTTTTTTTTGGTTCTGTACTCCAGCGCTTTCGATTTCAAATGATACACTGACTAGGAGGTTAAAGCGCAGACTGTCAGCTTTTTATTTGAAGGTATTTTCATCCACATCGGGTGAATCGTTTAGAAATTACGGCACTTTTTGTAAATAGTCCCCCCATTTTACAGGACAAATTCACTTATATGTGTATTAAAGTAGTAGAAAGTGTATTATTTAATCCCAAAAAGTTTAGTATTTAGTCCCAAATCCATAGCACGCAATGATTACATCAAGGTTATGACTCTACAAACTTGTTGGATGCATTTGCTGTTTGTTTTGGTTACGTTTTAAATTATTTTGTGCCCAATATAAATGAATGGTAAATAATGTATTGTGCCACTTTTATTGTAAATGAGAGTAGAATATGTTTCTAAACACTTCTACATTCATGTGGATGTTACCATTACGGATAGTCCGGAATGAATTGTGAATAATAATGAGTTAGAAATGTTACAAATATCAGACCCCCAAGACGCACTAACTTCTCACCATTACAATAACAGGGGAGATGATATTTGTGCATCTGTAACTTTCTCACTCATCATTATACAGGGTTTTTAGTAATCCTGGTAGCATCCACATTAGTGTAGAAGTGTTTAGAACATGTTCTTTTTTACAATAAAAGCGACTCCAAAATATCACAATACATTATTTACCAATCATTTCTATTGGGCACAACATAAACTGAAACACAACCAAAACCAACAGCAAATGCATCCAAAAAGTTTGTAGAGTCAGACGTTTGATTTAATCATTGCATGCTAGGAATATGGGACCAAATACTAAACTTTTGACTACTTTCAATACTTTTGGTCCACTAAAATGGAGGGACTACGTACAAAAAGTGCAGAAATTTCTAAACAATTCACCCGATACGGATGCAAATACCCTCAAATAAAAGTGGATGGTCTGCACTTTAACCTTCTAGTCATTGTATCTTTTCTAATCCAAAGTGATGGAGCCATAACAACTAAAAATTTGTAATTTTCCCAATACTTTTGGAGCTCACTGTACAGTACAGTGCATTCGGAAAGTATTCAGACCCCTTGACTGGCACCATCCCTACAGTGAAGCATGGTGGTGGCAGCATCATGCTGTGTTGATGTTTTTCAGCGGCAGGGACTGGGAGACTAGTCCGCATCGAGAGAAAGATGAAAGGAGCAAAGTACAGAGAGATCCTTGATGAAAACCTGCTCCAGAGCGCCCAGGGCCTCAGACTGGGGTGAAGGTTCACCTTCCAACAGGACAACGACCCTAAGCACACAGCCAAGACAACGCAGGAGTGGCTTCAGGACAAGTCTTTGAATGTCCTTGACTGGCCCAGCCACAGCTCGGACTTGAACCCGATCGAACATCTCTGGAGAGACCTGAAAATAGCTATGCAGTGACGCTCCCCATCCAACCTGAAAGAGCTTGAGAGGATGTGCAGAGAAGAATGGGAGAAACTCTCCAAATACAGGTGTGCCAAGCTTGTATCATCATACCCAAGAAGACTCAAGGCTGTAATCGCTGACAAAGGTGCTTCAACAAAGTACTGAGTAAAGAGTCTGAATACTATGTAAATGTGATATTTCAGTTTATTTTTAATACAATTGCAAACATTTCTAAAAACCTGTTTTTGCTTCGACATTATGGGGTATGGTGTGTAGATTGATGATGGGGAAAAACAATTTAATAAATTTTACAATAACGCTGTAACATAACAAAATGTGGAAAAAGTCAAGGGTTCTGAATACTTTCCGAATGCACTGCATCTTTGTGCTTAGTGTACAGTATATCTTTATATCTTTGCACATACAGTTGTATACAGTATATTTGTGCTTTATAGGGGATTGTTGTATCTTGGAATAAGGTTTGCTACCAAACTGAAATTGTATTACTTTAGTTCCACTGTAGAAGAGAGTTCTCTATGACTGGACTGCGTCCCAAATGGAATCATATTAGCATTCTATTCCCTATATGGTGTACTACTTTTGACCAGACCTCTATGGGTCCTGGTCAAAAGGAGTGCAATGTAAAGCAATAGGGTGCCATTTGGGATATACCAAGATAGAAGACTGGAGAGGGAAGAAGCTAGCTGGCGGTGCTGTCTGTTAGAATGTGTCAGTCTGTCAGAGTGGGGTCAAAGTTTCATCATCGCATTGTGACAGGGCTTGAGAGGATCTGCAGAGAAGAATGGGAGAAACTCCCCAAATACAGGTGTGCCAAGCTTGTAGCATCATACCCAAGAACTCTCGAGGCTGTAATCGCCGCCAAAGATGCTTCAACAAAGTACTACATAAAGGGTCGGAATACATATGTACAGTATATGTGATATTTTGTTTTTTATTTTGTTTACATTTGCAAAAATATCTAAAAGCTTGTTTTTATTTTGTCGTAATGGGGTATTGTGTGTAGATTGATGAGGGGAAAAAACGATTTAATCCATTTTAGAATTTTAGAATGGGTGTGACGTAGAAAAATGTGGAAATTGTCAAAGGGTCCGAAAATTTTCAGAATCCACTGTATATCATAATATAATATATAATAACCATTGCAGAATAAATTACTCACCTTTTATGGCCGTGATGAATTCTTATTCCCAAAAGTGGCCATAAAACAAATTACCATGCGCATCTCTCATTTAATTGGGCCTATTAAATAGGCTATTCTAATTTCTAGTTTTGCTCTATGCATCCGAAAGGGAGCGCAGTTTATAATATACAGTAGAATTGAATATGTGAACAGACAGTATATCTTTTGCATTGAAGTGTGTAGGCAATGTTTCAGAATTCACAGGCAGTGCAGCATATTTAGGTTCAGGGAAAAGTAAATGAAAACATTATTGAATTCAAATGATCTGTTTACAGGTCCACAACAATTTGCAATTGTTTTTGTCTTTCAGAAAAATGGTGAGATACACCTCCAAAGACATTTGATCAAGTTCGCAATTGCTTTTTCCTTTAGACACTGTCTCGGCCTGATTCCAATACTTTGTTAAGTATACAGCAAATAAGAGCGTTATTTGGTTCATCATTTTCCTGTGTTTTTCCGGCTAAATTATAATACTGTATGGCGTGCGCCAAATTGATCAATCTTAATATTTTTGTGTGTGTGCAGTCTTTTCAGAAACGCAGCGTTTATAAATGTAAATGTGTCAGAAAAACAAGTCACTGCCCGACTGTGTCTTTCTAGGGTCGATCTGAGAGTTATGCCACAAAATAGGACTGACATCAACATATTATATATAGGTGAGAAATACTAACAACCACAGCTACTATTCACAGCTACCGCATCAGTAGGCAAAATATACTATGAAGAAGAGCTTTAGACTGTTTCTTTACATAAAAACAAACATATACAGTATTATAGGATACAACTTTGAATTGAGATAATTATATGTGTTTATTCATACAGTTTGAAAACTAGGAGGAGACAGTGATGGCAACCCAAGGATTGTGTCCCATATGGAATTGTTTTCCCTAAGACAACAGACCAGTCCAGGCAGCTGCCACCAACCTAAAATAGCAGGCTGGGGAGGGTTGACACACACACACACACACACAGTGGTGGTGCTAGCTGGGCACTAGGGGTTTATTTGCACTGTGGTGGGAGGAAGGCCAGGAGCAGTTAGAGAGCTGAAAGTCACATGCACGTCTGCACGTTGTCACAAGCCGGCTCATAGCCTGTGACAAATGAGAGGACACGAACAACAGGTATAGGCCAATTCAAAAGTGTTCTTTATTATTAAACCAACTACTAACTTAAACTAAGAAAAAGGAATGAGGTGTGGATGTATCATAATGTAAGGTGTATGTTAAGTGCATGGGTGCATGAATATGTGTGTGTGAACATGACTGAGTGAAAACTATGCAAAACTAAAAAGGAACAAACAAATCATGAGCATACCTGGAGGAGCAGAGAGAGAGAGAGCAAGAGAGATTAGTGACAGCTTTATACCCTGAGCCCAGGTGGCTCCAATCACTAACGACCCTCCTCTGCCTGCAGGAGGAACCGCCCCCTGCACTGCAGAGGAGGAGCCGTGACACCCCCCTCCTTAAAATGAGGGTCCCACCCTCAACCCAACTTCCTCCAACATAATCAAAATAATTCAAATTTCCCCAAAAACAAATAAACAAAAAAAAACAATCCCGGCTCCTAGCAGTAGCCCCGTGTTCCCCAGCCGACTGTCCGTCCCTCAAACTCGGCAGCCCTGGTACCTGGGGAGCAATTTAAGAGGAAAGAGGCACAGACAGCCCGTAGGGGTCAACAGAGAAAAGGTACAAGCTAGGTTAAAGGAGCACGGGACAGAGCATCAGCAATGATATTATCCTTACCACTAATGTGTCTAATATCAAGGTTGAAAGGTTGCAAGAACAAAGCCCAACGCATCAGGCGCTGGTTGGGGTTTTGCAGGGACCTCAGAAAAACCAGTGGGTTGTGGTCAGTGAACACAGTTAAAGGGGTCAAACCAGAACCAACATAGACCTCGAAGTGCTGTAAAGCCCAAATGAGACCTAAAGCCTCCTTTTCAATTACAGAATAGTTTTTCTGATACTTATTAAATTTTCGGGAGAAGAAACTGACTGGACTCTCAACCTTGTCGTCATTCTCCTGGAGAAGCACAGCCCCAGCACCGATTTGACTGGCGTCTACCTGCAATTTGAAAGGTTTCCCAAAATTTGGTGCTGCCAACACAGGTGCCAAACACAAAAGAGTCTTAACTGCATCAAATGCCTCTTGACACTGGGTGGACCAGATAAATTCAGCCTTGGCCTTCAACAGATTGGTCAGTGGGGACACTACTACCGAAAAGTTTTTACAAAAAGCACGGTAGTACCCCGCCATTCCCAGGAAGCGCATCAGTTCTTTCTTTGTAGAGGGCTGTGGGAACTGCCTCACAGCCTGAACCTTGGCTTCCACGGGACAGACAAATCCCTGACCCACAACCTTGCCTAGGTATGTGACTGTAGCTTTGGCAAACTCACATTTTGCCAAAACAATACCTGTGTCCAACATAGACTGCATCTCTGTTTCCAGTTTTAGTCTCTTCTCCTCAGATACACGATCAAATCTGTGTTTGATAGGCTTAGCATCTCCGATGTCTATATCATGTTCAATTAAGTGGGTTTGTGATGGAGTGTCAGAAAACAAAACAGGGTAGTCTCTAATAAGAGCTACCAATTCATCACGTTTCTCAGAGTCTAAATGATCTACCAAAACCCCAAGGTTTTGCAAAGTCTGGGAGTTTTTCAACCGTCCTTGTAAGACCTGGTTTGGCTTACTTGTACACTGACACGTATGACAAGTTTTAATAAACTGAGATACATCCCGCTTTAAACGTGGCCAGAAAAAATAACGAAGTATACGATCATACGTTTTACGAACACCCATATGACCTGCCACATCACCATGTGAAGTTTGCAACACTTTATTTCGCAAAGTAGTAGGTACAACTATTTGAAAGACTGGTTCTCCTAAACCCTTATCATAGTGTGGAACCCATTTCCTGACCAACAGCCCATCAAGAAGAAAATAACACTGAGCACTATTCCTCACCACTGAATCAGGAACCACTTTATCAAACAGATCAGTCAAATTAGTATCGGCTTTTTGCTCAGCCATCAATGAATCTCTAGAACTAGTCAACTGTTCTGTCTGGAGTTTGACTGGCAACTCAAGACTTTCTGGCTTACTCTCAATCTTCTTACGAGAGGCTGCGCGGGTAACCGCACAAACTGGAAATACCTCAGGAGACACACAGTTCTGATCCGGAGATTCCCTTGCAGGGGTCACTGAAGGTTGCTTCTTACAGATGTTTAATTTGCCATCTGCCCACACCTTACTACCTGCCAAGTCATTCCCCAAAATCATGTGCACTCCCTCTACTGGCAACTGAGGTCTAACCCCAACATCTACATCACCCTCTACCAGACCACATTTTAGGGTAACTTCATGTAAAGGACAAGAGAATGGAACTAAACCCATACCACATACCATTACACAACGGCCAGTATCAGACTCTTTAGAGAACGGCAAAACAGATTCCAGAATAAAAGAATCTAAAGCTCCAGTGTCTCTTAGGATCTTGATTTTAACATTCTGGTTGCCATCTACCAGGGACACTACACCATCTGAAATAAAGGCTGAAAAATCACAGCGGGAAAACTGAGAATCAAACTCAACTAGTGGCTGAAACAGCTCACCCTGGTGGTCAGAGGCTGTAACAGGACTTGCCATCACAGCAGGTTTAACTTGAACTGACTGTTTTGATTTAAGCAGAGGACAATTTTTCTTCCAATGTCCTTCAACTAAGCAGTAGCGACAGGTATTAGCATTAACCGGTCCTTTAAGTCCTCCAGACTTAAACTTCTGCCGAGGCCTTTGGAAAGAAGCCCCCAAAAAAGGTGACCTACTATTCCTAGGAGTAAAGTTATTTTCATGGTACATGTCACTGTTTAACTCAAAATGTCTTTTATGTGTTAGCCTGTACTCATCTGCAAGGATTGCTGCATCACTTGGAGACTTAACTTTACGTTCATTCATGTATGTAGCAACCTGGTCAGGAACAGAATTTTTGAACTGTTCTAACACAATCAAATTAGACAGACCCTCAAAAGTACTAACTTCAGAAGCTGTACACCAACGATTAAATGCAGAAGTTAAATCACAAACAAACTCAGAATAGGTTTGTGAATCTAACTTTTTCCTGTAACGAAAACGTTGACGATATGCCTCTGGCACAAGCTCGTAGACCTTCAGAACTGCTGATTTAACTTTAGCATAAACTTTACTGTCAGCTACACTCAGTGCTGCAAAAGCCTCACGTGCTTTACCTGTAAGTACACATTGCAACAACGTAGTCATGTCCAAATCTGACCAAGCTCTAGCTTCCGCAATACGCTCAAATAAAGTAAAGTATGTGTCTGGATCTGACTCATCAAATTTAGGCAACAAATGAAGATTCTGTGAAACATCAAACTGTGGTAGTCTTTCCGGTCTATTAGCATTTCTCAATCGCTCTATCTCTAATTGCATTTGCATTTGCTCTAATTGCATTTGCAACAGTTCCCTCTGCTGCTCAAAAGTTAATGAAGGGCTAGCCTGAAAACTTGCACCCTCACTACTAGCAGACTGACCGCCAAAAACACCCATTTCCCTAAGACCCTGCTTTAAGCTAGTTTTAACAGTCTCTTTAATTTTTTTATCAACAATCTCAATCTGATAATGTTCAGCAATTTCAATTAACTGCTCCTTAGTACACAACTCTAAGGCTACCTCTGAAGGAGCTTGAACAAAACTACTCAAAATGGAAGACATTTTCCTCAACCAATACAACTATTACAAATGCTCAAAAAAAACACAACTCACCTGCTGTCAATCTGGGTTCAAGGACAGGAGCCACACCCCACTATCCTCCAAAACTACTAACTAACTGGCCCTGGTCTTCGTGCAGTCACATGTGGTGGGGTTTTATGCACACAAAACCAGTGGAGTGGAAAAGACAACCAGAAACTGGCGGCCCTCCCATAACCACGGAGGTGCTCCCGAGCCGATGTAGGGGAAAAGGGAAAGGGATGCTCTACCCACGTTCACTGCCACCTAAAACAAAAACACCACAAGCCTCCTATGGACACTTGCTGATATGCCTGAACAGGAGAGGACTCCCACCTGAACAAAACCCAGAAAAACACAAAGTGAATTGCTTAGCTACCAAGCTAAGTGAACCAAAAGAACACATGGCTCTCAACTCTCTCTTAAACAAAAATTGGCCCAACCAAAACATCCACTCAAACAAAAAAAATTGTCAAACTAAACTAACCCAAGTTAACTACTATCCCGGACGAGCCCCCACTTGTCACAAGCCGGCTCATAGCCTGTGACAAATGAGAGGACACGAACAACAGGTATAGGCCAATTCAAAAGTGTTCTTTATTATTAAACCAACTACTAACTTAAACTAAGAAAAAGGAATGAGGTGTGGATGTATCATAATGTAAGGTGTATGTTAAGTGCATGGGTGCATGAATATGTGTGTGTGAACATGACTGAGTGAAAACTATGCAAAACTAAAAAGGAACAAACAAATCATGAGCATACCTGGAGGAGCAGAGAGAGAGAGAGCAAGAGAGATTAGTGACAGCTTTATACCCTGAGCCCAGGTGGCTCCAATCACTAACGACCCTCCTCTGCCTGCAGGAGGAACCGCCCCCTGCACTGCAGAGGAGGAGCCGTGACAACGTGTACACACATAAACACACGCACGCAGGGACGGACAAACAGAAGAACGCACATATACACACACACACTTTCCAATCCCACTGGCATCACAGGCCACAGGTGGCACATGGCCTTATCTCTACTGCCAAAGGGCACTGAAGCTGGCGACTATGTGTGACACCAATGAGGGCTCCACTCTCCACTACATATGCCAGCAGCACTACTACCCTGTAGAGGCAAGAGTCAAATGGGCATGCTTCAGATATTTAGGGGAGAGGATAGAAGAGATGAGGAGAGGAGCAGTCAGGAGAGGAGAGGAGAGGAGAGGAGAGGAGAGGAGAGGAGAGGAGAGGAGAGGAGAAGAGAGGAGAGGAGAATGCAGGAGAGGAGAGGGCAGGAGGGGAGAGGAGAGGGCAGGAGAGGAGAGGGGAGGGCAGGAGAGGAGAGGAGAGGAGAGGAGAGGAGAAGGGAGGGCAGGAGAGGGAAGGGCAGGAGAAGAACAGGAGAGGAGAGGAACAGGAACAGGAACAGGAGAGGAGAGTGGAGGGCAGGAGAGGAGAGGAACAGGAGAGGAGAGGGGAGGACAGGCGAGAAGAGGGGAGGGCAGGAGAGAAGAGGAGAGGAGAAGGGAGGGCAGGAGAGGGGAGGGCAGGAGAGGAACAGGAGAGGAGAGTGGAGGGCAGGAGAGGAGAGGAGAGGAGAGGAGAGGAGAGGAGAGGAGAGGAGAGGAGAGGAAGGGAGAGGAGAGGAGAGGAGAGGAGAGGAGAGGAGAGGAGAGGAGAGGAGAGGAGAGGAGAGGAGAGGAGAGGAGAGGAGAGGAGAGGAGAGGAGAGGAGAGTGCAGGAGAGGGGAGGGTAGGAGAGGAACAGGAGAGGAGAGGGCAGGAGAGGGGAGGGCAGGAGAGGAACAGGAGAGGAGAGGGCAGGAGAGGAGAGGAGAGAAACAGGAGAGGAGAGGGGAGGACAGGAGAAAAGAGGGGAGGACAGGAAAAAAGAAGAGGGGAGGGATAAGGATAAGAGCGAGATGGTAAACTCAGCATTGCCTGACTCGGAGACGAGAGGAGAGGAGAAGAGAGGAGAGGGATGGTAAACTCAGTATTGCCTGACTCATTGAGGAGAGGAGAGTGTTGTTATGGTGACTTTGTACTGAGATGAATGGAACATAGATGGTTTGATGATAACAACCCATTTCAGTTGTATCATCTACCATCTCTCTTCAGGTAACGCTGAGTTTCCCCTCCCATTACTTTCCAATGACACCAAGGATGTTTCTCTTTGCAATAGTGCTATAGAGTGTCACGCTCTCTCACCCCCCCCCCCCCCCTAAGAAGATAACATACAAAATTAAATAAACAATAACAAATTAACAGTTAACAATATACTCACAGAAGTTCCAAAAGAATAAAGACATTACAAATGTTATATTATGTAAATGTACAGTGTTGTAACAATGTGCAAATGGTTAAAGTACAAAGGGAAAATAAATAAACATAAATATAGGTTGTATTTACAATGGTGTTTGTTCTTCACTGGTTGCCCTTTTCTTGTGGCAGTAGGTCACAAATCTTGCTGCTGTGATAGCACACTGGTATTTCACCCAGTAGATATGGGAGTTTATCAAAATCGGGGGGGGGGGGGGTTCGAATTCTTTGTGGATCTGTATAATCTGAGGGAAATATGTGTCTCTAATATGGTCATACATTTGGCAGGAGGATAGGAAGTGCAGTTCAGTTTCCCCCTCATTTTGTGGGCAGTGTGCGCATGGCTCTTGAGAGCCAGGTCTGCCTACGGCGGCCTTTCTCAATAGCAAGGCTATGCTCACTGAGTCTGTACATAGTGAAGGCTTTCCTTAAGTTTGGGTCAGTCACAGTGGTCAGATATTCTGTCACTGTGTACTCTCTGTTTAGAGCCAAATAGCATTCCAGTTTGCTCAGTTTTTAGTTAATTATTTCCAATGTGTAAAGTAATTCTCTTTTTGTTTTCTCATGATTTGGTTAGGTCTAATTGTGTTGCTGTCCTGTGGCTCTGTGGGGTCTGTTTGTGAATAGAGCCCAAGGACCCGCTTGTTTAGGGGACTCATCTCCAGGATTATCTCTCTGTAGGTGATGGCTTTGTTATGGAAGATTTGGGAATCGCTTCCTTTTAGGTGGTTGTAGAATTTAACATCTCTTTTCTGGATTTTGATCATTAGCGGGTATGGGCCTAATTCTGCTCATGCATTATTAGGTGTTTTACGTTGTACACGGAGGATATTTTTGCAGAATTGTGCATTTTTGCAGAATTCAGAGTGTCAATTTGGTGTTTGTCCCATTTTGTGAATTATTGTTTGGTGAGCGGACCCCAGACCTCACAACCATAAAGGGAAATGGGTTCTATAACTGATTTAAGTATTTTTAGCTAGATCCTAATTGGTATGCAGCATACCACCCTGCATACCACTGCTGGCTTGCTTCTGAAGCTAAGCAGGGTTGGTCCTGGTCAGTCCCTGGATGGGAGACCAGATGCTGCTGGAAGTGGTGTTGGAGGGCCAGTAGGAGGCACTCTTTCCTCTGGTCTAAAAGAAATATCCCAATGCCCCAGGGCAGTGATTGGGGACACTGCCCTGTGTAGGGTGCTGTCTTTCGGATGGGACGTTAAACGGGTGTCCTGACTCTCTGAGGTCATTAAAAATCCCATGGCACTTATCGTAAGAGTAGGGGTGTTAACCCCGGTGTCCTGGCTAAATTCCCAATCTGGCCCTCAAACCATCATGGTCACCTAATAATCCCCAGTTTACAATTGGCTAATTCATCCCCCTGCTCTCCCCTGTAACTATTCCCCAGGTCGTTGCTGCAAATGAGAATGTGTTCTCAGTCAACTTACCTGGTAAAATAACGGTTAAATAAAAAAATTTAAAAAATGTCAAATTTTATGTTCCTTTTGATGGCATAGAAGGCCCTTCTTGCCTTGTCTCTCAGATCGTTCACAGCTTTGTGGAAGTTACCTGTGGCGCTGATGTTTAGGCCAAGGTATGTATAGTTTTTTGTGTGCTCTAGGGCAACTGTGTCTAGATGGAATTTGTATTTGTGGTCCTGGCGACTAGGCCTTTTTTGGAACAACATTATTTTTGTATTACTGAGCTTTACTGTCAGAGCCCAGGTCTGACAAAATCTGTGCAGAAGATCTAGGTGCTGCTGTAGACCCTCCTTGGTTGGTGACAGAAGCACCAGATCATCAGCGAACAGTAGACATTGACTTCAGATTCTAGTAGGGTGAGGCCGGGTGCTGCCGACTGTTCTAGTGCCCACACCAATTCGTTGATATATATGTTGAAGAGGGTGGGGCTTAAGCTGCATCCTTGTCTCACCCCACGGCCCTGTGGGAAGAAATGTGTGTGGTTTGCCAATTTTAACACTTGTTGGTGTACATGGATTTTATAATGTTGTATGTTTTCCCCCAACACCACTTTCCATCTATTTGTATAGCAGACCCTCATGCTAAATTGAGTCGAAGGCTTTTTTTAAATCAACAAAGCATGATAAGACTTTGCCTTGGTTTTGGTTTGTTTGTTTGTCAATAAGGGTGTACAGGGTGAATACGTGGTCTGTCGTACAATAATTTGGTAAAAAGCCAATTTGACATTACCTCAGTATATTGTTTTCCCTGAGGAAATGTACGAGTCTGCTGTCAATGATAATGCAGAGGATTTTCCCAAGGTTCCTGTCGACGCATATCCCACGGTAGTTATTGGTCTCCACTTTTGTGGATTGGGGGTGATCAGTCCTTGGTTTCAAATATTGGGGAAGATGCCAGAGCTAAGGATGATGTTAAAGAGTTTTAGTGTAGCCAAATGGAATTTGTGGTCTGTATATTTTATCATTTAAATTAGGATACCATCAACCCCACAGGCCTTTTTGGTTGGAGGGTTTCTATTTTGTTCTGTAGTTCATTCAAGGTAATTGGAGAATCCAGTGTGTTCCGGTAGTCTTTAATAGTTGATTCTAAGATTTGTATTTGATCATGTATATGTTTTTCTGTTTGTTCTTTGTTATAAAGCCAAAAAGATTGGAGAAGTGGTTCATCCATACATCTCCATTTTGGATAGATAATTATTTGTGTTTTTGTTTGTTTAGTGTTTTCCAATTTTCTCAGAAGTGGTTAGAGTCTATGGATTCTTCAATTACATTGAGCTGATTTCTGATGTGCTGTTCCTTCTTTTTCCGTAGTGTATTTCTGTATTGTTTTAGTGATTAACCATAGTGAAAGCGTAGACTCAGGTTTTCTGGGTCTCTATGTTTTTGGTTGGACAGGTTTCTCAATTTCTTTCTTAGGTTTTTGCATTCTTCATCAAACCATTTGTCATTGTTGTTCATTTTCTTCGGTTTTCTGTTTGAAATTTTTCGATTTGATAGGGAAGCTGAGAGGTCAAATATACTGTTAAGATTTTTTACTGACAAGTTTACACCTTCACTATTACAGTGGAATGTTTTGTCCAGGAAGTTGTCTAAAAGGAATTTAATTTGTTGTTGCCTAATTGTTTTTTGGTAGGTTTCCACACTACATTCCTTCCATCTATAGCATTTCTTAATATTACTCAGTTCCTTTGGCTTTGATGCCTCATGATTGAGTATTGCTCTGTTCAAGTAGACTGTGATTTTGCTGTGATATGATAGGGGTGTCAGTGGGCTGACTGTGAATGCTCTGAGAGAATCTGGGTTGAGGTCAGTGATAAAGTAGTCTACAGTACTACTGCCAAGAGCTGAGCTATAGGTGTACCTACCATAGGAGTCCCCTCGAAGCCTAACATTGACTATGTACATACCCAGCGTGCGACAGAGCTGCTGGAGTTCCAATCCGTTTTTTGTTGGTTATGTTGTCATAGTTGTGCCTAGGCGGGCATATGGGGGAGGGAACGCTGTCACCTCCAGGCAGGTGTTTGTCCCCCTGTGTGCTGAGGGTGTCAGGTTCTTGTCCGGTTCTGGCATTTAGGTCGCCACAGACTAGTACATGTCCCTGGGCCTGGAAATTATAGCCTCCATCCTGGAGGGGGAATTCAGTCTTCATTAAAGTATGGTGATTCTAGTGGGGGGATATAGGTAGCACACAGGAGGACATTTTTCTCTGTTAAGATCACTTCCTTTTGAATTTCTAGCCAGATGTAAAATTACTAATTTAATAGAGTGAGTTAGGTCTTCTCTATACCACATTAGCATACCCCCTGAGTCCCTTCTCTGTTTCACATCTGGTAGTTTGGTGGATGGAACTACCAGCTCCCTGTAACCTGGAGGGTAACCAGTGGGTCCGTCTCCTCTATACCATGTTTCTTGTAGGATGACAATGTCTGTATTTCCGACTTCTTTGATGAAGTCCAGGTTCCTGCTCTTTAGGCCAAAGGAAGATGACCTCAGGCCTTGAATATTCCAGGATGAGATAGTGAAGGCTTTGTGTTCCATAAAGTGTCCAATGCTGTTGGTTGTGTGGTTTGGCCTCAGGCCAGTAAGTGTGAGCAGAGCCTGCTGAGCATCTGGTACATTCCATTGCTTGGACTAGTGTAAGAGTGTGGGTTGGGCCTGTTTGCCCGCTCACGGCCTGGGCGTATGTGTGACTTCCTAGTTGAGGCCCTCTTTGCGGGAGTGGGGGGCATGGGGTGGGAAGGAGGGGCATAAGTCTGATCTGACGGGGCCTAAATGGGGTGTGGGCATGGTTGACTTGGGGGGG
Source organism: Salvelinus fontinalis (assembly GCF_029448725.1). Taxonomy (NCBI): domain Eukaryota; kingdom Metazoa; phylum Chordata; class Actinopteri; order Salmoniformes; family Salmonidae; genus Salvelinus; species Salvelinus fontinalis. The sequence continues at coordinate 73,113,889 of NC_074665.1, forward strand.
TGGATGTGGCTGGTGGTGTTGTGGTCTGGATGTAGGTCCTCTCGGCGTGTGTCCTCTATGTGTAGGTCCAGGGGGTCCCGCAGGTCTGGGAGAGTGTCTCGCTGGTCTGGGCGGGGTGTCTATTTATCTGTTGCTCCTGTGTAAAGTGTTGGGGCTGCGTTTGAGAGCGATGTCCTTTAGGGTCCGGGCGAAGATGGGCACTGCTGCCTTGTGTAGGTGGACCTGGTCGTAAAGGCTGTTCAAGTCCAGGGTGGAGTTGTGGGCCAGGTAAACATTTGGTTTTGAGGCACAGTTACGGGAAATACTTGCGTTTACCCGCTGTATGGTAGCAGGGTGGAAGTATTTTCGTGGTAGCAGGGTGGAGATAACCACTTGTGCATTGGAGAAAGTAGAAGAAGCTTTTTCAATCACTCCCTTGAGTGCTGTGGCCACCCTTTCCTGCTGTGCTCTCAGGTTTTTTTGTGACTGTGTGTATAATTATGTGGCTGGGTGAACCTAGTTGGTCCTCAGACAGAAGGTCTAGGGTGCGCTGGGTGTTTGGACACCCTATGTTTGGGAAAAAGTCATTTTTTCTTGTATATATTCCCCGTTTGAGTCCATAAGGAGTACAATCTGTGTCTTGTGTATTTCCTTGGTAGGTGTGGGGGGGTTGTCAGGGGGGCTAAAACATCAAACAACAAGAAACAAATTTGTTGTTCATATCATCTACACAGCTTCAACTCACTGACCCCCCATTAGTCTGGTCTAGGAATATGATCATCATTTGTCTCATTCTCAACTATAAGCTACATTCCACATACTTTATAATTATTGCTACAAGTTACAAAACAATGCTCAAAGGTTAATAAAGAAAGGGTTAAACAATATAACACACTGTAAAAAATATTCTGTATATTGATTCTACTACAATTGTAAGGCAACCAGCTGCAATAAGATTGTGAGTTTGCTCAACATTTGGGCATAAAGCTGAACCAACATACATTCTCGAGTTGAATTGTATGTTCACTCAACTTTGAACTTTAATTGAGTGAACATTCACTTCAACTTGAGAAATTATTCTACCATATTTGCATAACCTTTAATAGAGCATGCTGGGAAATATAATAATGATGGGCGTGGTTTAGAGCAAACATATGTTTGTAATTTTACTCAGGAAGCTGGTTCAAATTCAGCTAATTTCGAGCAGAGTTTGAGTAAACAAACTTTTACACATTAGCTCAAATTCTTGTCCTTTTGAAGTCCACTCAAATCACATAATAAACGTTGATTAAGCCATTGGTTAAGTTGGCTTTTTTACAGTGTAGGTTTCCATGACCTTAACCATCACTCATATGGACTGTATAAATGTGTTCCTCACATCCATGACATGACTGGGATTGGGCTTAAGGTCGAGGTCATAGTGCCAGTGGTAGTTCTAGTTCTACGCTTCCAATAATAGAACACCTTTCCCAGTGGCCAGCCAAGCCTCATTCTCTCTCCTATCTCTGCCTTTTTTCTCTCTCTCTCCTCCCGCTCTCCTTCCCTCTCTCCCTCTTTCCTCCTTTCTCTCTTTCTTCCTCTCTCTAAATGTCACTCAGCAGGGGACTGTCACATTAGACAAAACATGCTTTACTGAGAAACCAAATCGGCCAGCAATGTAAAATCCTCCACCCAAAGAAACACATTTCAACTGTCTTTCAACTATGCCTAATAATGACATCGACATTGTGAAAAATACTAAATTGGAAATAAAAACATGTCACTTACTACAAGCGGCCTGCAGAGTTTTCTGTCAGGACTGCAAACAGACAGAAACACAAGCCACCTGTTCAGCCCAGAGAACAGCAGCTTAATGACACCTCTAATAAATGGTTTTGACTCATACACAACAGTATGGTTGATTACAGAGAATAGGAAAAGGAGAAGGGAATCTTAAAAGGTTTTCATGGGTTTGCACGTTTCGTTACAATATTGTTTTGAACATTTGTTTTAGGATTGATGCCCAACTGAACGTTCTACTCAATGCATTCTCAGTGGGCGCTGAAGAAGATTTAGTCTGAAGTGCATTACTGTGGCTTTGAAACACGATGACTTTTCAAAAGGAGCCAAATAATTAGTAGGAAAACCTTTTGTCATCTTTGTTATGTCGCCAGATTGACTTTAGATGCAGTACAACTTTAGCTAGCTAGATAAGATTGAGCGCACATCACTGAATTGTACTGAAGCTAACATTAGCATTGCTAGCTATTTTTTACGAACTTTGCTAGCTAATGGCAACATTGCTATCTCTCTTAAGTAAATTTGACAAGATAATAAGGGGCAAAGTTTTTCCTACTAATTATTTGCCTATTTTAGCAATATCATCGTATTTCCAGTCCACTATAGTGCCATTTGGACGAAACAGTCATTAGCCTCCATTCAGAATGAATGAGAGAGAGAGAGAGAATAATTCTCAGAGAGAGAGAAATGTTTACCTTCCATTTGTTATTGTTTATTTCACTTTTGTTTATTTTCTATTTCACTTGCTTTGGCAATATGTTTCCTGCTAATTAAGCCCCTTAAATTGAAATTGAAATTGAATTGAGAGAAAATAATTATCAGAGAGCGAGAGAGAAGAATTCTCAGAGAGAGAGAGAGAGAACTCTGCATTGCATCTTCTGTTTTATCTGGGTGCACAGGGAGGGCATACTGTTGATCATAAACAGATAAGCTTTTTAGAGTTAGAGACGAGCTCAGGAAGGATATTGTTATCAAATAAACCTTGTTTGATCTTTTACTATCTGTAAAGACGGGCCCCAGGCTTCCCTGCTGCAAAATAACAGATATATTAAGACTGGCATTCTGAGGGGACACCTATTTGTCAGTCAGTCAGTCAGTCATGCTCCTGCTGTCAAAACGTTAACAGACATTTTAGTTTCTGTCTGAGGCGCAGACAGAAATGTTACATTAATATCCGATTCTATTCTCTCATGAACTCAAGACCCGAAATACACCCTCAGATGGCCCAGAAATAGGCTTTAATTTGCCCCCTAAACAGGCTGACACAGAATACACACATCTGCCATGCTTAGGCAAGCTGTTGTTGCCATGGTGACAGTCAGGGTCTAGTCGCTAAACAGTGGCGGTTGGCTCCACTGTGCTATTATTGTTAAGCTGCATTGGAACCCTCGTAGAGATCACACTCGTCCTTATATGATCACACACACACAAACATACATTGACATACACGCGTTGACACACACACAATGACACTTATTTTCTCTAAATCATCACAGCTGCCAAAACCAATCAGAGAGGGACATTATTCACATAGTGATATGTCGATCAGATGACTTCCCCTCCTGCTCTGTCTTTGGCTACATCCCAACTGGCAACCTATTCCCTACATAGCGCACGACTTTTGACCAGAGCCCTATAGACCCTGGTCAAAAGTAGTGCACTATATAGGGAATAGGGTGCCATTTCAGAATCAGCCTTTATCATAGAGGAGAGAACTAGGAAGCTATCTGGCTAAATCCTCATTTAGGAGCCTTTATCCTCTTTTATTTCCAGCCACCACACAGATTAGAGAACAGGACAAACAGTACCAGCATGACCTGAGACATAAGGGCTATATTTTAACAAACCTAACGCAATGGTAATTTTTAGCGCTGGTGGTAGCGTTATAGGTTCAGGGGGTGTCAGAAATAATTTTGTAATTTTCACAACCGGAATTATGGGCGCAGAAGCTGCCGGTGGCGCAAAAGTGCTAAGTTTTGATGAATAAAAAAGTTGTGGGTGTGTCGAGGCTAGACACCTCACTGGCCAATCAGAACATGCTTCATAGCTGTGTATTTATTTATATATTTATGTGGCTGCTTCAAGTTGTGTATTTATTGTGTTGTTATCAACTCCAATTGGAATGTTAGTCCGTTGTGGCCTAGTTCGTTAAATAGCCTACCACATATTTGCTAAATGTTTTCAATATGTATGCTGTCTACCTTGTTCTAATTGCATTGTTTCAATATGGAAATACATTGTTAAACATAGGTTATACTATTCACACGGATATAGGGGCTAGGCCTACTGTAAATTGCAGTCTGCATATGGACATGCCAAACATAGTCAATAAGCAAGATTACATTGACTAGGCTATTGGTAAGGCCTACAATTCTGATCAAACCAAATAAAAACGAAACAACAATTTGTTTTAAATAGGCTGTGTCTAAATACAGTTCCAGGCACCATAATTGCACCCCGTGGTCATATAATATAGACAAGGCAATGGGCTATGGAGGGTTTTACACACATACAAACTTTTCACATGAGCTGGATAAAGATCCAATATAAAGAGAAAGGGGGGATGTCCATTCATATACTGGTGCAAATGTTTTACAAACATCATGGAACAATATTACACAGCATATTTGCATTTCTCCAGAAATAGCAGGTGAAATTGCATTGCATTCAAGCCATGTACGGTCTCACCATAAGCCATGGACAGTAAATCTTGGTAATAAGTTCGTTTTTTTAATCAAATTAAATGAAAAACAATCAATATTTCTAAATATTTCTAAATAGGATCGGGTCAGAAGCATGATATCATAAATCGCATCTCTCGTTCCACGAGCATAAGGCAATGTGTGCACACGTAGGCCTAAGGGCTCTTCGGCAGGAGACATGGAGGTTAATCCTATCATTTGAATAACAAACAAACATAAGAAACATGTAGCCAATCACGTTTGGAAATATTTGTCTACACACATTGGATTTGCATTTCGAAAATGTACTGTATGTTCGAGCCATGGACAAGTGGACATGGCTCAAACATTCTAATTAGATCAGACTACCATCACTGTTGACATCTCACTGGGCAGAAACTGTTTGAATCAACGTTGTTTCACCTCAATTCAACAACAAATAAATCTAAAAAACTAATTGGATTTGCAAAAAGTAATCAACATAAAGGCATTTCGTCTTTTCCACCCAACTTTTAACCTAAATCCAATGACATGGTCATTTTTTGTTATTGATTTCATTTTGAATTCATGTTAGTTAACCACTCAACCAGATGTAAATCAAAACTAGACGTTGAACTGATGTCTGTGCCCAGTGGGATTGCCTGTTAGTGACTTCGCCACATGAAAGGTAAACAAACAAACAGGCAAATAGCCTAGGTCACAAGCGGATTTAGCACCAAAGACAGTGATCGGAATTCCCACAATTTGACAGTTAGGTCCAACAAATTTAAGTGAAAGATGCCATTTAAAAAAATAAGCTGTCTATTGTGAACAGACAGTCACTGACAACTTTTCACAAACTTTTCACAGAAGCTGCATGGACAAAAATCTTGTCCAATATAAAGAAGAAACAAGAATGCCTGTTCATTGTTTTGCTGCTTGTGATATTTTTATAAAACATTGGTTAAAGGCTACTGTGCACCTCTGCTGGCAAAATGGATGCCATAACCAATTGTGTTACAGCTTTTGGCGGGTCTTAAATATCACCATTAGCACTGGTTGAAATTGGCACATTGTCGCACGTTTTTAAGGACACACCTCAAACATTTCCACCCCTCCCACCTCAGTGCAAGCGAGCTGATATAAGACAGGTAAATGACCAACCCTGGCGCCAGGTTCTGAAAATAGCAGAGCGCTGGCTTTTACAAGTCAAAATTGCCAAAGAGTGTGCGTTTGACACTAGCGCCAGTTTAACGCCAGCCGAAAATAGAACCCTAGGCTGTGTCCCAAATGGCACGCTATTGACCATGTGGCTCTGGTCAAAAGTAGTGTACTAGATAGGGAATATGGTGCCATTTGGGAGACACACATTCTGTACTAGAAACTGTCTGCAACCCTCTTTTTGGACAATGTAATGGCCTGAAAAGAATCATTCAAACCGTTTACAATGTGTAGCTAGCTTAACAGTGTTAGAAATGATTCAATAACCATCATCTTTATTCCAGAGGAGGCTGGTGAGGGGAGGATGTCTCACAATAATGTCTGGAATGGAATAATATGTGGTTGACCCCATTCCGTTCATTTTGATCTAGCCATTCCCATGAGCCCGTCCTCCTATTTAAAGTGCCACCAGCCACCACTGTTTCAAACGGTAAGGGTAGCTGGTGACTTTGTTCTGCTTCACTAAGCCTAGGTGAAACTGCACCATTCTGACAGTGAATAAAATGAGAGTTCCTTCCTGGTCCATGCTGCTAAAATCATGATTGACAGCCTTACTCCATCCATGTAGACAGTACAGTGGGCCAGGCCAGCTGGAGGTTGGACTACAATTGGGACTGGGGAGCAGGGTGAGGATGGAGAGGATGGAGGGGGGTGGCAGAGGGGATAATGCCCTTTAAGCACTGCATCCAGCCTACAGCAGCCCTTGGCACACCACTCCAACGTACACACGCCATTTCATTAGCCCTTCCTTCCCTTCCTCCCCCATCATCACACGTCCCTAAACTAGCTTTGATAAGCACTGATAGCCAAATCATCAACGATGGAATCAACCCTTATAAGGAGAAGATGTACTGCCAACAGCGACCGCTCTGATGCCAAGCTGATTTTGCACCTTGCAGAGGATGACTGAGGACAGAGGACTGTCCTTAACTATAGGCCGCCTGGGCTGGCAGGATACACAGGATGGGTCCCAAATGGCACCATTCCCCATATAGTGCACTATGGGTTTTTGTATGGGCCCTGGTCAAACGTAGGGCACTATAAAGGGAATAGGGTGCCATTCGGGGCATGGGACGGGGTTAAAGGAAAATGAGGAGCGTCTCTCTAATCTGATGCTGGTTAAGTCTCTTCTCTTAATCTCACTATACAATATAATGAGGATAACGTAGGATGGAGCGGAGTGTGGGGGGGGGGGGGGGTCATGTGACACACACACTTTGGTGAGCACTTCCACCGGTTCGGCTGATGATATCTGGGTTCTTCAAATACTATTTAAAATAATTTAAAATACTTTATCTGTACTTGAGTGAGCTAGTCTGGTATAACAGACCAATAGAGTAGTTAAAAAACTGCAAACCCCTCCTACCTGGCACTCCAGGCAGACCAGAGCAAATGCTCCAAGTATTTGAAATATTTCAAATATTGTTTGAACCCAGGTCCGCTGGCTCACCAAAATGTAAACGGATCAAATGTGCTCTCTTGCTCTCGCTCTCCCTCTCAGGATAAGGGTATTACGGGATGGGATGGGGGGGGGGGGGTATGGCCTTAATACTGTCCTATCTCAGATCTACTTCTCCACTTTGTCAGACGTCACCCTGGTTTTGTTGTGACTGATGGACGGTTTAGCTCTTTGTGTGTGAGACCATGTTAGGTTATGGTCTGCAAAAGCATAAGACTGAGGGAGACACTGTAATTGGTGGTTCTTGATGAAGGCTCTTGATAAAAATATAATATTAATTATTTAGCCTAAATGTTGGTCAAGTAAATCCACAACAAGCAGACATGCATGTGCAACTTCCATTTTCATTTGTATCGACAGCAAGTATTTTATTTGCAGCCCTGAGAGTGAGCTGATGTGGCTTGCCAAATTTATTCAATAATTAACTTCTCATAATGACTCATGCAGGAAATGAACAGGCCTACAGAACAAATGGCATATTCAAGCCATTTGTATAAGAATATTCATAAAAATGGAATGCTGGTTTTCAACGAGTCCTCTATATTCCTTATCGACTTTTCCTGACAGGTGACATTCACGTGTACCACGCCTTGTGAAAACATAAAGCAATCCAGAACAACAATATGAGACACTAACTCACCCGGACTCTGTCCTAATATGGACACCATACAGGTAACTATAAAACATGGACCCTCCAGGATTCTGCCCTTATATGGATACTGTAGTACCAGGACTCGGTCCTAATAGGGACACCATAGAGATGACTATGCAACATGGACTCCCCAGGACTCGGTCCTAATAGGGACACCATAGAGATGACTATGCAACATGGACTCCCCAGGACTCGGTCCTAATAGGGACACCATAGAGATGACTATGCAACATGGACTCCCCAGGACTCGGTCCTAATAGGGACACCATAGAGATGACTATGCAACATGGACTCCCCAGGACTCGGTCCTAATAGGGACACTATAGAGATGACTATGCAACATGGACTCCCCAGGACTCGGTCCTAATAGGGACACTATAGAGATGACTATGCAACATGGACTCCCCAGGACTCGGTCCTAATAGGGACACCATAGAGATGACTATGCAACATGGACTCACCAGGACTCGGTCCTAATAGGGACACCATAGAGATGACTATGCAACATGGACTCCCCAGGACTCGGTCCTAATAGGGACACTATAGAGATGACTATGCAACATGGACTCCCCAGGACTCGGTCCTAATAGGGACACCATAGAGATGACTATGCAACATGGACTCACCAGGACTCTGCCCGTCAGTGTCTGGGCTGATATCATGACCCCAGCCCAGTCTTTGACGGAGGTCATCCAGCCCACCTCGCTGAGTGCAGCCACAGTCTCCTTGGTGTGCTTGATCCCATCCCCATGGGAGGTAGGGTTGTGGACCCGCTGAGCATTCTGGAAGAGAGAGAGAGTGAGATTTATTAAAAGAAACAGATGGAGACGGGGGTGAGCAAGGAATAGAGACAGAGACAGAGGGAATCAGCATTACTAATCAGGGTATAAGATCTTCAGAGCAAATGTATCGAATGTACTTTCATGCTCCACCGGTCTCAAGCCCTAAAGAACAATACATGGCCGAGACCATAGCAGCCTGTTTTGCTTTCAATACGTCGACACACACGTTAGCAGGAGACAGGAGAGTAAGACAAACACTGAACCTAACACGGGCCTGGGAGACTGTGTGCATGCATGTGAGTGCGTGTCTCTCCCTGTGTGGGCCTGTGTCTGTATGTGTGTCTGGGAGAACGTGTGTATGTGTGTCTCTGGGAGAACGAGTGTATGTGTGAGGAGTGTCTCCATGGTAGCCAAGCAGCCAAAGAGCACCTCTGCTGCTGCAGCCCAGCCAACTCACTTAGTTTCTGCCTCACTGAGTTTCTGCCTCAGTGAGTGGGCAGGACTGTCTGCTGCCTCAGTGAGTTTCTGCCTCAGTGAGTGGGCTGGGCTGTCTGCTGCCTCAGTGAGTGGGCTGGGCTGTCTGCTGCCTCAGTGAGTTTCTGCCTCAGTGATTGGGCTGGGCTGTCTGCTGCCTCAGTGAGTTTCTGCATCAGTGAGTGGGCTGGGCTGGCTGCTGCCTCAGTGAGTGGGCTGGACTGGCTGCTGCCTCAGTGAGTGGGCTGGGCTGTCTGCTGCCTCACTGAGTTTCTGCCTCACTGAGTGGGCTGGACTGTCTGCTGCCTCACTGAGTTTCTGCCTCAGTGAGTGGGCTGGGCTGTCTGCTGCCTCAGTGAGTGGGCTGGACTGTCTGCTGCCTCAGTGAGTGGGCTGGACAGTCTGCTGCCTCACTGAGTTTCTGCCTCAGTGAGTGGGCTGGGCTGTCTGCTGCCTCACTGAGTTTCTGTCTCAGTGAGTGGGCTGGACTGTCTGCTGCCTCAGTGAGTTTCTGCATCAGTGAGTGGGCTGGGCTGGCTGCTGCCTCCGTGAGTGGGCTGGACTGGCTGCTGCCTCAGTGAGTGGGCTGGGCTGTCTGCTGCCTCACTGAGTTTCTGCCTCACTGAGTGGGCTGGACTGTCTGCTGCCTCACTGAGTTTCTGCCTCAGTGAGTGGGCTGGGCTGTCTGCTGCCTCAGTGAGTGGGCTGGACTGTCTGCTGCCTCAGTGAGTGGGCTGGACTGTCTGCTGCCTCACTGAGTTTCTCCCTCAGTGAGTGGGCTGGGCTGTCTGCTGCCTCACTGAGTTTCTGCCTCAGTGAGTGGGCTGGACTGTCTGCTGCCTCAGTGAGTGGGCTGGACTGTCTGCTGCCTCAGTGAGTGGGCTGGACTGTCTGCTGCCTCACTGAGTTTCTGCCTGTGAGTGGGCTGGGCTGTCTGCTGCCTCACTGCGTTTCTGCCTCAGTGAGTGGGCTGGGCTGGCTGCTGCCTCACTGAGTTTCTGCCTCAGTGAGTGGGCTGGGCTGGCTGCTGCCTCAGTGAGTGGGCTGGGCTGTCTGCTGCCTCAGTGAGTTTCTGCTTCATTGAGTGGGCTGGGCTGTCTGCTGCCTCAGTGAGTTTCTGCTTCATTGAGTGGACTGGGCTGTCTGCTGCCTCAGTGAGTTTCTGCCTCAGTGAGTGGGCTGGACTGTCTGCTGCCTCAGTGAGTGTGCTGGACTGTCTGCTGCCTCAGTGAGTTTCTGCCTCAGTGAGTGGGCTGGGCTGTCTGCTGCCTCAGTGAGTGGGCTGGGCTATCTGCTGCCTCATTGAGTGGGCTGGGCTCTCTGCTGCCTCATTGAGTTTCTGCCTCAGTGAGTGGGCTGGGCTGTCTGCTGCCTCACTGAGTTTCTGCCTCAGTGAGTGGGCTGGGCTGTCTGCTGCCTCACTGAGTTTCTGCCTCAGTGAGTGGGCTGGGCTGGCTGCTGCCTCACTGAGTTTCTGCCTCAGTGAGTGGGCTGGACTGTCTGCTGCCTCAGTGAGTGGGCTGGACTGTCTGCTGCCTCACTGAGTTTCTGCCTCAGTGAGTGGGCTGGGCTGTCTGCTGCCTCACTGAGTTTCTGCCTCAGTGAGTGTGCTGGGCTGTCTGCTGCCTCACTGAGTTTCTGCCTCAGTGAGTGGTCTGGGCTGTCTGCTGCCTCAGTGAGTGGGCTGGGTTGTATGCTGCTTCAGTGAGTTTCTGCCTCAGTGAGTGGGCTGGACTGTCTGCTGCCTCAGTGAGTGGGCTGGGCTGTCTGCTGCCTCAGTGAGTGGGCTGGGCTGTCTGCTGCCTCAGTGAGTGGGCTGGACTGTCTGCTGCCTCAGTGAGTGGGCTGGACTGTCTGCTGCCTCAGTGAGTGGGCTGGACTGTCTGCTGCCTCAGTGAGAGTGGGCTGGACTGTCTGCTGCCTCAGTGAGAGTGGGCTGAACTGTCTGCTGCCTCAGTGAGAGTGGGCTGGACTGTCTGCTGCCTCAGCGAGAGTGGGCTGGACTGTCTGCTGCCTCAGTGAGTTTCTGCCTCAGTGAGTGGGCTGGGCTGTCTGCTGCCTCAGTGAGTTTCTGCCTCATTGAGTGGGCTGGGCTGTCTGCTGCCTCAGTGAGTTTCTGCCTCATTGAGTGGGCTGGGCTGTCTGCTGCCTCAGTGAGTTTCTGCCTCAGTAAATGGGCTAGGATGTCTGCTGTGCGAATACTTAACAGTGTGTGCCATAAGCGCATCTGAAGTATCCTGTAAGTATAACTGTAGAACCTGTCATTGGTTCTATCTGGAACCAGAGAGTTCTTCATGAGAGGCAGAATTTCTGTTACATGTATTTAAAATACGTATTTTAATTACTTCTGAGTATTTTGTATGTTGTATTAGACTGGATTGAACTACACTCCAATTATATTTGTAACTAGATACTTTTGAAAGCTTAAATGTATATTTTCAAAATACAAAATACTTTTCTACAGCATTTCTAGCTGTTCACAATCTTGTGGCCCCCTTTCACCCTACATTGGTATCAAAAGTGATGGCACTATGGAGTGATAAGAGTGTCTCCTGAATTAACTAAATATAAATGTATATGTAAAAATGAACAATTGCAAACCATGCTGAGTATTACTCTAATGAGCTCTGCCCCGAAACAAGGCAAATGACAATAGCCAGTGTGCTTTGCAGTTGTTCATTTTCACATTTACCGTTTTGTCATTTAGCAGACACTATTATCCAGAGTGACAGTGCATTCAACTAAGGTAGATAAACAACAACATATCACAGTCATAGCAAGTAAGAAGTTTCTGTTACAGTTACTGATAATGTTGTTGCTGTTTGACGGGCTACTTGCAAATGTATTTTGGGATTTTAAAATACAAAATACATATATTTTAATGATATACAATACTTTGCAAAAGTATCTTATATTTTATTTTGACACATTGTTCTTTAGGGTATTTTGTAATTGTAATTCATAATTTATGCCCATCCCTGATGAAAGGGTTGTATATGGCCCTCAAAATGGTTCCCCCATAGGGACAGATTACAAAACCCTGTAACCAGAGGGTTCTTCGTGAGGGTTCTACTTGATTTATCTTGTCAATTAACACATTTATAACACCCATAGAATTTTAACAATATAATATGGCTGACCATAAAAAAGAACTGTATGGTTCTTCAAAGAGTTCTACAAACAACCTTTCAAATTGAGAACATTAAGAACATGTTCCTTTTTTTATTTCTTGAATATTTAAAACATACAATATACTTGCAGTGAAGCCGCTCAACAACTACATCACATCAATCATCTAACAGACTCCCATCCAGAGCGACACACAGAAGCAACCAGGGTCAATGCCCTGCTCAAGGGCACGTTGACAGATCCCCCACAAGGTCAAAAACGGGGAGCCCAACCAGAGATCCATCAGCCACCAGCCCATGCTCCCAAACGCCAGCCCTCCAAGATCCCCCCCCAGTTCCCCAAGAGCTGCCCCTCAATCATCCATGGTTCTTTATAGAACCATCAAAAAAGGAATCTATATACTTCAGCACCAAAAAAGTTTCCGCTATGGTTACAAGCCAAAGAATCTGGTACTATTTAGAAGAACAAAATAATTTGTGTTCACTACATGGTGAAGCGTCTCGCGGTCCTGCAGCACCACCACATGACGCTCTTTGCTTTTCTACCCATAACCCTCGTAGTTGCACCCCACTGCCCAATGACCTCACGTCACGCCGTCAGATGTTGGTTCCGTCCCAAATGGCACCCTATTTCCTATATAGTGCCCTACTTTTGACCAGGGCCCATAGGGCAGTAATACACTATAAAAGGAATAGGGTGCCATTTGGGATGCATCCCTATTTTCACAGGAGCTCGGGACTTATGAAGAATCGCTTGATGCAATTTCACTGGGTTCTGAGAAGGTCGAGAGGCCAATATGAACATGTTCACTGATGGAGAAAGAATAGAATACAACAACAAGACGCTGTGGTGATTGTGACCTTGTTTTCTCACAGATGATGGCACTGTGTGTGCGTGCGCTCGAGCGTATACCTATCTGCATCATCTTCCAACAGCTGGTTAAACAATGCTACGTTTATTAGAGTCAGACTGCTGTGACTGTCGTCCATTTGTTGCAGTGTTAATACCCAGGATTTCAGCATGCCGTGCTCCCAACATGCACTGGGATTGTTGTGTGTCTACACTGGATGGCTAGCACGACTTCAGAGCTCTCCTGGCATGTAACTATGTAGCAAGCATTATGTGCTGTGCCTCTGCTTCAACCATAAACCTTCAGAGAGCTGGGGGATCGGCACTGTTCCGATGGCACTCACGCAAAGCACAGGATGTATGAATGGAAAGGCTACTAACACAGAAACAAAATCGCGCTCAATTGTTTGTATGTCTGTGAACAGCAGACAATAAAGCATAATAACTCTAACATATGTGAACAGATATAAAGGACATTTCTGAAATTAGGTTATATTATCAAAGAGGATAGCAATATTCTGTGGCTCTTTCATGAGGAGATTCAAACCAAACTGAAGTGGTAATACTGGCACTGATAATAATATGTAGAAAACCCCCATAATGAACAAACCCAGCTTGTTGCTGTTGTGGTTGTTTGTGTTTTTGTTGCAGCAGATCGTCTTTAGGGAGGTACCGTAACAGTTGCGGAACGGAAAACAGCATATTTAGTCTTATTTATAGTCAGTCTAATGCTGTGAAATCTAAGTCACGTCCAAAATGACATCCTATTCCCTACATAATGCACTACTTTTGACCAGATCCCTATGAGCCCTGGTCAAAAGTAGTGCGCTATATAGGTAACAGTGTGCCTTTTGGCAAGCATACATAATCGTGTTAGTAGGAGCTATTATTCAGAGCAAAGCCAGGCGTCCTCTAGCAGACGAGCAGACGAACCATGATACATCTCCTATTGCAGGGGTAGTCAACCCTGTTCCTGGAGTGCTGCAGGTACTTCAATACTTTGTCACAACTAGATACCACATGAGACCAACTGAGCTAATTGTCAGAGGAAGGACCGAAAAATTGTCAAAGACTCCAGTCAGCCAAGTTATAGACAGTTCTCTCTGCTACCACATGGCAAGCGGTACCGGAACACCAAGTCTAGGTCCAAAAGGCTCCTTAACAGCTTCTACCCCTAAGCCATAAGACTGCTGAACAATTCATCAAATGGCTGCCCGGACTATTTACATTGACACCTCCCCTCTTGTTTTTACACTGCTGCTACTCAATGTTTATCATCTATGCATAGTCACTTTACCCCTACCTACATGTACAAATTACCTCGACTTACCTGTTCCCCCGCACATTGACTCGGTACCGGTACCCCCTGTATATAGCCTCATTATTTTATTGTGTTACCTTTATTTTATTTTTTACTTTATTTAGTAAATATGTTCTTATTTCTTGAACTGCATTGTTGGTAAAGGGCCTGTAAGCATTGTAAGCATTTCACGATAAGGTTGTATTCGGCTCATGTGACAAATAAAATTTAAAAAATTTCAAATAAAATGTGATAATTGATCAGTTCAGTGATTGCCTAAATTCAACACACCTGGTCTTCCAGGTTGGTTAAATCAAAAACACGAATTACCTGCAGACCTCCAGGACCAGGGTTGCTTACCCATGTCCTATTGTCTGGCCAGGGACATGCTCCTGCTCGCATGAGGCAAGGGCTCCATCCCAGATTAAACCTATGTCTAATGTAGTGCACTACTTTTGAACAGGGCCTGTAATAGTGCACTATATAGGACATGAAGGTAGTCAATGCGGAAAATGTCAAGAACTTTGAACGTTTCTTCAAGTGAAGTCGCAAAAACGATCAAGCGCTATGATGAAACTGGCTCTCATGAGGACCGTCACAGGAAAGGAAGACCCTGAGTTACCTCTGCTGCAGAGGATAAGTTCATTAGAGTTAACTGCACCTCAAAAATTGCAGCCCAAATAAATGCGTCACAGAGTTCAAGGACCAGACACATCTCAACATCAACTGTTCAGAGGAGACTGTGTGAATCAGGCATTTGTGGTCGAATTGCTGCAAAGAAAGTACTACTAAGGGACATCAATAAGAAGAAGAGACCTGCTTGGGCCAAGAAACACGAGCAATGGACATTAGACCGTTGGAAATCTGTCCTTTGGTCTGATGAGTCCAAATTTGAGATGTTTGGTTCCAAACGCTGTGTCTTTGTGAGATGCAGAGTAGGTGATCGGATGATCTCCGCATGTGTGGTTCCCACCGTGAAGCATGGAGGAGGTGTTTTACTTGTGAGACTGTCAGTGATTTATTTAGAAAACATTTAACCAGCATGGATACCATAGTATTCTGTAGCGATACGCCATCCCATCTGTATTGCGCTTAGTGGGACTATCATTTGTTTTTCAACAGGACAATGACACAAGCAAGGGTTGCCTTCCAGAGAGACATCAGAGATTGTAACATTCTCTGTTTCACAGAAAAGTGTCTCTCTCAGGATATGTTGTTGGAATTGGTTCAGCCACCAGGCTTGTCCATGCATCGCGCCGACAGAGATAAACACTTCTTTGGGAAAAGGAAGGGCGGGGGTGTATGCTTCATGATTAATGACTCATAGTGTAATCATAACAAGTCCTTCTGCTCACCTGACCTAGAATTCCTTACAATCAAATGCCAGCCATATTACCTCCCAAGAGAATTCTCTTAAGTTATTGTCACAGCTGTGTACATTCCCCCTCAAGCAAACACCACGACGGCCCTCAAGGAACTTCACTGGACTCTATGTAAACTGGAAAACATATATCCTGAAGCTGCATTTATTGTAGCTGGGGATTTTAACAAAGCAAATTTGAGAACAAGGCTACCTAAATTCTATTAGCAAATTGATTGCAGTACTCGTGGCGGTAATACACTCGATCACTGCTACTCTAACTTCCGCAATGCATACAAAGCCCTCCCCCGCCCTCCCTTCGGTAAATCCGACCACGACGCCATCTTGCTCCTACCAGAAACTCAAACAGGATGTACCAGTGACTAGAACCATTCAATGCTGGTCTAACCAATCAGAATCCACGTTTCAAGATCGCTTTGATCACGCGGACTGGGATATGTTCCAGTCAGTCTCAGAGAACAAAATCGATCTATACGCTGACTCGTTGAGTGAGTTTAAATGGAAATGCATTGGAGATGTTGTACCCACTGTGACTATTAAAACCTACCCTAACCAGAAACCATGGATGGATGGCGGCATTCACGCAAAACTGAAAGCGCAAACCACCGCATTTAACTATGGAAAGAGGTCTGCGAATATGGCTGAATATAAACAGTGTAGTTATTCCATCCACAAGGCAAACAAACAAGCGAAATGCCGTAACAGGAACTAAGTGGAGTCGCAATTCAACAGCTCAGACACAAGACATTTGTGGCAGGGTCTACAGGAAATCACAGACTACAAAAAGAAAACCAGCCACGTCACAGACACCGATGTCACGCTTCCAGACAAACTAAACACCTTCTAGCCCGCTTTGAGGATAATGCAGTGCCACCATAACGGCCCGCTAACAAGGACTGCGCCCCCCCCTCTCCTTCTCCGTGGCCGACGTGAGTAAAACATATAAACGTGTTAACCCTCGCAAGGCTGCTGGCCCAGACGGCATCCCTGGCCGCGTCCTCAGAGCATGCGCAGACCAGCTGGCTGGTGTGTTTACGGACATATTCAATCTCTCCCTATCTCAGTCTGCTGTCTCCACATGCTTCAAGATAGCCATCATTGCTCCTGTACCCAAGAAGGCAAAGATAACTGAACTTAATGACAACCGCCCCGTAGCACTCACTTTTGTCATCATGAAGTGCTTTGAAAGACTAGTCAAAGATCATATCACCTCCACCTTACCGGCCGCCCTAGACCCACTTCAGTTTGCATACCGCCCCAACAGGTCCACAGAACGCAATCGCCATCCCACTGCACATGCCCTATCCCATCTGGACAAGAGGAATACCTATGTAAGGATGCTGTTCATTGACTACAGCTCAGCATTCAACACCATAGTACCCTCCAAGCTCATCATCAAGCTGGAGGCCCTCGGCCTTAACCCTTCCCTGTGCAATTGGGTCCTGGAATTTGACGGGCCGCCCACAGGTGGTGAAGATAGGAAACAACATCTCCACTTCACTGACCCTCAACATGGGGTACAAGGGTGCGTGCTCAGCCCCTTCCTGTACTCCCTGTTCACCCACAACTGAGTGGCCATGCAACCCTCCAACTCAATCATCAGGTTTGCAGACGACACAACAGTAGTGGGCTTGATTACCAACAATGACGAGACAGCTTACAGGGAGGAGGTGAAGGCACTCGGAGTTTGGTGTCAGGAAAAAAAAACTCTCACTCAACGTCAACAAAACAAAGGAGATGATCGTGGGCTTCAAAAAACAGCAGGTGGGAGCACCCCCCTATCCACATCGAAGGGACAGCAGTGGAGAAGGTGGATAGTTTTAAGTTCCTTGGCGTACACATCACAGACAAACTGAAATTGTCTACCCACACAGACAGTGTGGTGAAGAAGGCGCAACAGCGCCCTTCATCCTCAGGAGGCTGAAGAAATTTGGCTTGTCACCCAAAACCCTCACAATCTTTTACAGATGCACAATCGAGTGCATCCTGTCGGGCTGTATCACCGCCTGGTACGGCAACTGCACCGCCCTCAACCACAAGGCTCTCCAGAGGATGGTGTGGTTGGCACAACGCATCACAGGGGGCAAACTACCTGCCCTACATGACACCTACAGCACCCGATGTCACAGGAAGGTCAAAAAGGACAACAACCACCTGAGCCACTGCCTGTTCACACCGCTACCATCCAGAAGGTGAGGTCAGTACAGGTACATCAAAGCTGGGACCGAGAGACTGAAAAACAGCTTCTATCTCAAGGCCATCAGACTGCTAAACAGCAATCATTAACTCAGAGAGGCTGCTGCCTACATTGAGAGCCAATCACTGGCCACTTTAATAAAATGGATCACTAGTCACTTTAAACAATGCCACTTTAAATAATGTCACTTTTAAAAATGTTTACATATCTTACATTACTCATATCATATGTCTATACTGTATTTTATACCATCTATTGCACCTTGCCTATGCTGCCATATATTTATATGTACATATTCTCATTCACCCCTTCAGATTTTTATTTTTTCCAAATTCCATTTTATTTTTTCACAAATTCCGTTTTTTCTGTACATTTTTCTGAATTCTGTGTTTTACGATTTATGCAAATGTTATCATCATAAAGAGTGTCTAATAATGTGAATGAATAACAGTAAATGTGTAATGATATAACAACATTGCACTATTTTTTTTATCAAGGCAAGTGCTTCAATGCAGAGTTTCTACTGTGTTCCATTATAAATTTTAAAAAGTAATGCAAGAATCTAGGCAACAATGCAGCAAGCAATAGGCAAAACCTAGAGTTATACTTATGTAAAAAATAAAATAATAATAACGTTGCATTCATTGTTTTTTGTAAAATAGAGTGCTTCACATAAGTGTTTCATTATAAATGAAAAAAAAATCCAAAAGATTCATGCAAGACTCTATTGCTTTTCCATGGCTGGAGCCTGCCCACGGATCTTCTGTAGAACGGCACTCATATGTTGGTCGAACACACGGGGCAGGTGAGTTTGACGGAGGCTGCTGTCATTTTCGGGCAACGCTCCTCCCTGTTTGCAATGCTTCACTAGAAACAAGCCGTAGCTTTCTTTGCTTTTCTAAGGGGATGTCAGACTCGGTGCACACAGCCACAAAGTCCTGAATAAATTCTCGTCTTGAATCTGCTGATGCGCTTGCACTGGTAATGGTCGTTTGAAGAGGTATGCTCTGGCTAACACGGTGCTTTTCCTTGTTCTTCACATGGGCTTTAGACTTTAAGTGGTCATCACACGTATTTGTACGGGTCCAATCAATAGTATGTTGACAGAATTTGCAAAACAGCTTATCGCCTGACTCATAATAGTCCTTTGGGTATTGCTCTGCTCTGAATTTAGGGGTTAGAGTACTTTTCTTTTTTTTTTTTTTACGACTTGGCCGTCGTAGACGGCCTCTTCGACATGTTTCTCAAAGTGACAGCCAAGTTGTGAGGTGACGTAAGGGTCCTACGCACGACCGACCCCCCTCGAAAACAGAAGTATTTCTCTAGGCCTACTCGTCTGTAATTTTACAATTATGAAATCATTTTGGTTACTACAATAAATAGGCCCACTTCTGATTAAAAACAATTATCAATTTCAGCCAAATTATGGAAAATTCTGCAATATTCCTCGTTTTACAGTTAATTCCATTTTTATTACCAAATTCCGCGTCATTTTTTCACATCATGGAAATCATAAGGCCCCTGGAGTGCTGCATCAGATGACATGGCCTCCACAATCACCCGACCTCATCCCACTTGAGATGGTTTGGGATGAGTTGGACTGCAGAGTGAAGGAAAAGCACCCAAAAAGTGCTCAGCATATGTGGAAACTCCTTCAAGACTGTTGGAAAAGCATTCCAGCTGAAGCTGGATGAGAGAATGCCAAGAGTGATCCCATATGTGTTATTTCATAGTTTTGATGTCTTCACTATTATTCTACAATGTAGAAAATAGTCAAATTAAAGAAAAACCCTGGAATGAGTAGGTGTCTCAAACTTTTGACTGCTACTGTATGTTTCAGTTAAGATTGGATTTTTGACATTTATAGTAATAGTTATCAACTACTGCAGGGATGGAACATAACTCGCAAAAAATAGAGGTTGTGCTGGAAGCTGCAGAGAGGTATTTGGGTGTGCGAGACTTGACATCAGAAGAGTTACAGGGTGTGTTAAGTGGTGGTGTCCCATCCTTTCAGGCTGTTTGTCTGCGGAAGCACTAAATAGATTTAAATAGTTGAGTAGGGTATTTATTAATACTTTTTGTGAGTGTAATGTTAGATGGTAAGGTATTTATTGTATTTTATTTTTTGAATTTTTACTATTTTTTTCAAGCAAAGTATAAGGGAGTTATACTCCAGTCTAGTAGGTGGTGGTAATGCAACATTTTATTGGATGCCAACCTGCGTTAAACGTCATCGAAGAAGAAGAGGGGAACGATTTAAAAAAAGCAGTGGAACTGGCTTCGAGGTCCAAAGTTGAATTTGAGAGCACTGGGGCATACTTTCTGAGCACTCTAGGTCATCCATACAGCTGTGGAGATGTAAGATAGATGGAGATGGAAAGGTTTCAATACAGGTTGTCACTCTCAGACATGTTTCTGTCTCTATTGACAAGAATGTAAGGAATGCGCTACCATTTAATATGACCAATAAAATATGAGATGTGTAGGCTAGAGGTCGACCGATTAATCGGAATGGCCAATTAATTATGGCCGATTTCAAGTTTTCATAACAATCGGAAATCGGTATTTTTGTACACCGATTTGGTCGATTTTTTAAAATGTATTTTTACACCTTTATTTAACTAGGCAAGTCAGTTAAGAACACATTCTTATTTTCAATGACGGCCTAGGAACGGTGGGTTAACTGCTTTTGATTGACACATATGACATTCAAACAGCACCTGGTTAAATTGTACCCTGAACGTACTTCACAGAGATAATGACTGAGTAGTCAACGAGAGAATCTGATGAAGGAAAAGTAAAAAAGTGGCATTAAATTCATATAATTGGCTTCAAACTGTGACAGTCTCAGATAGTTAATGACTAAGTCTAAAAATGTAGCATGAAAAAGCCGTTCTCTATGAATTTTATATGGCAGAAATGGCAGAGTTCAGAGATAAATGGCCAGTGGTGATATTAGACATCCCTCAGACCAATTAGTATAGTGAAAAGATCCCCTCATAAATCAAAGATGGCCGTCTAGCTTCATCCTCGGGGAACCAAGATGACTGTTCTCACCTTCAGGAGTCCAAAGTGGACTCCAATGTGAAGATCCTTTCATTTCTACTGGATTCCCAACTTCCCAATCATGGCAAAATGGCTAGATTATAATACCACTAATTAATATAGAATGAATGAAGTGAACATATCAGTGAAATTTGCATTGATGGATGTAAATGTGAGGATGCAGACTCGCGCCAGAAATACATGTTTTTAAACTTAAATTGCCTATTTATTCATGTTCAGATGACAGATTGTGTTTATACGTGTTAGCAATGGTGGTTCTTTACATCCAGGCTTATATCGAGTCATTACATTGCTTATTTTGACTAAAAAACATGTTTTAGTTTGTAACACTTCTACCGTAACTATCCTGCGTGAGTCTCATGACATGATGGCGGGGTGTTCTACAGAGCGCGTCCACTACTTTATCTGTGTAGTGTGCGTGCAGTGGTTAGAATAATCTATTTTAAAATTCAAAAGGCATTCGCACATCTGAGCAATCCTTTTTGCAGGTGCCTGGTTACAGCTGCAGAGCTCTGACGAAGGCCGTGAGGCCGATACGTAAGCTTATCAAAGATCAGTGATACTATCAAGAGCAGTCTGCAGTTTCCTTTTTCCTTCATCTGGAATAATCTATTTTGAAATGTCAGTGACATAATAATACATTTCATGCTATTTAAAATGTAAAATATTATTACCAGTTACCATCATATTTGTTGATGTAAAATAAAAGTTTTTTTTGTATCTTGTTTTGAGGTGTCTTTTTTTGTTTCATGTGAGGATGGGAATGGTTCCACCTGTTATTGGTATTTCCAATGGGACCATTTCCTGTTTAGAGGTCTTCTCTGATCCAAAAAGTTGACCCGAACCTAAATGGACAGAAGGATAATCAGACCCGAACAGACACAATCATTTTATTAAAAAGGTGGACCTGGACCCGAACAATCCGACCCGAACCCAAATGGACCTGACGATAACTAGACCTAGACCCAAAACATACAGTTGAAGTCGGAAGTTTACATACACCTTAGCCAAATACATTTAAACTCAGTATTTCACAATTCCTAACATTTAATCCTGGTAAAAAGTCCCTGTCTTAGGTCAGTTAGGCTCACCACTTTATTTAAAGAATGTCAAATGTCAGAATAACAGTAGAGAGAATTATTTATTTCAGCTTTTATTTCTTTCATCACATTCACAGTGGGTCAGAAGTTTACATACACTCAATTAGTATTTGGTAGCAATGCCTTCAAATTGTTTAACTTGGGTCAAACATTTTGGGTAGCCTTCCACAAGCTTCCCACAATAAGTTGGGTGAATTTTGGCCCATTCTTCCTAACAGAGCTGGTGTACCTGAGTCAGGTTTGTAGGCCTCCTTGCTCGCACACGCTTTTTCAGTTCTGCCAACAAATGTTCTATAGGATTGAGGTCAGGGCTTTGTGATGGCTACTCCAATACCTTGACTTTGTTGTCCTTAAGCTAATATGCCACAACTTTGGAAGTATGCATGGGGTCATTGTCCATTTGGTAGACCTATTTGTGACCAAGCTTTAACTTCCTGACTGATGTCTTGAGATGTTGCTTCAATATATCCACATAATTTTCATGCCTCATGATGCCATCTATTTTGTGAAGTGCACCAGTCCCTCCTGCAGCAAAGCACCCGCAAAACATGATGCTGCCACCCCCGTGCTTCACGGTTGGGATGGTGTTCTTCGGCTTGCAAGCCTCACCCTTTTTCCTCCAAACATAACGATGGTCATTATGGCCAAACAGTTCTATTTTTGTTTCATCAGACCAGAGGACATTTCTCCAAAAAGTATGATCTTTGTCCCCATGTGTAGTTGCAAACCATAGTCTGGCTTTTTTATGGCGGTTTTGGAGCAGTGGCTTCTTCCTTGCTGAGCAGCCTTTCAGGTTATGTCGATATAGGACTCGTTTTACTGTGGATTACTCCAGCATCTTCACAAGGTCCTTTGCTGTTGTTCTGAGATTGATTTGCACTTTTCGCACCAAATTACGTTAATCTCTAGGAGACAGAACGTTTCTCCTTCCTGAGCGGTATGATGGCTGCGTGGTGCCATGGTGTTGATACTTGCGTACTATTGTTTGTACAGATGAACGTGGTACCTTCAGGCATTTGGAAATTGCTCCTAAGGATGAACCAGACTTGTGGAGGTCTCCAATTTTTTTTCTGAGGTCTTGGCTGATTTCTTTTGATTTTCCCATGATGTCAAGCAAAGAGGCACTGAGTTTGAAGGTAGGCCTTGAAAGGCATCCACAGGTACACCTCTAATTGACTCAAATTATGTCAATTAGCCTATCAGAAGCTTCTAAAGCCATGACATCATTTTCTGTATTTTTTCCAAGCTGTTTAAAGGCACAGTCAACTTAGTCTATGTAAACTTCTGACCCACTGGAATTGTGTCAAGTGAATTATAAGTTTGTAAACAATTGTTGGAAAAAATAGGTCAGGGACAAAGTTGTGGAGAAGTACAGATCAGGGTTGGGTTATAAACAAATATCCGAAATTGAAAGAATTTGGCACCACAACAAACCTGCCAAGAGAGGGCCACCCACCAACACTCATGGACCAGGCAAGGAGGGCATTGATCAGAGAGGCAACAAAGAGACCAAAGATAACCCTGAAGGAGCTGCAAAGCTCCACAGCAGATATTGGAATATCTGTCCATATGTAGCGGCTGTTGTCTTCCTCCTCGTCTGAGGAGGATAAGTTAGAAGGATCGGAGGACCAATGCGCAGCGTGGTAATTGTTCATCTTGTTTTAATAAAGGTGAACGCTCAAAATGCAAAACAACAAAAGTGACAACCGAAAACAGTTCTATCTGGTGCAGACACACAAAGACTGAAAACAACCACCCACAAAACCCAACAGAAAACAGGCTACCTAAATGTGGTTCTCAATCAGGGACAATGATTGACAGCTGCCTCTGATTGAGAACCATATCAGGCCAGACACAGAAAACCAACACAGAAATAGAAAACATAGATTACCCACCCAACTCATGCCCTGACCAACTAAAACAAAAGACAAAACAAAGGATCTAAGGTCAGAACGTGACACCATAGAATCACTTTAAGCCGTACACTCCACAGAGCTGGGCTTTACGGAAGAGTGGCCAGAAATAAGCCATTGCTTAAAGAAAAAAATAAGCAAACATGTTTGGTGTTCGCCAAAAGGCACGTGGGAGACTCCCCAAACTTATGGAAGAAGGTACTCTGGTCAGATGAGACCAAAATGTAGCTTTTTGGCTATCAAGGAAAATGCTATTTCTGGCACAAACCCAACACCTCTCATCACCCTGAGAATAACATCCCCACAGTGAAGCATGGTGGTGGCAGCATCATGCTGTGGGGATGTTTTTCATCGGCAGGGACTGGAAAACTGGTCAGAATTGAAGGAATGATGGATGGCGCTAAATACAGGGAAATTCTTGAGGGAAACCTGTTTCAGTCTACTAGAGATTTGAGACTGGGACAGAGGTTCACCTTCCAGCAGGACAACAACCCTAAGCATACTGCTAAAGCAACACTCCCGTCGTTTAAGGGGAAACATTTAATTGTCTTGGAATGGCTAAGTCAAAGCCCAGACCTCAATCCAATTGAGAATCTGTGGTATGACTTAAATATTGCTGTACACCAGTGGAACCCATCCAACTTGAAGGAGCTGGAGCAGTTTTGACTTGAAGAATTGGCAAAAATCCCAGTGATGTGCCAAGCTTATAGAAACATATCCCAAGAGACTTGCAGCTGTAATTGCTGTATAAGGAGACTCTACAAAGTATTGATTTGGGGGGGGGTGAAAAGTTATGCACACTCAAGTTTTCAGTTTTTTTGTCTTACTTCTTGTTTGTTTCACAAGAAAAAGCATCTTCAAAGTGGTCGGCATGTTGTGTAAATCAAATGATACAAACCCCCCCAAAATCTATTTAATTCCAGGTTGTAAGGCAACAAAATAGGAAAAATGCCAAGGGGGTGAATAATTTCGCAAGCCACTATGTTGGATATCCCTTCTATAAGGAAATTTAATAGAGTAAAATAAATATGGTATAGGCTATGCAGAGCCGTGGTTGGGTCCACTCGGGTCTATCAGCTGTAGTTACATAGAATCGAGACCTGATGACAATCAAACAGGACCGACCCGGACCCGGGGGAAAAGTTTGAACTTTGGACCCGGATCTTGGGTATTTGAGTTTGGGTGGACCCATGAAGCCCTCTATCTATTCTAAGTTGAAAGGGCTGGTCGTGTATGAACAATTGTATGCTCTCAGGTAAGCCTATTTCACTCCTGTTTGTGAGTCGTTCTGTAGTGTTTGCAGTTTTTATGTACATTTTGCATAGATGAAAACCATGGTATAGACAAATTGTTTAGAAAAATTACTTTGTTAATTAGTAACATCAATTGAACATTAAACTGCAATTTGTATATATTCTCGTAACACTATACATCATTAATCATTGCAATATCATTAGCTTTGTAAATTATCTGCTTTCTGACTATTTGATACATTATGCAGTCACTTCTAAATTTAGGTTACACTTTCATCCAAACTAAATCTAGCCTCTACCACATCGGACATTAGACATGATTGATCAGCACTATAATCTCTGGATCCTTCAACATCATTTCTTAAAGGAAGAAGACATTAAACAGGAATAGAACATGCGGCCCTTGATACAATTTCTGCAGAAGTCTTTGCATTATTCAAAAACATATTAATACATATGTCACAAGATCTCAATTATAAATTAATCCGTTCTCTATGGTGAAAACTAAAAGATATGGAAGCATCTCAAAAAATTCAAAAGTGGTATTAAAGTACCTGTTATTACCACTGTTTGGGCTATAATCCAATAAATGCCAATATTTTGGCAGTTAATTAACAAAAAACTCACACAGATTGCTTAGTGTTTACTCATATAATTTTACACTTCTGTAACTGCTAAACTTGGACATTACCAGAATATCTCCATTCATCCCATTTTTGTTTTGCCCATAATAATTTTCAATCAGAGACTGTGTAGGCATAACTCTTATACGATACAGGATATTCTAAGCAAGAATGGGATGAAAGGGAATGTTCTGAATGTGCAAATTCAGAAGATAGAGAAGAGTAATATAACAGTGAGTAAAACATGTAATTCACACAGATAACAAGAATAACTTTTTCCATGTAAGAATATAACTGTCATACACAATCTCTCTCTCTCTCTCTCTCTCTCTGTGTGAAAATCTGATCAGGAAAAGCATTTACAGAGCACATTTTAAAGACGCCCAAAACCTAGCGTTTTGCAATTATGTTAGCACAGCTAAAAACTGTTGATCTGATTAAAGAAGCAATAAAACTGGCCGTCTTTAGACTAGTTGAGTATCTGGAGCATCAGCATTTGTGGGTTTGATTACAGGCTCAAAATGGCCAGAAACAAATAACTTTTTTCTGAAACTCATCAGTCTATTCTTGTTCTGAGAAATGAAGTCTATTCCATGCGAGAAATTGCCAAGAAACTGAAGATCTCGTACAACGCTGTGTACTACTCCCTTCACAGAACAGCGCAAATTGGCTCTAACCAGAATAGAAAGAGTGGGAGGCCCTGGTGCACAACTGAGCAAAAGGACAAGTACATTAGAGTGTCTAGTTTGAGAAACAGATGCCTTACAAGTCCTCAACTGGCAGCTTCAATAAATAGTACCCATAAGACACCATTCTCAACGTCAACAGTGAAGAGGCGACTCTGGGATGCTAGCCTTCTTGGCCAGGGGTTTCTAATGATTAATTAGCCTTTTAAAATTATAAACTTGGATTAGCTACCACAACGTGCCATTGGAATACAGGTGTGATGGTTGCTGATAATGGGCCTCTGTACGCCTATGTAGATATTCCATTAAAAAATCTGTTGTTTCGAGCTACAATGGTCATTTACAACATTAACAATATCTACACTGTACTTTTGATCAATTTGATGTTATGTTAATGGACAAAAAAAAATTGTTTTTCTTTCAAAAACAAGGACATTTCTAAGTGACCCCAACCTATTCAATGGTAGTGTATGTAACATAATAAAGAAATCCTCATCAAAATCCATCAGTTTAAGCTACAGATATCTGTTTTTTGAATGGGCTGCCTCTCAATCTCCTGCATCCTCCTATGTCGGCCTTCCGCACCTGCGGTGGAAGGTGGCCGAGCTCCAACGGTGTTTGTCAAACCATGAGACATCCGAAAATCGGCCTTCTCATGAAAACGTCTGTAGCGTCTGAACGGTTTAGCCACTCTCTGGAAAAATGAGACTGTCACGAACACAATAGTGTTCTCCGTTTTGCTCTACGACCCCCACAAGTGTCACGGGACTCATCTGAAGGTAGACCCATACAAACAAATGGAAGTATAAGGAAGTTATGTGGCAAAAAGGGGGTTAAATATAAATATGTGTCCAAAAAACAAACATTTCCTGAGATTTCTTATTATCTCCTAGATATAGGACAGACACTTCAAAACCATATTCATTATTTTATTTTTTGCTGATTATGAATGTGTAATTCAATGTACTATCGTAGTAAAGCCAAAATTCTATATTTTATATACCTACAGGGGTCCAAAAAATTCAAAATCAAATAATAAATTATCCATGGTACAACCATCTTCAAACATTATCCATAACAGAGTTTGAGTATTCTCTCAGAGAATGACTGAGAGGATTAACAGTGTGGTCAGTTGACTTCCTGAGCTAAAGTATCAGTGTGTTAATGTTATGGCATCCTATGGTGTGATAATGGGACTACGTGTGTGTACATGGTCTGATCCCTTTAGCAGACCAGACACAGATCGCCCCCTCTCCTCCATCCAGCCCTCCTCCTCTCTCCTCCCCCGTCCTCCTGTCTATTCACCTTCCTCTCTGTGTTTATGCTTCTATGACCAGACAGATCCATCACCACACACTCCGCCAATAATTTTCCCCCTCCTCTCCAGTCCTCCACTCTCCCCACCCTCCTCTCCTCCATCCTCCCTCCTCCCCTCTCTATGCCCTCCACCCTCCTCATTCCCTCTCCTCTTCCGCCATCAAACCACCCTCCTCCTCACTCCCCCCTCCACATCTTTAGACCAGTGGTTTTCAACCTGAGGTCCACAGGGGTACTACAGGTGGTCCATAAAAAGTTGAAATGTTTTAAAGGTCCCGCACAGTCAAAATCAGGTTTTTATGAGATGATATTTGGATGAAACCAGATCAAAGTAGGACTACAAAAGTATAAAAAATTACTGTTGCTTCTAAATTGATAGAGTTTGATCATAAAGTTACTGGTCCCCCCCCCGTGTCAAACACTTCAGGAGGCGGGATTGTTAACTGCTTTTTGTGATGTCACCAAAAGTTTCTCAATTTAAAACACCAATGGTAACATCTTATTCTCTTACCTCATTTCAGCCAGCAGCATACCACCCTGCATACCACTGCTGGCTTGCTTCTGAAGCTAAGCAGGGTTGGTCCTGGTCAG
The DNA here is from genome assembly GCF_029448725.1 of Salvelinus fontinalis. NCBI lineage: Eukaryota > Metazoa > Chordata > Actinopteri > Salmoniformes > Salmonidae > Salvelinus > Salvelinus fontinalis. The sequence goes on from NC_074665.1 coordinate 73,142,300, forward strand.
TCCCTGGATGGGAGACCAGATGCTGCTGGAAGTGGTGTTGGAGGGCCAGTAGGAGGCACTCTTTCCTCTGGTCTAAAAAATATCCCAATGCCCCAGGGCAGTGATTGGGGACACTGCCCTGTGTAGGGTGCCGTCTTTCGGATGGGACGTGAAACGGGTGTCCTGACTCTCTGAGGTCATTAAAGATCCCATGGCACTTATCGTAAGAGTAGGGGTGTTAACCCCGGTGTCCTGGCTAAATTCCCAATCTGGCCCTCAAACCATCATGGTCACCTAATAATCCCCAGTTTACAATTGGCTCATTCATCCCCCTCCTCTCCCCTGTAACTACTCCCCAGGTTGTTGCTGCAAATGAGAACGTGTTCTCAGTCAACTTACCTGGTAAAAAATAAATGTAAGTACCGTCTTTTAACCAACATTGCAGAAGGCGTGTTCGCAGAGGTGCGTGGTTTACATAGCTGGATAGCTAGTCTATTGGTACCAAAATGTAACTGCAGTGTGTCAGGGGAAGGGTTGCCCAAAACTCCAATGCAGCTGTCATGTCATTATTACAAGAGGCATGCCAAACGGAAGAGTCCAAGGCGATTTCAAATAAATGTCAAGGTAAAAAAAAAGTCAAGGTAAGCTCCCCTCCCACTAAGTCTGTCTTTTCAGTAGTTTGACAAAGAAAAATTATGTTTCAAAAATTTTAAAATCAATTTCTACAGGGAGAAAATATTGTGGGTGATGTTTTTGTCACTAAAAAGGGCATTTTTACACGGGAATCGGAATGACTGTTAGGTAGTGATGTTACATTTTATACTGGAGCTCTGGGGCATGTGTCGAAATCGCTAAGAAGTCTGCTTCGAAACAGCACGTGATCAATTGTATTGGCCTGCCTGCCGACTTGAAATACTTCTTACTGGCTATCGCGGTCATGTCGCTGCTGTAGCTAAAGTGGCATTTAAAAAATACAAATAAACGTATACCACCAAGGTGGCTTAGCAGTTCAGACGTATTTTTCCGTGTTGTCGTGTCGTGTCCTGTATATATATATATTTACACCTTTTCTTCACATATCTTTTATTTACTTTATTATCCAAGAACTCAACTACAAAAGCTTTCCTGCAAAAGCTTTCCTGCAACCCGCTTCACCAATTACAATAAGTACTATTTACCTCAATCTGAAAATCCATCGTGGAAGATAGCCAGGGGCTAATTCAGAAGCTAGCCTGAAAGCTAATCCAGAAGCTACTCCGATAGCTAGCCAGAAGCTAATCTGTAGCTGCCCCGAAATTAGCCGGTTTGCTGGCTAGCGTTGGTGTTTCAGCTGCCCACGTTTTTGCGGTCATCAGCTATTCCTCTAGCTCGATAATCTACCGGCACTTTTGTGCAACGCGACTCGGACCGGAGCATTCCGGGACTTTTTTTCTCTCAGTTTCCCCGGATTCCAACCGCAGCCTCTGGACACTTGCACCTTGATTTCGCAGCTAGCTAGCTGCATACCGTGTGACTATTGGCTTACGTCGACCCCGGAGCTAACTCAAATCATGCTGGAGCTAGCCAGCTGAGGAGTTCCATCACCATCCGGACCCGCTTCTTTGTTGCTGCTGCAGATACGGAACCCCACCGGGCCTTCACGACTGACTGCCGACGTTATCTGCCCGAGGGATTTATCCAACCGGCACCTCCGTCCCGGCGTTACCTGAACGCTCATCTGAGGCCCGCTAATCGTTAGCTGTCTTATCGGCTGCTATCTGAACAAAACCCCACTACACGGAACCTACCGACGGAAACGCACGAGGTATCTACAAACAGACCTCCATCCTATGCTGCTACCGATAGCCATATACCCGGCCAGCTGTCTGGATCGCCACGACCCCAACCAACCTCTACTCACTGGACCCTTATTTATCACTCGATTAAGCTTGCCTCTCCTTAATGTAAATATGCCTTGTCCATTGCTGTTCTGGTTAGTGTTTATTGGCTTATTTCACTGTAGAGATTCTAGCCCTGCTCTCTATACCATATCCAACCCTGCAGTTCCACCACCCACATATGCGATGACATCACCTGGTTTCAATGATGTTTCTAGAGACAAGATCTCTCTCATCATCACTCAATACCTAGGTTTACCTCCACTGTATTCACATCCTACCATACCTTTGTCTGTACATTATTCCTTTAAACTATTTTATCGCCCCCAGAAACTTCCTTTTACTCTCTGCTCTGGTAGCTCTAGGCGACCAATTCTCATAGCTTTTAGCCGTACCATTATCCTACTTCTCCTCTGTTCCTCTGGTGATGTAGAGGTGAATCCAGGCCCTGCAGTACCTGGCTCCACTCCTATTCCCCAGGCGCTCTCTTTTGATGACTTCTGTAACCGTAATAGCCTTGGCTTCATGCATGTTAACATTAGGAGCCTCCTCCCTAAGTTTGTTCTGTTCACTGCTTTAGCACACTCTACCAACCCGGATGTTTTAGCCGTGTCTGAATCCTGGCTTAGAAAGACCACCAAAAATTCAGACATTTTTATCCCCAATTACAATATTTTCAGACAAGATAGAACGGCCAAAGGGGGCGGTGTTGCAATCTACTGCAAAGACTGCCTGCAGAGTTCTGTTATATTATCCAGGTCTGTTCCCAAACAATTTGAACTTCTACTTTTAAAAATCCACCTCTCTAAAAACAAGTCTCTCACCGTTGCCGCCTGCTATAGACCACCCTCTGCCCCCAGCTGTGCTCTGGACACTATATGTGAACTGATTGCCCCCCATCTATCTTCAGAGCTCGTGCTGCTAGGTGACCTAAATTTGAACATGCTCAACACCCCAGCCACCCTACAATCTAAGCTTGATGCCCTCAATCTCACACAAATTATTAATGAACCTACCAGGTACCACCCTAATTCCGTAAACACGGGTACCCTCATAGATATCATCCTAACAAACTTGCCCTCCAAATACACCTCTGCTGTTTTTAACCAAGATCTCAGCGATCACTGCCTCATTGCCTGCATCCGTAATGGGTCAGCGGTCAAACGACCTCCACTCATCACTGTCAAACGCTCCCTGAAACACTTCAGCGAGCAGGCCTTCCTAATTGACCTGGCCGGGGTATCCTGGAAGGATATTGATCTCATCCCGTCAGTAGAGGATGCCTGGTCATTTTTTAAAAATGCCTTCCTCACCATCTTGAATAAGCATGCCCCATTCAAGAAATTTAGAACCAGGAACAGATATAGCCCTTGGTTCTCTCCTGACCTGACTGCCCTTAACCAACAGAAAAACATCCTATGGCGTTCTGCATTAGCATCGAACAGCCCCCGTGATATGCAACTTTTCAGGGAAGCCAGAAACCAATATACACAGGCAGTTAGAACAGCCAAGGCTAGCTTTTTCAAGCAGAAATTTGCTTCCTGCAACACAAATTCAAAAAAGTTCTGGGACACCGTAAAGTCCATGGAGAATAAGAACACCTCCTCCCAGCTTCCAACCGCCCTGAAGATAGGAAACACTGTCACCACCGACAAATCCACTATAATTGAGAATTTCAATAAGCATTTTTCTACGGCTGGCCATGCTTTCCACCTGGCTACCCCTACCCGGGACAACAGCACTGCCCTCCCCTCTGCTACTCGCCCAAGCCTTCCCCATTTCTCTTTCTCCCAAATACAGTCAGCTGATGTTCTTAATGAGCTGCAAAATCTGGACCCTTACAAATCAGCCGGGCTAGATAATCTGGACCCTTTCTTTCTAAAACTATCTGCTGAAATTGTTGCCACCCCTATTACTAGCCTCTTCAACCTCTCTTTCGTGTCGTCTGAGATACCCAAAGATTGGAAAGCAGCTGCGGTTATCCCCCTCTTCAAAGGGGGGGACACCCTTGACCCTAACTGCTACAGACCTATATCTATCCTACCCTGCCTTTCTAAGGTCTTCGAAAGCCAAGTCAACAAACAGATTACCGACCATTTCGAATCACACCACACCTTCTCCGCTATGCAATCTGGTTTCAGAGCTGGTCATGGGTGCACCTCAGCCACGCTCAAGGTCATAAACGATATCGTAACCGCCATCGATAGGAAACAATACTGTGCAGCCGTATTCATTGACCTGGCCAAGGCTTTTGACTCTGTCAATCACCACATCCTCATTGGCAGACTCGACAGCCTTGGTTTCTCTAATGATTGCCTCGCCTGGTTCACCAACTACTTCTCTGATAGAGTTCAGTGTGTCAAATCGGAGGGTCTGTTGTCCGGGCCTCTGGCAGTCTCTATGGGGGTGCCACAGGGTTCAATTCTTGGACCGACTCTCTTCTCTGTTTACATCAATGATGTCGCTCTTGCTGCTGGTGATTCTCTGATCCACCTCTACGCAGACGACACTATTCTGTATACTTCTGGCCCTTCTTTTGACACTGTGTTAACAACCCTCCAGGCGAGCTTCAATGCCATACAACTCTCCTTCCGTGGCCTCCAACTGCTCTTAAATACAAGTAAAACCAAATGCATGCTCTTCAACCGATCGCTGCCTGCTCCGGCCCGCCTGTCCAACATCACTACTTTGGACGGCTCTGACTTAGAATATGTGGACAACTACAAATACCTAGGTGTCTGGTTAGACTGTAAACTCTCCTTCCAGACCCACATCAAACATCTCCAATCCAAAGTCAAATCTAGAATTGGCTTCCTATTCCGCAACAAAGCATCCTTTACTCATGCTGCCAAACATACCCTTGTAAAACTGACCATCCTACCAATCCTCGACTTCGGTGATGTCATTTACAAAATAGCCTCCAAAACCCTACTCAATAAATTGGATGCAGTCTATCACAGTGCCATCCGTTTTGTCACCAAAGCCCCATATACTACCCACCACTGCGACCTGTACACTCTCGTTGGCTGGCCCTCGCTTCATACTCGTCGCCAAACCCATTGGTTCCAGGTCATCTACAAGACCCTGCTAGGTAAAGTCCCCCCTTATCTCAGCTCGCTGGTCACCATAGCAGCACCTACCCGTAGCACGCGCTCCAGCAGGTATATCTCTCTAGTCACCCCCAAAACCAATTCTTCCTTTGGACGCCTCTCCTTCCAGTTCTCTGCTGCCAATGACTGGAACGAACTACAAAAATCTCTGAAACTGGAAACACCTATCTCCCTCACTAGCTTTAAGCACCAGCTGTCAGAGCAGCTCATAGATTACTGCACCTGTACATAACCCATCTACAATTTAGCCCAAACAACTACCTCTTTACCTACTGTATTTATTTATTAATTTATTTTGCTCCTTTGCACCCCATTATTTCTGTCTCTACTTTGCACTTTCTTCCAATGCAAACCAACCATTCCAGTGTTTTTTTTAGTTTTTATTTTACTTGCTGTGTTGTACTCACTTCGCCTCCATGGCCTTTTTATATTTTTATTTATTTATACATATATCTGTTTGCCTTCACCCCCCTTATCTCACCTCACTTGCTCACATTGTATATACTGTAGACTTATTTTTTTCACTGTATTATTGACTATATGTTTGTTTTTACTCCATGTGTAACTATGTGTTGTTGTATGTGTCGAACTGCTTTGCTTTATCTTGGCCAGGTCGCAATTGTAAATGAGAACGTGTTCTCAATTTGCCTACCTGGTTAAATAAAGGTTAAATAAATAAATAAATAAATAAAATAAATAAATAAATAAAAATCAATGATGTCTGAATCTTTGTTTTGTCGAACAACCACCTGATCGGTTTGGTATTGGTTTCGGTACAAGACAAAAGGCGTATGCGAAGTCCTCTATAATAATTTGGTTGTTCTAAATTATTTTTATCAGCAGGTGCCACTAGTGAACACTGTGTTGATCGAAGCCTCGCTTAATGAACCTAAAGTATTTTCAACAATTGGCTGGAAATGCTCAATGCTTCAGGAAACTTATTTTCCCCATCACTACTGTTTGGGACCTTTAATATTTTTTTTATCTGTTGCATTCACTGATAACACTAACTCAAAATTTGACCGCCAAGATACTTCATGTTTAAAAGATGCCCGACTCCGCAAATGGTGATCTTCAAGAGCTTTTGATGGTGAATTTGGTGGTCCCCGGAATGGAAAAGATTAATTCTGACTACGGTCTCTTAACCCTCACACTGACACCTGACTGAAGATCAAGCCTGACCACATCAGTCACTGGCTTCATCAATAAGTGCATTGATGACGTCGTCCCACAGTGACTGTACGTACATATCCCAACAGGTCAACAATCACAAGGCCGCAGGGCCAGACGGATTACGAGGACGTGTACTCCGAGCATGCGCTGACCAACTCGCAAGTGTCTTCACTGATATTTCAACCTCTCCCTGTCCTTAGTCTGTAATACCAACATGTTTCAAGCAGACCACCATAGTCCCTGTGCCAAATAACATTAAGGTAACCTTCTTAAATGACTACGGACCCGTAGCACTCACGTCGGTAGCCATGAAGTGCTTTGAATGGCTGGTCATGGCTCACATCAACACCATTATCCCAGAAACCTTAGACCCACTCCAATTTGCATACCTCCCCAACAGATCCGCAGACGATGCAATCTCTATTGCACTCCACACTGGCCTTTCCCAGCTGGACAAAAGGAACACCTATGTGAGAATGCTATTAATTGACTACAGCTCAGAGTTCAACACCATAGGGCACTTAAAACTCATCACTAAGCTAAGGACCCTGGGACTAAACACCTCCCTCTGCAACTGGATCCTGGACTTCCTGACAGGCCGTCCCCAGGTGGTAAGGGTAGGTAATAGAGGTCGACTGATTAATCAGAATGGCCGATTAATTGGGGCTGATTTCAAGTTTTCATAACAATCTGTAATCAGCATTTTTGGACACCGATTATGGCCGATTACATTGCACTCCACGAGGAGACTGCGTGGCAGGCTGACTACCTGTTACGCGAGTGCAGCAAGGAGCCAAGGTAAGTTGCTAGCTAGCATTAAACTTATCTTACATAAAACAATCAATCTTAACATAATCACTAGTTAACTACACATGGTTGATGATATTACTAGTTTATCTAGCTTGTCCTGCGTTACATATAATCGATGCGGTGTCTGTTAATTTATCATCGAATCACAGCCTACTTCACCAAACGGTTGATGATTTAACAAGCGCATTTGCAAAAAAAGCACTTTCGTTGCACCAATGTGTACCTAACCATAAACATCAATGCCTTTCTTAAAATCAATACACAAATATATATTTTTAAACCTGCATATTTAGTTAATATTGCCTGCTAACATGAATTTCTTTTAACTAGGGAAATTGTGTCACTTCTCTTCCATTCTGTGCAAGCAGAGTCAGGGTATATGCAGCAGTTTGGGCCGCCTGGCTCGTTGCGAACTGTGTGAAGACCGTTTCTTCCTAACAAAAAACGTAATTTATTTGCCAGAAATTTACATAATTATGACATAACATTGAAGGTTGTGCAATGTAACAGCAATGTTTAGACTTAGGGATGCCACCCGTTAGATAAAATACGGAACGGTTCCGTATTTCACTGAAATAATAAAAGTTTTGTTTCGAAATGATAGTTTCCGGATTTGACCATATTAATGACCTAAGGCTCGTATTTCTGTGTGTTATTATAGTATAATTAAGTATATGATTTGATAGAGCAATCTGACTGTGCGGTGGTAGGCAGCAGCAGGCTCGTAAGCATTCATTCAAACAGCACTTTACTGCATTTGCCAGCAGCTCTTCGCTGTGCTTCAAGCATTGCTGTGTTTATGACTTCAAGCCTATTAACTCCCGAGATTGGACTGGCAATACTATAGTGCCTATAAGAACATCCAATAGTCAAAAGTATATGAAATACAAATGGTATAGAGAGAAATAGCCCTATAATTCCTATAATAACTACAACCTAAAATTTCTTACCTGGGAATATTGAAGACTCATGTTAAAAGGACCCACCAGCTTTCATATGTTTTCATGTTCTGAGCAAGGAACTTAAACGTTAGCTTTTTTACATGGCAAATATTGCACCTTTACTTTCTATTCCAACACTTTGTTTTTGCTTTGTTAAATATATTATATATATATATATATATAAATAAATATATAAATATATATATATTTATATATTATATATATATATATTTATATAAATATATATTTATATATATAATTATATATTTATATAAATATATATTTATATATATAATTATATATATATAAATATATATATATACATATATTTATATAAATCGGTCGATTTAATCGGTATCGGCTTTTTTTGGTCCTCCAATAATCGGTATCGGCGTTGAAAAATCATAATCGGTCGACCTCTAGTAGGTAACATAGGTTTCCAAGATGGCAGCGCAGTAGGACGTGTATATCTGTCTTTGTCTTATCCTATGTCTTATCCCGTGTAAATAGACGGTCTTTTTTGTATATATCTTAATCTCTCTTTCTACCTACGAACTAAATATACTTTCCTGCAACTCGCCTCACGCAATGTGGTACGGATCTGCTATTTTTATTTCTTATAACTGGAACTTCCATCAGGAGCTAGCCAGCTAACCAGCTGCTAGTTTTTGTTAGCCACGGCTAGCGGTCCTCGCCTTTTTCTTCCCCGGCATTAGTCAGCCTTAGCTTAGACAATCACCTGTCAGTCTGCAAAACGCGATATCAACCCAGAGCATATCGGACTGCTTCTCTCTATCATATCACCGGATTCCTGCCGCTCTGGATCATTACACCGGATCATTACTCCGGATCATCACAGCTAGCTTGTGGCTACTGTTAGCTAACGCCTATGTCCCGAAGCAAGCACCAGCTAGCCTTGAGATAGCCTTGAGCTAGGCCCATATACCAGCTAATTCTAGGGCTACAATACCTCCCTTGCCAATTGGCCTGGACCCTTTATTGTCGACACGGTGCCGACGTGATCGCCCGGTGTGGTCTCAACAGGCTATTCTGTTACGATATTGCCGAAAAACCATCTACCAGCCCCGGCCCGCTAGCTTTTCTGAATGCTTTGTCCCCTGCTCGCCTAGCGTGGTAGTGACTACCGAACAGCACCCTGACTCACCTATTGCTGCTCTTTTGACCCTATGATCACTCGGCTATACAGCTGATGCCTAACTGGCCCATTCATCGCCATTCATCCGTTGTTGTCATAGCTCTCCTGATCAACACCTGTGATTCCTTTATGCCTCTCTCGAATGTCAATATGCCTTGTCTACTGCTGTTTTGGCTAGTCTTTATTGTTTTATTTCACTGTAGAGCCCTTACTCCCGCTCAAAATGCCTTAGATAGCTCTTTTGTCCCACCCCACACACATGCAAAGACCTCACCTAGGATAACTGATGCCTCCAGAGACAACCTCTCTCATTGTCACCCAACGCATAGGTTTACCTCTACTGCACTCACATTCTACCATACCCTTGTCTGTACATTATGCCTTGAATCTATTCTACCACGCCCAGAAATCTGCTCCTTTTATTCTCTGTCCCCAACGCACTAGACGACCAGTTCTTATAGCCGTCGGCTGTACCCTCATCTTACTCCTCTGTTCCTCTGGTGATGTAGAGGTTAACCCAGGCCCTGTAGCCCCCAGTTCAACTCCTATTCCCCAGGCGCTCTCATTTGTTGACTTCTGTAACCGTAAAAGCCTTGGTTTCATGCATATTAACATCAGAAGCCTCCTCCCTAAGTTTTTTTTTACTGCTTTAGCACATTCCGCCAACCCTGATGTCCTAGCTGTGTCTGAATCCTGGCTTAGAAAGGCCACCAAAAATTCAGAAATGTCCATCCCCAACTACAGCATTTTCCACCAAGAAAGAACTGCCGAAGGGGGTGGAGTTGCAATCTACTGCAGAGATAGCAGAGTGACAGAACTGCAGAGTTCTGCCATGCTATCCAGGTCTGTGCCCAAACAGTTTGAGCTTCTACTTTTAAAAATCCACCTTTCCAGAAATAAGTCTCTCACTGTTGCCGCTTGTTATAGACCCCCCTCAGCCCTTAGCTGTGCCCTGGACAACATATGTGAATTAATTGCCCCCCATTTATCTTCAGAGTTTGTACTGTTAGGTGACCTAAACTGGGATATGCTTAACACCCCGGCCGTCCTACAATCTAAGCTAGATGCCCTCAATCTCACACAAATTATCATGGAACCTACCAGGTACAACCCTAAATCCGTAAATACGGGCACCCTCATAGATATCATCCTGACCAACCTGCCCTCTAAAAACACCTCTGCTGTCTTCAACCAGGATCTCAGTGATCACTGCCTCATCGCCTGCGTCCGTAATGGGTCCGCGATCAAACACCACCCCTCATCACTGTCAAACGCTCCCTAAAACACTTCAGCCAGCAGGCCTTTCTAATCAACCTGGCCCAGGTATCCTGGAAGGATATTGACCTCATTCCGTCAGTAGAGGATGCCTGTTTATTCTAAAAGTGCTTAACCTCACCATCTTAAATAAGCATTCCCCATTGAAAAATTGTAGAACTAAGCACAGATATAGCCCTTGGTTCACTCCAGACCTGACTGCCCTTGACCAGCACAAAAACATTGTGTGAAGTACTGCATTAGCATCGACAAGCAAATTTTCAGGGAAGTTAGGAACCAATATACTCAGTCAGTTAGGAAAGCTAAGGCTAGCTTTTTCAAACAGAAATGTGCATCCTGTAGCAGAAACTCCAAAAAGTTCTGGGACACTCTAAAGTCCATGAAGAGTAAGAGCACCTCCCCCCAGCTGCCCATTGCACTGATGCTAGGAAACACTGTCACCACCGATAAATCTATGATAATCGAGAATTTCAATAAGCATTTTTCTACGGCTGGCCATACTTTCCACCTGGCTACCCCTACCCTGGTCAACAGCTCTGCACCCCCCACAGAAACTTGCTCAAGCCTCCCCCATTGCTCCTTCACCCAAATCCAGATAGCTGATGTTATGAAAGAGCTGCAAAATCTGGACCCCTACAAATCAGCTGGGCAAGACAATCTGGACCCTCTCTTTCTAAAATGATCTGCGGCAATTGTTGCAAGCCCTATTACTAGCCTGTTCAACCTTTCTTTGGTATCGTCTGAGATCCCCAAAGATTGGAAAGCTGCCGCGGTCATCCCCCTCTTCAAAGGGGGAGACACTCTAGACCCAAACTGTTACAGACCTATATCTATCCTACCCTGCCTTTCCAAGGTCTTCGAAAGCCAAGTTAACAAACAGATCACCGACCATTTCGAATCTTTGACTTCGGCAATCTCATTTACAAAATAGCCTCCAACACTCTACTCAGCAAATTGGATGCCGTCTATCACAGTGCCATCTGTTTTGTCACCAAAGCCTCATATACTACCCACCACCTGACCTGTATGCTCTCGTTGGCTGGCCCTCGCTGCATATTCGTCGCCAAACCCACTGGCTCCAGGTCATCTATAAGTCTTTGCTAGGTAAAGCCCCGCCTTATCTCAGCTCACTGGTCACCATAGCAACACCCACCCGTAGCACGCGCTTCAGCATGTATATTTCACTGGTCATCCGCAAAGCCAACACTTGCTTTGGCCGCCTTTCCTTCCAGTTCTCTGCTGCCAATGACTGGAACGAATTGCAAATATCACTGAAGCTGGAGTCTTATATCTACCTCACTAACTTTAAGCATCAGCTGTCAGAGCAGCTTATCGATCACTGCACCTGTACACAGCCCATCTGTAAATAGCCCACCCAACTACCTCATCCCCATATTGTTATTTTTTTCTCTCTCTTTTGCATCCCAGTATCTCTACTTGCACATAATCATCTGCACATCTATCACTCCAGTGTTAATGCTAAATTGTAATTATTTCGCCTTTATGGCCTAATTATTGCCCTACCTCACTACTCTTACTACATTTGCACACACTGTATATGGATTTTTCTATTGTGTTATGACTGTTCGTTTGTTTACCCCATGTGTAACGCTGTGTTATTGTTTTTGTCGCACTGCTTTGCTTTATCTTGGCCAGGTCGCAGTTGTAAATGAGAACTTGTTCTCAACTGGCCTACCTGGTTAAATAAAGGTGAAATTAAAAAAAATAAAACACTGACACCTGACTGAAGATCAAACCTGACTACTGTCTGTTAACCCTCACACTGACACCTGACTGAAAGGCAAGCCTGACTACTGTCTGTTAACCCTCACACTGACACCTGACTGAAAGGTAAGCCTGACTACTGTCTGTTAACCCTCACACTGACACCTGACTGAAAGGCAAGCCTGACTACTGTATGTTAACCCTCACACTGACACCTGACTGAAAGACAAGCCTGACTACTGTCTGTTAACCCTCACACTCACACCTGACTGAAAGGCAAGCCTGACTACTGTCTGTTAACCCTCATACTGACACCTGACTGAAAGGCAAGCCTGACTACTGTATGTTAACCCTCACACTGACACCTGACTGAAGATCATTCCTGACTACTGTATGTTAACCCTCACACTGACACCTGACTGAAAGGCAAGCCTGACTACTGTCTGTTAACCCTCACACTGACACCTGACTGAAGCTCATTCCTGACTACTGTCTGTTAACCCTCACACTGACACCTGACTTAAAGGCAAGCCTGACTACTGTCTGTTAACCCTCATACTGACACCTGGTGATTTGGTGGTCACCGGAATGGAAAAGGTTGTGAACCGCTGCACTAGACAGACTGAGACACCCAGCAGTGATGCACATTGATTAGTGAGGGCATGGAAGGGGCATGGATGGAGCCATGTCTGCACATAACCCAGACCACCATCAGTTTAAGGTTGCGTCCAAAATGGCATCCTATTACTGCACTACAAAGGGAATAAAGTGCCATTTGGGACTCACAGTATAAACTGTCAAGGCGATGGGTCCTTTTCCTCTGGAATATAAGAAGCACACATAACCAACCCATAAAGTAAAATGCAACATTCATTTATGGACAATTATGTAAACTTTAACATTGATTTATCCTGGAATAGATGTTGTTCAATTGGTAATATACATTTTTGTTCTAACTCCTCTTAAGGGAAAAGTAATCAGATTACGTTACTGAGTTTGGGTAATCCAAAAGTTACATTACTGATTAACATTTTGGACAGCTACACTATTTATACAAAAGTATGCGGACCAACCTTCATTCGGCTATTTCAGCCATACCCGTTGCTGACAGTTGTATAAAATCGGGCACACAGCCATGCAATCTCCATAGACAAACATTGGCAGTAGAATGACTTTACTGAAGAGCTCATTGACTTTCAAAGTGGCACCGTCATAGGATGCCACCTTTCCAACAAGTCAGTTTATCAAATTTCTACCGTGCTAAGAGCTGCCACGGTCAACTGTAAGTGCTGGTATTGCGAAGTAGAAACGTCTAGGAGCAACAAAGGCTCAGCCACAAAGTGGTAGGCCACACAAGCTCACAGAACAGGGCCTAAGAGTACTGAAGCACGTAGCACGTAGCACATAAAAACAATACTCACTACCAAGTTCCAAACTGCCTCTGGAGTCAATGTCAGCACAATAACATTTCATTGGGAGCTTCATGAAATGGGTTTCAATGGCCGAGCAGCAGTACACAAGCCTAAGATCACCATGTGCAATGCCAAGCGTCGGCTGGAGTGGTATAAAGCTCACCGCCATTGGAGCAGTGGAAACATGCTCTCTGGAGTGATGAATCACACTTCCCAATCTGACAGTCCGACAGACACATCTGGGTTAGGCAGATGCCAGGAGAACTCTACCTGCCCGAATGCATAATGCCAACTGTAAAGTTTGGTGGGGGAGGAATCATTTTTTCATGGTTCAGGCCTCTTAGTTCCAGTGAAGGGAAATCTTAACATACAACGACATTCTAGATGATTCTGTGCTTCCAACTTTGTGGCAACAGTTTGGGGAAGGCCTTTTTCTGTTTCAGCATGACAATGCCCCTGTGCACAAAGTGAGGTCCATAATGAAATGGTTTGTCGATCTATTTAGAAGAACTTGCCTGACCTGCAAAGAGCCCTGACCTCAACCCCATCGAACACCTTTGGGATGAATTGGAACGCCGAATGCGAGCCAGGCCTAATCCCCCAACATCAGTGCCCGACCTCACTAATGCTCTTGTGGCTGAATGGAAGCAAATCCCCACATCAATGTTCCAACATCTAGTGAAATGTCTTCCCAGAAGAGTGGTCGCTGTTATGACATCAATGTTCCAACATCTAGTGAAATGTCTTCCCAGAAGAGTGGTCGCTGTTATGACATCAATGTTTCAACATCTAGTGAAATGTCTTCCCAGAAGAGTGGTCGCTGTTATGACATCAATGTTCCAACATCTAGTGAAATGCCTTCCCAGAAGAGTGGTCGCTGTTATGACATCAATGTTCCAACATCTAGTGAAATGCCTTCCCAGAAGAGTGGTCGCTGTTATGACATCAATGTTCCAACATCTAGTGAAATGCCTTCCCAGAAGAGTGGTCGCTGTTATGACAGCAAAGGGGGTTCAGCTCCATATTAATGCCCATGATTTTGGAATGAAATGCTCGACCAGCGGGTGTCCACATACAGTTACACTACACTAAAAAGTCTTTGCTCGGTAAAGCTCCGCCTTATCTCAGCTCACTGGTCACGATAACAACACCCACCCGTAGCACGCGCTCCAGCAGGTATATCTCACTGGTCATCCCCAAAGCCAACACCTCTTTGGCCGCCTTTCCTTCCAGTTCTCTACTGCCAATGACTGGAATGAATTGCAAAAATCGCTGAAGCTGGAGACTTATATCTCCCTCACTAACTTTAAACATCAGCTATCTGAGCAACTAACCGATCGCTGCAGCTGTACGTAGCCCATCTGTAAATAGCCCATCCAATCTACCTCATCCCCATATTGTTTCTATTTACTTTTCTGCTCTTTTGCACACCAGTATTTATACTTGCACATCATCATCTGCACATCTATCACTCCAGTGTTAATTTGCTAAATTGTAATTACTACGCTACTATGACCTATTTATTGCCTTACCTCCTCATGCCATTTGAACACACTGTATATTGACTTTCTTTTGTCTATTGAGTTATTAACTGTACGCTTGTTTATTCCATGTATAACTCTGTGTTGTTGTTTGTGTCGCACTGCTTTGCTTTATCTTGGCCAGGTCGCAGTTGTAAATGAGAAGTTGTTCTTAACTAGCCTACCTGGTTAAATAAAGGTGAAATTAAAAACAAATAAATAAAATAAAAAACATTACCAAAAGTAAAAGATTACATTTTGAAAGTTGCCTACCCAATCCTGCTTACCAGTAGCAGCAGGTTCCCATTGCCAGGTATAGTTTGCATCCAAAATGGCACCCTATTCCCTATATAGTGTGCTACTTTAGACCAGAACCATGGTCAAAAGTAGTGCACTATTTATGAAATAGGGTGCCATTTGCCATTCACCATGAACACCACTTTCTTCTTTCCCTGACCTGACAGTCAGTCTGATAATGGGCATTATTCATCAGCAGTTCATTAATCTCACAGCATTGTCATCAGATGAGGAAACTACATCCATGGGAGGAAGAGGGTGAGGGGAAGGGGGAGAGAGCGAGAGCGAAAGAGGAGAAGAGAAGAGAAGAGGAGAGGAGAGAAGAGATCTGGCTTTGTTCCATTCCAGGATAGATGTTCCCTCCCCTCTACCCTCCTTCACTCCTCTTCACAGATCTGATTGGACTGTATAGGTCTAAGTGGAATCAATGTGAGAGATTGTTTTGACCTATCCAGTTGTCTCAGACATGTTAAAAGGGAGGTAATGAGGGCATAGAATACAGTCAATCTAGGGTTGTGTCCCAAATAGCACCATATTCCCGATATAGTGCACTACTTCTGACCAGCGCTCTATTGGCCCTGGTCAAAAGTACTGCTCTATAAAGGGAATAGGGTGCCAATTGGGATGCAGCCTAAAGCTCAAAGAGCAGCCTAGAGCTTCCCCTTTCAGGAAACTGCAGTGGGCGAGTGGGGGGAGATATCTCTCTCATAAACAGAGAGAGGCCAACTTAAAAACAACAAGGAGAAACAGAACAGATTATCAGCCTCCATCTATGAAACGCTAAAAGTACCTGCTCTATTCTAGGTGCTTTGTTTGTGATGCTAATCACATGCACAGATTGGGTGGGAAACGGTGTTCCTGTTCCTACACTAACCAGCTCTCTGTTACATCCTGAGCCTAGACAATTGCATAAGGGGAAGGATTTTCACTTAAAATGAATTACTTTGCTTGTTGCTTAGCAACCAAAAAAACGGATTCACATTGTATACATACATACGTGCCAGTTGCCTGTCGACTGATTGACATTACTTCTGTGTGTGTGGGTGTGTGATTCTTGGGGGAGAGAGGATAGAGGGAGACAGGAGTGAGTGAAAGAGTGAGTGAGTGAGTGAGTGAGTGAGTGAGTGAGTGAGTGAGTGAGTGAGTGAGTGAGTGAGTGAGTGAGTGAGTGAGTGAGTGAGTGAGTGAGTGACATGCAAAAGAGGAGAGGGCAGAAGGAAGGGAGAGATGGATGACACACGGGAGAGGAAGAGTGATTAATGTTCGTTCCATTGGTTCGATCTGGTAAAAAAAATTCTGGCTTACTCATCATTACCTAGTGTTCCAGTCTCTCATTGTGCTTTAAAGTGGAACTGACAGCGTTTTAGCAACGTGAAATAAAATCAGTTCATATACACCCGCTGAAAGAATATCAGGCCTTTTTTTATGTATGAGAAGCGAGCACATAGATATAGACATTTTCACATATTCATACTTTGATAGAATGTTTGGGAATGAAAGTAAGGCATTTGTGAAAATTCTATAGCAATATAGAGTGGGAAAGCGGCCGTGCGTTTGGACAATTAATAGACACTACAGTAAATAAAACCTAATAAAAATGTGTCAAGTCTTGTCCAGGGTTATGTTCAGTACATTTTTACGTTCTGGAACGTTCAATTGAACTGAAACGGTGCTGTACTGAACGACCAGTTGAAAAGAGGGGAGAGGTTGGGTTGTGGGTTGGGGAGTGCTGTCAGCACGGCCACTGTCCTTTAAATACGTCACTCATTGCTTCAAGGTACACCTCGTCACACCCAACAAACAGGAGCAAAAGTACCTCAAAGTCTGTTCAAGAACGTACAAGAATGTTTTTGGGAAATGTGTCATTCAGTACAAACCATTCCGTAACCTAGAAAACGTTCAAGTGAACTGAACACACCTCAGGATAGACTCTACACAGACTGGGGTGCCATAGCCAATCAGAGCTAAATAAGCCATTTGCCACATAGGCCTGTCATCATTCCCTTTGAACTGGACTGTGTGTTTACAGGCAGTAGCACCAGCGTGACTTTAGATCGTTAGAAAGCATTCGCCAAAAGCCACAAAATAGTGGATTTTTGCAAATATGTAAATACCATGGGAGTGCCTTACATTTGTGAACTTTACAGTTCTATTGATCAAACAACCATGAACAGGTAGGGTGTCGCACCCTCAGTTGCCTATGCACATCATCAACAACAACAACAACATCATCATCATCAAGAACAACAATAACAACAAGATCAACAACTAATGTTAGCCAGAGCATGATGAGCTCAAATCTAACGAGGGAACAGTAGATAAACCCTCCCCCCAAAAAATGAGCTTGTAGTCGGCAGACAAAATTGCATTGATAAACAATAGGAATAGTAGACTGCTCGCCCTTCTGCAGCTTGCCTGCCAATGTATTGTTTTCCCAACCTACGTTTTGACAACTAAATGCAAACATGCCTGCCCTCCCATTTGATTGATGCCAAATACATTTGATTGACAACTAAGAGATATGCTAACTGTGGATAACAGTCCTTCAAGTTCAGCATAGCTAGCTAGAAAATGGATTCCCATTTCTTGCTAGCTAACCAGATGACACCTGCATCTCTAGCTCTAGCTTGTGATTGAGTGAAATGCATTGAGCTTGTGAAATGCATTGAGCATTTCCAGCCAATTGTGTCAAAAATAAGTTCATTACTCCAGGCTTTGAGCCACACAGTGTACACTTTTGGCACCTGCTGATCAAAATCATTTAGAGCAGCCAAATTATTATAGACAACGTCCCACACCCCATAGCGCCTGCACAGGATAGCATTTTTGTCTTCTGCCAAACCAAAACCAAACCAATCAGGTGGCTGTTCGATGAAACAAAGCTTGATCACATGCTTCTGATAAAGCGATAAACTGTTCAGCGATTTCGACGCAGGCCTCAGAGCTCCGGTATCAAACCTTAAATCACCAGCTGTAACCAATGACATGACATCCCCCCCAGCAGCTTTTTCTTCCCTCTCTCTAACTCCCCCCCCCTCTCTCTCCACCCTCTCGCTCTCTGTCTCTCCCCCCTGTCTCCCCTCTCTCTCGCCTCCACTCTTTCTCTCCGCCCACTTTCTCTCCCTCTCTCTCCTCTTTCTCTCCCTTCTCTCCCCCTCTCCCCTTTCTCTTTCTCTCTCTCCCCTCCACCCCCCTCTCTCTCGCCCCCCTCTCTCTATTCCTTCTTTCTCTCCGAAGGACTGATTGCAGCAAACAATATACCAGGTCAGTTGTGATTTACAACCTGATAGCAATATTTGTTGAACTACCAAGAAATGTATTGGTGAATATGTTATATTAACCAGGCATTGAACTGCATCCATCTATTCTGCCAACAACGCCTTATTCTACATCATTCATTTTTTTGTCAAATAGAACATATCTTTAAAGCCTCTTATAAAGATGGTTTTGTAGCATAAACTGGTAATTTGATATTTTTGAGAGATATGATTGTCTGTTTGTTTCATATCTGTAAACTAGTTAAAATGCTTTGGAGTGGGCTGCAAGCAGCACATACAGTTTGGAACCAGACTATAGTGCAACAGGTTGATAGTCAAAGAACCCCTTTCCCTTAGTAATGTCTACAAAGCATTATTTCCCTCGTAGTAGTAATAATCATGATTTTCATATTAACCGTCCAGGCAGGCGATGGGAAAGAGCTTAGTGAGGATAATGACTTTTAGATGGGTATTTTACTCACCAGCTGTATAAGCAAACATGAGTGAGAGTACTACAGTAATCTCATACTGGTCTTGTTTCATACTGGGTCACACCTCACACACTACTCTTCTCACTGGTCTAGTTATCTTAGTGTTGACTCATACAGCAGTGGTCATCTCAGCTACTATAATTCATCAAAACAAGATTATTATTTTCTTGACTAACTCAAATCTGTGTTGTCAAATAGATCCATGCTCATTAGAGTGATTGAATCTTCTATATTAGACATGGTTGATACGATGATTGGAGAGAGACAGAGAGAGAGAGAGAGACACAGAGAGAGAGAGAGAGAGAGAGAGAGAGAGAGAGAGAGAGAGAGACAGAAACAGAGAGAGAGACAGAAACAGAGACAGAGACAGAGACAGAAACAGAGACAGAGAGATCACTGAAGGTCCAAGTCCTCCCCTCTCTTTGCCATCTCTCTCACTGATCTGCATTATGTTGGGAGGTGATTACTGCACTGGATGATTAAACACGGAACTCAATGTCTAGCCACATCTATGATGCATTGTTACCTGTACTGTAGAGTTTTACGCATTAGAGTTTTTCTCCAAGTTTGGAGGATGAGAATAAGGCTCTGTTCCAAATGGCACCATATGCCCTATATAGTGCACTACTTTTGACCAGATCCCTATGGGCCTTGGTCAAAAGTAGCGCACTACAGGGAGGTATCCCTATTGATTGCACTTAATTTGTGATCTAATAATCTGCTAAAGTAACCTGACTACTAACTGCTCACCTCATTAGTTGTACAATAAAGCGATACCAGGTGTATTCATCGGCAAACAGTATTAAGTAATGTAACGTTATTCATGATCGGCCAGATGACATAATCCAGAGCAAGCCTATAGAATCAGAAATGGAGATGAACCGGTTCTTACAATTACGAGAAGCTCTTATCCAGAGTGACTTGCAGGAGCAATTAGGGTTAAGTGCCTTGCTCAAGGTGTCACGTTCCTGACCTTATTTTCCTTTGTTTAATCTTGTTTAGTTGTTCAGGACGTGAGCTGGGTGGGCATTCTATATTATGTGTTTCTATGTTGGGTTCATTCAACTAGCCTGATATGGTTCTCAATCAGGGGCAGGTGTTTTACGTTTCCTCTGATTGAGAACCATATTTAGGTAGGCTGTTCTCACTGTTTGTTTGTGGGTGATTGTTGCTGTGTCTGTGTTTGTTTCCCCACACGGTACTGTTTCATTTCATTCGTTTGTTCCTACCTGTTCGTGCATTCATGTCTTATGTGTTCTCAAGTTCAGGTCTGTTAACGTCGTTTATCATTTTGTAGTTTGTTCAAGTGTTTTTTTTCGTCTTCGTTATTATTATTAAAATTATTATGTATTCAACCCACGCTGCGTTTTGGTCCGATCCTTGCTCCTCTTCAGAAGAGGAGGAAGACGAGCATTACACAAGGGGACATTTTTCACCTACTCGCCTCAGGGATTCAAACCAGCAACTTTTCAGTTACTGGCCCAATGCTCTTAACCGCTAGGGTGCCTGCTGCCCTTCTTACAGCAGCATTATACAAAGAAAATTGTCTGCAAACACAGTCCATACACAGCCATGGGAATGTAAAGACTACAAACACAGTCCATACACAGCCATGGGAATGTAAAGACTGCAAACACAGTCCATACACAGCCATGGGCCTGTCAAGACTGCAAACACAGTCCATACACAGCCATGGGAATGTCAAGACTGCAATAGTAGGATGAAGGTTTACACTGCTAGTGGTGAGCCTGCATTCACTGTAAATAAAATCCTGCAATATTTACAGTAAATTACTGGCAGCACAGTAGCCAGTAAATTACTGTCAATTTACAGGCCAAATATAATTTATTTAAAAAATATGGTATGATACTGTATTCTGTCGTACAGTATTCTCACAAATGCAACAAATATAGCATCTTACAAGGCATGCCTCAAAATATGTTAATGTAGCCTAGATTATTTTGCCACCCACAATATTTTCCCACAATGCACCACAACTCACAGTATGCTGCTGTAAATATACAGCAAAACAGGTAATACAGTACTCTACTGTGAAGTGTAGTGGAATGCCATTCAACCCACAAAATGTATTGCTCCTTACAGTACTGTACTGTAATATAGAATTACAGTAGCTAACTGTAAAAGTTTTGCTGTAAATTTACAGCAACTTGTTAGTGTTGCTGCCACCTTTATCAACTATTGATATAGAGATTTGGTCACTCTAGTGACACACACAGTATGGTTCTGGCAAATGATGAAGCTCTTAAAGAATGTCTCATTGAGACACAACAATGCTGGACTGGTGTAATAGAACAGCAGCTGTCAGTGGTGGGGGTGTGTCCAGGGTAGAGAATGGGGGAAACTATTCCTGACTAACTGTTGGAATCCTGTCAACTAACAGTGTGTGTGTGTGTGTGTGTGTGTGTGTGTGTGTGTGTGTGTGTGTGTGTCTATGTGTGTGTGTGTGTGTGTGTGTGTGTGTGTGTGTGTGTGTGTGTGTGTGTGTGTGTGTGTGTGTGTGTGTGTGTGTGTGTGTGTGTGTGTGTGTGTGTGTGTGTGTGAGCCTACATATTTTCCTGGACAACATTGCTTCATGGAAGAGTTTGTAATTATATCCAGAGGTGTCTAAAATGTATTTCTTCAGATGCAATCTCACCTTTTCTTAATTAGTGTATTTGTCACAGTCTGATCGAGTTACACTTCTATTAAATAAACTGAATATACATACTGCATGTATATATAGTATGAAGTACCACAGCTGCCTTTCATCCATCAACTGCTAAGACAGGCCTACATGACAGGCCTACATGACAGGTCTACATGACAGGGCTACATGACAGGTCTACATGACAGGCCTACATGACAGGCCTACATGACAGGCCTACATGACAGGTCTACATGACAGGGCTACATGACAGGTCTACATGACAGGCCTACATGACAGGCCTACATGACAGGTCTACATGACAGGCCTACATGACAGGCCTACATGACAGGCCTACATGACAGGTCTACATGACAGGTCTACATGACAGGTCTACATGACAGGCCTACATGACAGGCCTACATGACAGGTCTACATGACAGGCCTACATGACAGGCCTACATGACAGGCCTACATGACAGGTCTACATGACAGGGCTACATGACAGGCCTACATGACAGGCCTACATGACAGGTCTACATGACAGGGCTACATGACAGGGCTACATGACAGGCCTACATGACAGGCCTACATGACAGGCCTACATGACAGGCCTACATGACAGGCCTACATGACAGGGCTACATGACAGGCCTACATGACAGGCCTACATGACAGGCCTACATGACAGGCCTACATGACAGGTCTACATGACAGGGCTACATGACAGGCCTACATGACAGGCCTACATGACAGGTCTACATGACAGGCCTACATGACAGGGCTACATGACAGGCCTACATGACAGGGCTACATGACAGGCCTACATGACAGGCCTACATGACAGGTCTACATGACAGGCCTACATGACAGGCCTACATGACAGGGCTACATGACAGGTCTACATGACAGGCCTACATGACAGGCCTACATGACAGGGCTACATGACAGGGCTACATGACAGGCCTACATGACAGGCCTACATGACAGGCCTACATGACAGGGCTACATGACAGGCCTACATGACAGGGCTACATGACAGGTCTACATGACAGGGCTACATGACAGGCCTACATGACAGGCCTACATGACAGGCCTACATGACAGGGCTACATGACAGGCCTACATGACAGGGCTACATGACAGGTCTACATGACAGGCCTACATGACAGGTCTACATGACAGGGCTACATGACAGGCCTACATGACAGGGCTACATGACAGGTCTACATGACAGGCCTACATGACAGGCCTACATGACAGGCCTACATGACAGGCCTACATGACAGGTCTACATGACAGGGCTACATGACAGGCCTACATGACAGGCCTACATGACAGGTCTACATGACAGGCCTACATGACAGGCCTACATGACAGGGCTACATGACAGGTCTACATGACAGGCCTACATGACAGGCCTACATGACAGGGCTACATGACAGGGCTACATGACAGGCCTACATGACAGGCCTACATGACAGGCCTACATGACAGGGCTACATGACAGGCCTACATGACAGGGCTACATGACAGGTCTACATGACAGGCTACATGACAGGCCTACATGACAGGCCTACATGACAGGCCTACATGACAGGGCTACATGACAGGCCTACATGACAGGGCTACATGACAGGTCTACATGACAGGCCTACATGACAGGTCTACATGACAGGGCTACATGACAGGCCTACATGACAGGGCTACATGACAGGTCTACATGACAGGGCTACATGACAGGCCTACATGACAGGGCTACATGACAGGTCTACATGACAGGCCTACATGACAGGTCTACATGACAGGTCTACATGACAGGGCTACATGACAGGTCTACATGACAGGCCTACATGACAGGTCTACATGACAGGGCTACATGACAGGCCTACATGACAGGTCTACATGACAGGGCTACATGACAGGCCTACATGACAGGTCTACATGACAGGGCTACATGACAGGTCTACATGACAGGCCTACATGACAGGTCTACATGACAGGGCTACATGACAGGCCTACATGACAGGTCTACATGACAGGGCTACATGACAGGCCTACATGACAGGTCTACATGACAGGGCTACATGACAGGTCTACATGACAGGCCTACATGACAGGTCTACATGACAGGCCTACATGACAGGCCTACATGACAGGTCTACATGACAGGCCTACATGACAGGCCTACAGATGTCAATGGCTTTAACAAGTTGCTTTGGTTCTAAACCTGCTCGTGTAATTTCAAGGAAATGAAGAAACGAGATGACACGCGGTTGTAAGTGATACATCTGTGTTTGTTCATTCAACATTAGGCCAAATATGCCACAGTGGTTTTTTTTTAAAATGGTGTCCTACCTCAAAACAAAACAAACACTCCCTAAAAACAAAACTAAAATTAACAACAAACATTTTGATAATGAATAAATAAAAAAAATTCTACTTTCGGTATTGAAATGATTTGATATGATGATTAGATGTTTGATTTCTGACAGGTCAAATAATTCTCACTTGGAACAACAGGTGTCAAGAATACAGGCAGAGCTCAAGAGCTTTAGTAATATTATGCCAAATCATTACACAAAAGATCTGCACATCTAAAACGCATATACTCTAATTCACACGTAATAAAATACACTTGGAATGTAATAACTCGCACAAGTATCACTGTTACAATGTTATGCAGGTGTTATAACTGTATTGTAATGTTATAACTGTTATTTTTTCATTTGGGGGAAAGGTAACAATGTGGCTCAGTGATTTTTGGTGGGGAAGCATTATTGCACAGACTGTCACAGGCCTATAGTAAAGAAAATACCCAATTCTATATGCATCACAATGGTATGAAGCCAAAGTGCCACACTAAAACAGCAACATAGACATTAGTCAATTTCTGTCACAAGTTATGAAGGCATTGGAAATGTGCTGTGTGTGGACATATGAATATGACCAACCTTCTTTTTGGTGTTACAGTGGCAGCAGACGGTCCACAGGTACTTGAGAGTTCTCCAGAGCAGAATGATGAAGAGACCCCCAAAGAACGTGACCATGGAGGAGGCAAGGAAAGCCCACCACATGCGCTGCCCATTGCTATCACAGGGCACATCTGGGGAGAACGGGATGATCACATCCATCTTGGATATGCGGATAGAGGGAGAGTCCGGGTAGTAACTATGTTTACCTTTAGGCATTATTCTGAGGCTACCGATGCCCAGGGATAGGTTTCCATGTTCTATAACTAGTATCCAGACGATTTGGGTAGTTCCAGCCAGTGCCCCATACCCCACAATTCAGTCATATTGCTTCAACTAACTACCACCCTTCCTTCCTGTACTCTACCCTGTTCGTTTACATCAGTCCTTCAATGTAAATGTTGTGTTCTCAGCGACCTGTGACGCAGAAACTGCACTTCAAAGGACAGGATATGATCGTTCCATTAAGTCATTCATTAAGTCATTCACAGATCGTACAATAAGTTATATGCGAATTGTATGCGAAATCAGATATTTCTTCAAAACTCGTTCACATAATTATATATTGAAAATCCCGTTGCTGTTCTTCTTTGTTTGTTTCTTTTGATGTAATAGTTCAATATTTCCAGGAAAGGCAGCAATTATCTTCGAGTCATCTGTCGTTCTGGTTTCTCCATCAGGTAACCAAATCGCGTAAAGGCAATTGATGGTAACCCTCGCCCTCACTCACAAAACTCCACCTTGTTGAGAACCAACCGCCGCTTTCTCCGTTATTTCTGGTCCATTTAGCGCTCTCGCTAGGTGTTGAATAGTACTTTCTCTCTTTATGACCGCAGATGACTTATTTATTTCCGTTCATTAAAGCTGTTCAATAACGCTTTCCATAGGTTTTCTAGTCCTCTTCTTGCTTCAGTGGTGACCAGATGATACCGGCT
The DNA here is from genome assembly GCF_029448725.1 of Salvelinus fontinalis. Classification (NCBI taxonomy): domain Eukaryota; kingdom Metazoa; phylum Chordata; class Actinopteri; order Salmoniformes; family Salmonidae; genus Salvelinus; species Salvelinus fontinalis. The sequence continues at coordinate 73,167,873 of NC_074665.1, forward strand.
GACTGTCAGATCTATTTGGAAGATGATAAGGAACTGGGAGGGCGATTTACAGGTAGCGGGGGTGGAGCCATCAACAAGATCCGGCCAACTCATGCGTTTCGGCGATCCTCAAACATTATTCTCTTATTGGTGATTCCACGTCCATGGTGGCGACCGTTCTCATCCGTACATCCTTACACAAATATGCACTAAACCCAATGTCTTGAAAGCGTTTTGCGTCTGAGGGAGACGGAGAGGATTACTTTTTCCCGAAAAAAATACAGCAGAAATATGTTGTCCACACATCGGCTTGAATAGGACCTGTTGACAAGCCACACAAAAGCAATCTGTTGCTCTTTTAACGTTCTTCATGTCAAGAAAACAAGTAGGCTACCTAGAATTTAAGTGGAAATACGTAGCTTTGTCACATGTATAATGATATCCATACAAAATGTATAATTTAAAGCATGATTACATTTATTGATTTTAAAGATGAATTATGATGATGAAATTAAGCAATTAAATCAATTCATTCATAGCTCGGAAATTATGCAGCGCCAATTGTCGTTTTAAATATATAACGTCTTGTTCTGACCGTTATCGTCAGTCAGGTTTAAAAACAATTGTTTTACTTTTTACAATGTACTCATTTATAAAGTGGAGATTCTGCTCTCCCTGGTGGTCACATATTGCATCGATCCCCTAATCGTGAGCCTGAGCTAGCAAAGATTATTTCTTTTTTTACCTTTGTTTAACTTGGCAAGTCAGCAAATTCTTATTTACGATGACGGCCTACCCCAGCCAAACCCGGACGACGCTGGGCCAATTGTGCGCCGCCCTATGGGACTCCCAATCACGGTCAGATGTGATATAGCCTGGAATCGAACCAGGGACTGTAGTGACGCTTCTTAATTGTATATTATATTGACAAGATAGTCGAGTGGCCGCTCTAACAATGGAAATACATGGCCTCAAAAATGAAAGAGGTGCAGGGGGGGGCGGGATCAGGTAGTACCATTCTAGCCAATGAGAGGGCAGATACACACGAAGAACATCTTTGTATCTGTGCTATTTGGCATCTGTGACAGCATGTTAAAATAGTCAATTTTAAATTACATTTTTCATTGGCTGATTGCGCCTAAAAATCCCCACCCAGTTGACTACTTCAAAATGCTGGAAGCCCTCAATGGCAATGTCCATGCTAAAATGGGTTATATACATGATGAGTCCTTTATCTCTATGACAACAGCCACAACTCTGATATAACGTTTTTTTTTCAAAGTTGCTGAAATGCCATGTACAGTGGGGAGAAGAAGTATTTGATACACTGCCGATTTTGCAGGTTTTCCTACTTACAAAGCATGTAGAGGTCTGTCATTTTTATCATAGGTACACTTCAACTGTGAGAGACGGAATCTAAAACAAAAATCCAGAAAATCACATTGTATGATTTTTAAGTAATTCATTTGCATTTTATTGCATGACATAAGTATTTGATCACCTACCAACCAGTAAGAATTCCGTCTCTCACAGACCTGTTAGTTTTTCTTTAACAAGCCCTCCTGTTCTCCACTCATTACCTGTATTAACTGCACCTGTTTGAACTCGTTACCTGTATAAAAGACACCTGTCCACACACTCAATCAAACAGACTCCAACCTCTCCACAATGGCCAAGACCAGAGAGTTGTGTAAGGACATCAGGGATAAAATTGTAGACCTGCACAAGGCTGGGATGGGCTACAGGACAATAGGCAAGCAGCTTGGTGAGAAGGCAACAACTGTTGGCGCAAATATTAGAAAATGGAAGAAGTTCAAGATGATGGTCAATCACCCTCGGTCTGGGGCTCCATGCAAGATCTCAACTCGTGGGGCATCATTGATCATGAGGAAGGTGAAGGATCAGCCCAGAACTACACGGCAGGACCTGGTCAATGACCTGAAGAGAGCTGGGACCACAGTCTCAAAGAAAACCATTAGTAACACACTACGCCGTCATGGATTAAAATCCTGCAGCGCACGCAAGGTCCCCCTGCTCAAGCCAGCGCATGTCCAGGCCCGTCTGAAGTTTGCCAATGACCATCTAGATGATCCAGAGGAGGAATGGGAGAAGGTCATGTGGTCTGATGAGACAAAAATAGAGCTTTCTGGTCTAAACTCCACTCGCCGTGTTTGGAGGAAGAAGAAGGATGAGTACAACCCCAAGAACACCATCCCAACCGTGAAGCAACGGAGGTGGAAACATCATTCTTTGGGGATGCTTTTCTGCAAAGGGGACAGGACGACTGCACCTTATTGACGGGAGGATGGATGGGGCCATGTATCGCGAGATCTTGGCCAACAACCTCCTTCCCTCAGTAAGAGCATTGAAGATGGGTCATGGCTGGGTCTTCCAGCATGACAACGACCCAAAACACACAGCAAGGACAACTAATGAGTGGCTCCGTAAGAAGCATCTCAAGGTCCTGGAGTGGCCTATCCAGTCTCCAGACCTGAACCCAATAGAAAATCTTTGGAGGGAGCTGAAAGTCCGTATTGCCCAGCAACAGCCCCGAAACCTGAAGGATCTGGAGAAGGTCTGTATGGAGGAGTGGGCCAAAATCCCTACTGCAGTGTGTGCAAACCTGGTCAAGAACTACAGGAAACGTATGATCTCTGTAATTGCAAACAAAGGTTTCTGTACCAAATATTAAGTTCTGCTTTTCTGATGTATCAAATACTTATGTCATGCAATAAAATGCTAATTAATTACTTAAAAATGTAATATTTGGTAGAGAAACCTTTGTTTGCAATTACAGAGATCATACGTTTGCATATCGCACCAACAGATCCACAGATGACGCAATCTCTATTGCACTCCACACTGCCCTTTCCCACCTGGACAAAAGGAACATCTATGTGAGAATGCTATTCATTGACTACAGCTCAGCGTTCAACACCATAGTGCACTCAAAGCTCATCACTAAGCTAAGGACTCTGGGACTAAACAGCTCCCTCTGCAACTGGATCCTAGACTTCCTGACGGGCCGTCCCCAGGTGTTAGGGGTAGGTAACAACACATCCGACACGCTGATCCTCAACACTGGGGCCCCTCAGGGATGCGTGCTCAGTCCCATCCTGTACTCCCTGTTCACTCATGACTGCATGGCCAGGCACAACTCCAACACCATCATTATGTTTGCTGATGACACAGCAGTGGTAGGCCTGATCACCGACAACAATGAGACAGCCTATAGGGAGGAGGTCAGAGACCTGACCATGTGGTGCAAGGACAACAACCTCTCCCTCAACATAATAAGACAAAGGAGATGATTGTGGACTACAGGAAAAAGAGGACCGAGCACACCCCCATTTTCATCGACATGGAGCAGGTTGAGAGCTTCAAGTTCCTTGGCGTCCACATCAACAATAAACTAATATGGTCCAAGCACACCAAGACAGTCGTGAAGAGGGCACGACAAAACCTATTGCCCCTCAGGAGACTGAAAAGATTTGGCATGGGTCCTCAGATCCTCAAAAGATTGTACAGCTGCACCATCGAGACCATCCTGACGGGTTGCATCACTGCCTGGTATGGCAACTGCTCAGACTCCAACCGCAAGGCACTACAGAGGGTAGTGCGTATGGCCCAGCACATCACCGGGGCCAATCTTCCTGCCATCCAGGACCTCTATACCAGGCGGTGTCAGAGGAAGGCCCTAAGAATTGTCAAAGACTCCAGCCACCTTAGTCATAGACTGTTCTCTCTGCTACGGCATGGCAAGTGGTACCGGAGCGCCAGGTCTAGGTCCAAGAGGCTTCTAAACAGCTTCTACTCCCAAGCCATAAGACTCCTGAACAGCTAATGAAATGGCTAGCCCACTACGCTGCTGCTACTCTCTGTTATTATAACTTTGACAACCCTACCTGCATGTACATAATTATCTCAAATACCTCGACATTGGTGCCCTGGAACATTGACACATTGACTCGGTACCCCTGTATATAGCCCAGCTATTGTTATTTCCTGCTGCTCTTTAATCATTTGTTTTTCTTATCTCTTACTTTTTTAAACTTTTAATTTTTTAGGTATTTTATTAAAACTGCATCATTGGTTTAGGGCTTGTAAGTAAGCATTTCACTGTAAGGTCGACACCTGTTGTATTCGGTGCATGTGACAAATACAATTTGATTTGATTTGGTCCAGGTCTGGATTTAAGGGGGTCAATTTTCCAAGCTTATAAGCATAAACATTCAACATTGGACTCACTGAGGTCGGAAGTCAGAGATTTCCAAGTTCCCAGTTGTTTTGAACACGGCATTAGCTAGCCAACTGCACCATGACTTTGCTTACAAGTGTAATTGCTGATCATTGCTAATGTCACGCCCTGACTTTAGTTATATTTGTTTTCTTTTTTATTTGGTTAGGTCAGGGTGTGACAAGGGTGGTTTGTTTAGTTTTTGTATTGTCTAGGGGTTTTTGTCTTGTCTAGGGGTTTTTTGTTTATTTATGGGGATTTTGTATTGTCTAGGGGAATGTAGGTTTATGGTGGCCTGAATTGGTTCCCAATCAGAGACAGCTGTTTATCGTTGTCTCTGATTGGGGATCCTATTTAGGTTGCCATTTCCCATTTTGGTTTTGTGGGTAGTTGTTTTCTGTCTTTGTGTCTGTACCAGACAGGACTGTTTCATTTCATTCTCGTTGTTATTTTGTTTAGTGTTCTGTTTTAATAAATTAACATGAACACTTACCACGCTGTGCTTTGGTCCGATGATTCCTCATCTTCAGACGACGAACGTTACAGCTAGACAGACATTTTCAAGACCTGCCATAGATTTTCAAGCCAATTTAAGCCAAAACTGTAACTAAGCCACTCAGCAGCATTCCATGTATTGGTAAGCAACTCCAGTGTATATTTGGCATTGTGTTTTAGGTTATTGTCTGGCTGAAAGGTGAATTCATCTCCCAGTGTCTGTTGGAAAGAAGACTGAACCAGGTTTTCCTATAGGATTTTCCCTGTGCGTAACTCTATTCCATTTCTTTTTATTAAAAAAACACTCCCTAGTTGTTGCAGATAACAAGCATACTCATAACATGATGCAGCCACCAACACACCTTGAAAACATGAAAAGTGGTACTCAGTGTTGTGTTGGATATTCTCCAAACATAACGTTTTGTATTTAGGACATAAAGGTCATTTCTTTGCCACATTTTTTGCAGTTTAACTTTAGTGCTTTATTGCAAACAGGATGCATGTTTTGGAATATTTTTTTTATTCTGTACAGGCTTCCTTTTCACTCTGTCATCTAGGTTAGTATTGTGGAGTAACTACAATGTTGTTGATCCATCCTTAGTTTTATCCTATAATAGACATTAAACACTGTACCTGTTTTAAAGTCACCATTGGCCTTATGGTGAAATCCCTAAGCGGTTTTCTTCCTCTCCGACAACTGAGTTAGGAATGACGCCTGTATTTTTGTAGTGACTGGGTGTATTGATACACCATCCAAAGTGTAATTAATAACTTAACCATGCTAAAAGGGATATTCAATGTCTGCTTTTTTATTTTTACCCATCAACCAATAGGTGTCCTTCTTTGCGAGGCATTGGAAAACCTCCCTGGTCTTTGTGGTTGAATCTGTGTTTGAAATTCATTGCTCCACTAAGGGACCTTACATGTGTGGGGTACAAAGATAAGGTAGTCATTTAAAAATAATGTTAAACACTATAATTGCAAACAGAGTGAGTCCATGCAACTTATTATGTGACTTGTTAAGCAAATGTTTATTCCTGAACTTATTGAGGCTTGCCATAACAAAGGGGTTGAATACTTATTGACTTTAGACATTTCAGCTTTACATTTTTATTAATTTCTAAAATGTCTAAAAACATAATTCCACTTTGATATTATGGGGTATTGTAATGTATTTTGCCTCATGGAATTCCCTATTGTCATGAATCTACTTTAGTCCCCCTAAAGAACACCCCAGTTACCAATAACAATGCCATCAATCAATCAACTGTATTTATAAAGCTATTTTTACAATCAGCAGTTGTCACAAAGTGCTTAACAGTACCTCAGCCTACATCACAACGGCCAAGCAGAAGCGTATTGGCTAGGTTGGAAAAGCTCCTACCATTACCTCATCTACTGCCACTTTCCAATATCCCTGCTGTTTTCACAGTTGACTAACACTAGTCTATTATTGTCTACATGTCTAATTGTCTTTCTGTGACAGTCTAGGTGCACTTCCATTTCTATAAAATGAGTTATTCAATTATCCACAACTTGATTATCTCAGATTCATTCACATCATGGACACGTTCCAAATCGAATTAATCAAAGTGGTTAAAATATAATTAATTTAAAACGGGCCTAGCCGACAATTCTCTACTCCACCTGCGTTGGTTAGTGCAGGCAGCATAATTGTGAATCACTGAAGATCTCTGGTTGACATTTTCCTTTGTAATTGGAGGAAAGATTAAATCTGCTGAAACAAGCACTATGGTTCTCAATGGACGCGTGTACACACACACGCGCTCCCTCTCTCTGACTGACCCACATACACACGCACATGCTCACACACACACTCTCTGTCTCTCTCACACACACTGATGCAGTGGCAGTAGTGAACATTGAGAGGATCTGACTGAAGCTAAGCCTTCTCTGTCATCAGCTGAGTGCCAGCTGTCCCTGGGAGGGGAGAGGCTCGAGGCTGGGCCTTACAGTACACTACCAGCTCTAAGCCCTGTAGCGAAGGAGAGACTGGGCCTTACAGTACACTACCAGCTCTAAGCCCTGTAGCGAAGGAGAGACTGGGCCTTACAGTACACTACCAGCTCTAAGCCCTGTAGCGAAGGAGAGACTGGGCCTTACAGTACACTACCAGCTCTAAGCCCTGTAGCGAAGGAGAGACTGGGCCTTACAGTACACTACCAGCTCTAAGCCCTGTAGCGAAGGAGAGACTGGGCCTTACAGTACACTACCAGCTCTAAGCCCTGTAGCAAGGGAGAGACCGGGCCTTACAGTACACTACCAGCTCTAAGCCCTGTAGCGAAGGAGAGACTGGGCCTTACAGTACACTACCAGCTCTAAGCCCTGTAGCGAAGGAGAGACTGGGCCTTACAGTACACTACCAGCTCTAAGCCCTGTAGCAAGGGAGAGACTGGGCCTTACAGTACACTACCAGCTCTAAGCCCTGTAGCGAAGGAGAGACTGGGCCTTACAGTTCACTACCAGCTCTAAGCCCTGTAGCGAAGGAGAGACTGGGCCTTACAGTACACTACTATCAGGAGTCAAGGTAAGACCCAGATGCAGACACGTTGAATTGACAATGGTTTAATATTCCAACAGGGGCAGGCAATAGACAGGTCAAGGCAGGCAGGGTCAGTAAACCAGAGGTGGGGCAACGGTACCAGATGGCAGGCAGACTCAGGGGCAGGACAGGCAAGGGTCAAAACCAGGAGTGCGAGAAAAAGAGAGACTGGAAAAAGCAGGAGCTGAGAATAAAAACGCTGGTTGACTTGACAAACAAGACAAACTGGAAACAGACAAACAGAGAACACGGGTATAAATACACAGGGGATAATGGGGAAGATGGCCGACACCTGGAGGGGGGTGGAGACAATCACAAGGACAGGTGAAACAGATCAGGGTGTGACACACTACCAGCACTGAGCCCTGTAGCGAGGGGGAGGCTGGGCCTTACAGTACACTACCAGCACTGAGCCCTGTAGCGAGGGGGAGGCTGGGCCTTACAGTACACTACCAGCTCTAAGCCCCGTAGCGAAGGAGAGACTGAGCCTTACAGTTCACTACCAGCTCTAAGCCCTGTAGCGAAGGAGAGACTGGGCCTTACAGTACACTACCAGCTCTAAGCCCTGTAGCGAAGGAGAGACTGGGCCTTACAGTATACTACCAGCTCTAAGCCCTGTAGCGAAGGAGAGACTGGGCCTTACAGTACACTACCAGCGCTAAGTCCTATAGCAAGGGAGAGATTGGGCTTTACAGTACACTACCAGCTCTAAGCCCTGTAGCGAAGGAGAGACTGGGCCTTACAGTACACTACCAGCTCTAAGCCCTGTAGCGGGGGAGAGACTGGGCCTTACAGTACACTACCAGCTCTAAGCCCTGTAGCGAAGGAGAGACTGGGCCTTACAGTACACTACCAGCTCTAAGCCCTGTAGCGGGGGAGAGGTTGGGCCTTACAGTACACTACCAGCTCTAAGCCCTGTAGCGAAGGAGAGACTAGGCCTTACAGTACACTACCAGCTCTAAGCCCTGTAGCGGGGGAGAGGTTGGGCCTTACAGTATACTACCAGCTCTAAGCCCTGTAGTGGGGGAGAGACTGAGCTGATCGAAGATGGGATACTGTGGCATGTACATATTTTATTGCGTTTACTGTTGTTTTAGCGGTCTGCACAGGCTCAGTTTCACATATCATGGGTGTTGTGTGATGATATTTTAATCTGATAATCAAACAAATCACTTCAAAAAGTAGGCTTTTACCACAGGTGGGCTCCAATCAAGTGGTAGAAACTTCACAAGGATGATCAATGGAAACAGGATGCACCTGAGCTCAATTTCGATTCTCATTCCATGAGGTCTGCGGCCTCACAACTGCAGACCTTCTGTAACCACGCCAGCCCAGGACCTCCACATCCAGCTTTTTCACCTGCGGGATAGTCTGATTCACATCCAGCTTGGCACTTGTAGGTTTTTACTTAAAATCCATTCAATCAAGACCGTGGGACGGCATTCTGAAAAAACTAGCTAACACACACAACATCCTGTTTGACCTACATATCCATTGTCTCTTTGTTATCTTCATTGTAAAGTTGGTACATCATGGACTGATAATGGAATGGCTATTCAGAGGAACAGGCTATCAATCAATCAATCAAGTTTATTTTATATAGCCCTTCGTACATCAGCTAATATCTCGAAGTGCTGTACAGAAACCCAGCCTAAAACCCCAAACAGCAAGCAATGCAGGTGTAGAAGCACGGCTCCATATCAGGATCAGTATTGAAACAATCAATTAGTAATGACTTTTCAACTATGACCAACAATTGCATTGCATAGCTCAAGTGTATTTGGAATGTTTTCAAAAACAATCAATTCATTGATCATCACTGTGCTATCAATGTCCAAGGCCCATCCAATCAGATTGAGCATCAAAAAAATATCAAAAAAACATGGAATGCTCTCTACTTGTCAGTGTTCCAAAGGGGACATTATATGTATTTTTACCTAAACATGCAAACACCATCAGATAGAATTAAAAGCTTGCAGTGCACTGGAATGACATTCAGATGAAATCAAATGACATTCACTCTCATTTCAGTCAGTTATTATTGGCCACCAATGAGAGTGAATATCATTTCTGGCTATGCTACTGCTAGATATTCCTTTTGTCCAGGTGAGAAAGGGCAGTGTGGAGTGCAATTCAGATTGCATCATCTGTGGATCTGTTTTGGCAGTATTTTATATATTAATTGTATTGTTATTTAACCAGGTAAGATGACTGAGAACACATTCTCATTTACAGCAACAACCTGGGGAATAGTTACAGGGGAGAGGAGGGGGATGAACAAGCCAATTGTAAACTGGGGATTATTAGGTGACCATGATGGTATGAGTGCCAGATTGGGATTTTAGCCAGGAAACCAGGGTTAACACCCCTAATCTTATGATAAGTGCCATGGGATCTTTTAATGACCTCAGAGAGTCAGGACACCTGCTTAACTTCCCATCCGAAAAACAGCACCCTACACAGAGCAGCATCCCCAATCACTGCCCTGGGGTATTGGGATATTTTCTTAGACCTGAGGAAAGAGTGCCTCCTTCTGGCCCTCCAACACCACTTCCAGCAGCATCTGGTCTCCCATCCAGGACCAACCCTGCTTAGCTTCAGAAGCAAGCCAGCAGTGGGATGCAGGGTGGTATGCTGCTGGAATATGTTAATTGGAGTGGGTCTAGGGTGGCCGGGTGGATGCTGTTGATGTGAGCCATGACCAGCCTTTCAAAGCCCTTCATGGCTACCGACGTGAGTGCCACGCGGTGGTAATCATTTAGGCAGATTACTTTCGCTTCCTTGGGCACAGGGACTATGGTGTTCTGCTTGAAACATGTAGGTATTACAGACTCGGTCAGGGAGAGGTTGAAAATGTCAGTGAAGACACTGTACTCCGCGCATGCTTTGAGTACATGTCTAGGATTTTTTCCCTGGTTGCACATGTGACATGCTGGTAAAAATGTTGTAAAACTGATTTAAGTTTGCCTGCATTAAAGTCCCCGGCCACTAAGAGCGCCGCTTCTGGGTGAGCATTTTCTTCTTTGCTTACGGCCTTATAGAGTTGGTTGAGAGCGGTCTTAGTGCCAGCTTAGTTTGTGGTGGTAAATAGACGGCTACCAATAATACAGATGAGAATCATCTGGGGTGAGCTTATCATAAGGTACTCTACCTCAGGCGAGCAATACCTCGAGACTTCTTCAATATTAGACATTGCACACCAGCTGTTAATGACAAAAAGACACACTCCCACCCCTCGTCTTACCAGAGGTAGCGTCTCTGTTCTGCCGGTGCATGGAAAATCCCACTAGCTCTATATTGTCTGTATCTTCGTTCAGCCACGTCTCGGTGAAACATAAGATGTTACAGTTTTTAATGTTCTTTTGATAGGATAATTGTAATCGTAGGTCATCAATTTTATTTTCCAATGATTGAACGTTAGCAAGAAGAAAGGAAGGCAGTGGGAGTTTACTCGCTCGCCTCTGGATTCTCAGAAGGATGCCCAATCTGCAGCCCCTTTTCCGGTGTCCTTTCTTCATGCAAAAGGCATGGATCTGGGCCTGTTCCAGTGAAAGCAGGATATCCTTCTCGTTGCACTCGTTAAAGGAAAATGTTTCTTCCAGTCCACAGTGAGTAATCGCTTTTCTGATGTCCAGAAGTTATTTTCGGTCATAAGAGACGGTAGCAGCAACATTATGTACACAATAAGTTAAAAAATAAGTTACGCAAAAAAAATAACAAAATAGCACAACTGGTTGGGAGAATGTAAAACATCAGCCATGTTCTTCAGCGCCATGCTGTTCATTGACTACAGCTCAGCATTCAACACCATAGTGCCCACGAAGCTCATCACTAAGCTAGGACTCTGGGACTAAACACCTCTCTCTGCAACTGGATCCTGGACTTCCTGACGGGCCGCCCCCAGGTGGTAAAGTAGGCAACAACACGTCTGCCGCGCTGATCCTTAACACTCGGGCCCCTCAGGGGTGTGTACTTAGTCCCCCCCTGTATTCCTTGTTCACCCACGACTGTGTCGGCCAAACACGACTCCAACACCATCATTAAGTTTGCTGACGACACAACAGTGGTAGGCCTGATCACCGACAACGATGAGACGGCCTATAGTGAGGAGGTCAGAGAACTGGCAGTGTGGTGCCAGGACAACAATCTCTTCCTCAATGTGAGCAAGACAAGGGAGCTGATCGTGGGCTAAAGGAAAAGGCGGGCCGAACAGGCCCCCATTAACATCGACGAGGCTGTAGTGGAGTGTGTTGAGCGTTTCAAGTTCCTTGATGTCCACATCAACAGCGAACTATCATGGTCCAAACATACCAAGACAGCCGTGAAGAAGGAACAACAAAACATTTTCCCCCTCAGGAGACTGAAAAGATTTGGCTTGTGTCCCCAGATCCGCAAAAGATTCTACAGCTGCACCATCGAGAGCATCCTGACCAGTTGCATCACCGCCTGGTATGGTATCTGACCGTAAGGCGCTACAGATGGTAGTGCGAATGGCCCAGTACATCACTGGGGCCACGCTTCCTGCCATCCAAGACCTATATAATAGGCGGTGTCAGAGGAAAGCCCATAAAGTTGTCAGAGATTCTAGTCACCCAAGTTATGGATTGTTTTCTCTGCTACCGCACGGCAAGCGGTACAGAAGCGCCAAGTCTAGGACCAAAAGGCTCCCCAACAGCTTCTACCCCCAAGCCATAAGACTGCTGAACAATTCATAAAATTGCCACCAGACAATTTACATTGACCCCCCCCCCCCTCCCCTCCCTTTTGTACACTGCTGCTACTCGCTGTTTGTTTGTTACCTATGCATAGTCACTTTGCCCCCACCTACATGTTCAGATTACCTCAACTAGCCTGTACCCCTGCACACTGACTCGGTACCGGTTACCCCTGTATATAGCCTTGTTATTCTTATTGTGTTACTTTTTATTTTAGCCTACTTGGTAAATATCTTCTTCTTCTTGAACTGCACTGTTGGTTAAGGGCTTGTAATGCTTACAATGTAAATGTAAATTACAATTAAAACAAATCAATTGGACTTGGACAACGTTCCCCACATGTATTTATTTTTCTTAACATTTGATACAAATAATATAATTTCATTGAGAAGTGAAGTTATATCTATAGTCTACTTTAGTGTTTCAACCAACATGAGAAGATGAAATATTATAGATGAAAAAAAAGAAAGTAATTTACCAGTTCATCATAATGCTGAAATGTATGAATTCATCCTCTTTTAGTTTGGTGCATTCAAACCCCTAGAACAGAAATAAAATATCCCTTTTTTAAATTCTACATTTCGGGTAATAGAAAGATGCCCGTTAGGAAATGTTAGGAACATTGGAACAACTCTACAACATATACATTTTCTCATGGTGAAACTATCGTACCTACGGTAAAGTATTATTGAATTCCTTAGTGTTCAAGCATTACTAGGTTGAAGGATAAATGGTGCAAAACAAATCTGTTTAGTTTGGCACAACATACAGAAGGAAACATATATAACCTGCAATTTTGCATTGAGCACAGTAAGTGGGTTGTAAAACAAACGTCTGTCATTTACATCAACTTGGGGGAAAAAAAGAATCATGCAAATTTGTCATACATTTTTGTCTTTAAATATGTAAATTATATGACAAAAAACAGAGGGAAAAAAATACAACATACACAATCATTTCTGTTCACTAACTGCTACATTTGTAGGCTATAAAGGAAGGTTCATAACCAACATTATTAGATTGGGATTAGAGAATTTAAATGTCAAAGAAAACATACATAAAGATGAGAACACAGTGGTCCATTCCATTCTGTTAAGAAAAACTTGCTGCACCCATGTTGAGCCTGTTGCCATAACTATAGTTCATCATGGTTATTACATGGTCTTCTAGACTGATCCCAGATCCGTTGTGACATCATGATAACTACAGCACAAACAGGTCTGAGACAAGTCTAAAATGTGTTTTTTTTCTATTCCATGCATCAACTTCTATTCTGACATATGATTGAGAACCATAGGAACAGGAAGAGTCAAGGAGTGTCATAGTGGAGTTAAGGGAAAAACATTCAAGTAAAAAAGCATTACAATATTAAATACTAGTGTAAACGAATCTCTAGACCTGTCTGAAGTATACAGCATCACTATGACATCACCATTATAGTGGGAGTATTACTTCTATTTGTGGGGTGAGACAAATCAGTGCTATATGAATCTTCATCTTTCAGATAAGTGTTATTATGTTGAGAGTGTATCAGATGTGCATCCCAAATAGCACCCTATTCCCTATATATAGTGCACTACATAGGGAATAGGGTGCTATTTGGGATGTACCTCACAGTTGATTATTATAACAACAGTGATGTGATATTGTTGACTAGTTTTTAACATTTAGCCGTGGATAAGTGTATCATACCCAACCTTCCTTGTTAATGGTTGAAGTGTTACATAGATAGAAGCACCTAGAAACCTTCTAGAAAGCTCTGTCAGGAATCCATATGACTTTACTTTGTTCTTGGTCCACTATAGTCATGATCTGAGTGCAAGTGTAGGACAGGCTTCCTCCTTGGACGATACCTGCAACACAAAAAAACTGTTTTCAAATCTGGGCCATTACTGTCTCAGAGTAGATGATCTGGTCCGGTTCTGTCTCAGAGTAGATGATCTGGTCCGGTTCTGTCTCAGAGTAGATGATCTGGTCCGGTTCTGTCTCAGAGTAGATGATCTGGTCCGGTTCTGTCTCAGAGTAGATGATCTGGTCCGGTTCTGTCTCAGAGTAGATGATCTGGTCCGGTTCTGTCTCAGAGTAGATGATCTGGTCCGGTTCTGTCTCAGAGTAGATGATCTGGTCCGGTTCTGTCTATGTAACTTCACTCATTATGATCTAACAGGCTGATCTTGGTCACCACTCCTACTCTGATATAATTTATGAATACGAGGCCTGGAGTCTGACTCCAGACTGTAGGTACATATGACAGGCCTTCTCACATAGCAACAAACTGAATGTTATTATATGATATGAACATAATACTAACCTGTAAAGACCTTGCTGTACTCCTGTTCCGTTTTCTGTGCCATCTCAAACTGCTCCTTGGAATGTTTCTGTGAGACTTTATCCCGCAAGTATAGAGGATCCTTCTGTTCTCTGAATGAAGGAAAGAACAAAATCCTATTAAATATCAAATATTTCAGTTCATTAAAAAAGAGGTGACATGGCACCCAGTTGATATCACACAGAGACAGTGGTGACATGGCACCCAGTTGATATCACACAGAGACAGTGGTGACATGGCACACAGTTGATATCACACAGAGACAGTGGTGACATGGCACACAGTTGATATCACACAGAGACAGTGGTGACATGGCACACAGTTGATATCACACAGAGACAGTGGTGACATGGCACACAGTTGATATCACACAGAGACAGTGGTGACATGGCACACAGTTGATATCACACAGAGACAGTGGTGACATGGCACACAGTTGATATCACACAGAGACAGTGGTGACATGGCACACAGTTGATATCACACAGAGACAGTGGTGACATGGCACACAGTTGATATCACACAGAGACAGTGGTGACATGGCACACAGTTGATATCACACAGAGACAGTGGTGACATGGCACACAGTTGATATCACACAGAGACAGTGGTGACATGGCACACAGTTGATATCACACAGAGACAGTGGTGACATGGCAACAGTTGATATCACACAGAGACAGTGGTGACATGGCACACAGTTGATATCACACAGAGACAGTGGTGACATGGCACCCAGTTGATATCACACAGAGACAGTGGTGACATGGCACACAGTTGATATCACACAGAGACAGTGGTGACATGGCACACAGTTGATATCACACAGAGACAGTGGTGACATGGCACACAGTTGATATCACACAGAGACAGTGGTGACATGGCACACAGTTGATATCACACAGAGACAGTGGTGACATGGCAACAGTTGATATCACACAGAGACAGTGGTGACATGGCACACAGTTGATATCACACAGAGACAGTGGTGACATGGCACCCAGTTGATATCACACAGAGACAGTGGTGACATGGCACCCAGTTGATATCACACAGAGACAGTGGTGACATGGCACACAGTTGATATCACACAGAGACAGTGGTGACATGGCACACAGTTGATATCACACAGAGACAGTGGTGACATGGCACACAGTTGATATCACACAGAGACAGTGGTGACATGGCACACAGTTGATATCACACAGAGACAGTGGTGGCATGGCACACAGTTGATATCACACAGAGACAGTGGTGGCATGGCACACAGTTGATATCACACAGAGACAGTGGTGGCATGGCACACAGTTGATATCACACAGAGACAGTGGTGACATGGCACACAGTTGATATCACACAGAGACAGTGGTGACATGGCACACAGTTGATATCACACAGAGACAGTGGTGACATGGCACACAGTTGATATCACACAGAGACAGTGGTGGCATGGCACACAGTTGATATCACACAGAGACAGTGGTGGCATGGCACACAGTTGATATCACACAGACAGTGGTGACATGGCACACAGTTGATATCACACAGACAGTGGTGACATGGCACACAGTTGATATCACACAGAGACAGTGGTGACATGGCACACAGTTGATATCACACAGAGACAGTGGTGACATGGCACACAGTTGATATCACACAGAGACAGTGGTGACATGGCACACAGTTGATATCACACAGAGACAGTGGTGACATGGCACACAGTTGATATCACACAGAGACAGTGGTGACATGGCACACAGTTGATATCACACAGAGACAGTGGTGACATGGCACACAGTTGATATCACACAGAGACAGTGGTGACATGGCACACAGTTGATATCACACAGAGACAGTGGTGACATGGCACACAGTTGATATCACACAGAGACAGTGGTGACATGGCACACAGTTGATATCACACAGAGACAGTGGTGGCATGGCAACAAAATGACCCCCAGTTAAGTGCATAGAAGCCAATCAACATGACAGCAACAACAAAAAAGAAAGACTGTCTCTGCTCTTCACTACAATTGCAGTGTTGATGAGTAATAGCGCTGTACGAACTGAGCAGTAAGTACAGGCAAAGGCACACTGGGTGGCAACTGGGTTAATGAGCCTCTCTTGTCTGTGACCCGTCTGCTCCTGACCTGACCTGCTGTTTTCCTTTCCCTGCCTGGCCTACAGTCTACATATTGACTATATGACGCCATCCAAAGGATAGAAAGTCAGGGAGTGGTTCATGGTTTGGTTCTCTCTCTCTCTCACTCTCAAAGGCATCTGCCATATACATACTATTCTCGTGTTTATATGAGATGATTGGTCTCTGCTGGTTGCTGGTAGTGTGGAGTGAGCGAAGAGCAGCAAGGGCTTAGCCAAATAGCTGAGAGTGTACTGTAAGGCCCAGCCTCCAGCCTCTCTCGCTCTCTCTCAGAGACAGAGACGAGCAGCCCCCAGTACAAAGCTCAAAGCTGGAAGAGACAGGCCCAGCTTTCAACCTCTCAGTCACAGGTATAGCTCAGCTAGACGCCCCCGCAGCCCATCACAGAGCTATAGGGCTCAGCCTCTCAGTCACAGGGATAGCTCAGCTAGACGCCGCCGCAGCCCACCACAGAGCTATAGGGCTCAGCCTCTCAGTCACAGGGATAGCTCAGCTAGACGCCCCCGCAGCCCATCACAGAGCTATAGGGCTCAGCCTCTCAGTCACAGGGATAGCTCAGCTAGACGCCCCCGCAGCCCACCACAGAGCTATAGGGCTCAGCCTCTCAGTCACAGGGATAGCTCAGCTAGACGCCCCCACAGCCCATCACAGATCTATAGGGCTCAGCCTCTCAGTCACAGGGATAGCTCAGCTAGACGCCCCCGCAGCCCACCACAGAGCTATAGGGCTCAGCCTCTCCTCCCCTCCCATCCCAGGGACAGCTGGCACTCAGTTGATGACAGAGAAGGCTTAGTTCAATCAGATCCTCTCCATGTCCACTGCCGCACTGCACTAGTCTCTGTGAATGTGTGCGAGTATGTGTGAGACAGTGTGTGAGTGCCTACAGGGCTCTACAGTGCGACCATTTTATTTGTATATGCACCTAAATATTTTGCTGTGTGACCTGGAATTTTAAATTAGGAGTACCAGTGCGCCTAAAAAAATGAAGGATTCTAGCTTTATTACCTCAAATATTTTTCATTGTGCTCCTAAATTTCTTTGCGCCTACATTTTTCAACTTAGGCACACGTGCTCCTTGTAAAAAAAGTCAGGGTTGATCCCTGGCGTGTCTGTGCCTGCGTTTGTGTCTGTGTGTGAGCGTGAGCATGTCTGTGTGTTCAGCAGACTTAATCTTCCCCTCCGATTACAAATGAAAATACCAACCAGAGATCTTCTCTAATGAATCACAATTATCTCAAGAGGAGTGTCGGCTAGGACTGTTTCTGATTAATTAAATTTTGATCACTTTGATTAATTTGTTTTGGAACGTGTCTGTGATAGGAATGAATTACAGATCATTTCTGTAATGTTATAGTAATGAAAGTGCACCTAGACTGAAAGACAATGAAACTTAATAGACTACTGTAAGTCAACCATGAAAACAGAAGGGATATTGGAAAGTGGCAGTAGATGAGGTAATGTGCTGCTGCTTGCTGTTTGTGGTGTAGGCAGAGTTACCGTATATGTAAAAGGTCTGGGTGTAGCTGGTGCAGAGGAGTCAGGCGCAGGACAACAGAGATGAGTAATAAAAGTAACTTTACTCAAAATGACCAAATACATGTAGTAATACCAAGCCCACACAATAGGACCGAAATACATAAAACAAACACACACAAAAACCATGGGGAAAACAGAGGGTTAAATAATGAACATGTAATTGAGGAATTGAAATCAGGTGTGTAAAACAAAGACAAAACAAAAAGAAAATGAAAAGTGGATCGGCGATGGCTAGAAGGCTGGTGACGTCGACCGCCACCCAAACAAGGAGAGGGACCGACTTCGGCGGAAGTCACTTTGTAACAAGTTCTGATGTAAAAAGGGCTTTATAAATACACTTGATTGATTGATAGCATTGTTATTGGTTAAAAAAAAAAGTTGTTTAAAGAAGACTAAAGGAGATCCATGAGCTTTCACATTTCAATAGAGGAACTCCATGAGGGAAAGTAGCTGTGATAGCTTGGCCAGATGACTCTGATAGCAGTGGTGTTAGATCATTGTCTCAAAATACAGCACACAAAAATAAGTATTTATAGTAGAATGGGGGCTAGTACTCACTTTATCTGCTTTGCATTTTTGTAGCGAATGAAAATGACGATTGGGTAGATGTGAACGCTGTGAAGCCGTTCGATGGCGTGGGGTGCAATGTCAAGTAAACAGTGACAATCCTTCAAAATAGAAACAACAACAGAATCTAACCAGTTGGGTTTGCATGAGAAATGAATGACAGCACAGCAAATAATGTTTCCAAAATGACATATCATTAGATCAACTGACAAAATCTAACAGCCATTTTGTTAGGTTCTGTCACACTGTACATAACATACTGTCACGCCATGACCATAGTGAGCTGTTTTTCTCTGTGTTGGTTGGGGCGTGATGGTGACTTGGGTGGGTTACATTTCTATGATGGCCTGATATGGTTCCCAATCAGAGGCAGCTGTTTATCGTTGTCTCTGATTGGGGATCATATTTAGGTAGCCATTTTCCCCATTGTTAGTTGTGGGATCTTGTCTACAGTAAGTTACCTTTGTGCACTCCAGTAGCTTCAAGTTTCGTTTGTTCTTTATTGTTTTGTTTAGTGAGTTTCTCTTTATTACAATGATGTGGAACTCTATGCACGCTGCGCCTTGGTCTCATCTTTTCAACCATCGTGACACATACACACTGTCACGATATGGGAATGCAGCTGCCATGTATTAATCCAGATATTTACTAGTCCTGTCTATGTACAAAATATGCTGAACTGGTTTCTTTCCTAAATATGTTTTTATCTCAATAAGACTAAACTGTAAATAAATAATAATAAATAAACTAAATATACCTTCTCTGTGATTTCCTTGATGGAAGCAACAGTTGTGACATCAAAATGGCCGCTCCTTCGTTTGAAGTCGATGAAGACGCAGTCCTTCACCCCTCGTTCTATCGCCTGCTGAGATGCCTTCATCACCTCTGAATGGACAGACAAAAATAATCACATTTTAGTATTTCATGAGTCTGTATAAAATAACACATGATAATTGACAATCAATTTACTTATTTGAGTGGTTTACAATCCTGTCATAACATGACATAGCATTATCATAACATGACATAGCACTGTTATAACATGACATAGCATTATCACAACATAACAGCCCACCAGGTAGGCACCGACAGAACCTCCCGGGGGCCTCCTTCACCAGCATGTCCTTGTTAGCCTCCACTAGGGGCCCCAGAACCAGCACTGGTCTCGGGCTGGAACACTCTACCTTCTGGACCCTTTGGTAGGCCAGGCTCACACCATCTGGTAGATAGACAACACACAGAACCATCAGCAGAATTATGTAAAACTACAGTGTATATGTACATGATACCCTAACCCCAGAACCAGCACAGGTCTGGGAATGGATCACTCCACCTCCTGGACACACAAAACAGAGATCATGAACACTGCAGTGGAAAACTAGCTTTGCACCTACATGAATAATAGCATATGCCACTTGAGGCACTTTTATCCAAAGCAACTTACAGTACAAAGCAAGTGCATACATTATAGAAATGTGAACCGTGTTGGAATGGACCCGGCAACCTTGGTGTTGCTAGAGCCGTGCTCTTACCCAGGGCTCTACGCTGACCTTTCATTTATTTTTTACAAGCAGCGAGTTGAACAAAATGTAGGAGCATTAAGGAGCACACGAGTTGAACAAAATGTAGGAGCACACAAAGAAAAGTAGGAGCACAATGAGAAATATTTGAGGTATCAAGCCGTTTTCTTTGTTGTAATAGTCCAAACATGACAGTCATGAATCTGCGCTCAGTGTATTCTCCATGGTGCTCAGGGGCTGCGGTACAGTGAAGTAATCATTGCAACAATTATCCTCTGGGTGATTTTTAACCTCGTGCACTGGTGCTACTAAATTAAAACTCCAGGTCGCACGTCAAAATATTTAGGCGCACATGCGGGTGAAATGGTTGCATTGTAGAGCCCTGTCACTAACTGAGTCACACATACATGAGATAAATCAAGAATCTACATGTTCCAATGTTATCATTTACAGTACAGCAAGGTGTGAATGGTCCTTCCTCACCCTCCATGATGGGCAGTGAGTCAGTGCTGATGGCGTCCACTAGGTCCTTCCCGTCTTTAGACCCAGAGCGTTTGTGTTTCTGTTTTCTGCGGAAGAAGGACCTGCGAGCGGCAGCCGAGAGGGTCTTACTGGAGGTACCGCTCTCATCCTTCATATCAGGCATGCTGTGTCTCCTGTAGAACTCCTGGTCCATTCTGAAAAACACAGGGGAATACACAGTACAACGGGTTTGAATGAAGCAATAAGGCCCATGAAGGTGTGGTATATGGCAATATACCATGGCTAAGGGCTGTTCTTAAGCATGACGCAACGCGGAGTGCCTGGACACAGCATTAACCGTGGTATATTGGCAATACATGAGGTGCCTTATTGCTATTATAAACTGGTTACCAACATATTAGAGCTTTTTTTTTTTTTTTTTTTTTTGGAGCATATTAGAGCATTAAAAATAAATGTTTTGTCGTACCAGTGGTATACGGTCTGATATACCATGACTGTCAGCCAATCAGAATTAAGGCCTTGAACCACCCAGTTTATAATGCTTTTTAAACGTGTTATACGCATGTATAAGCATTAATAAAGTATTTTAATAAGGCTTATCATGTGTTTTTTAACCTTTATTTGAACAGGGAGTCATATTGAGACCCAGGTCTCTTTTACAAATGAGCCCTGCAGAAACACACACATCAAATACCAAATGCAATCATTAAATATGTCTGTGTATAAACATTTCAACAGACTCAACATAACTGTTACCTAAAGTTTATTTACGGCAGGTACAGTATGACTTACATGTATTTGCTGGGGACCTGCCCTCGTGCCAGCTTGCGTGCGCTCTCATCTAACTGCCACGCCATCCAGAAGCCAAAGTTGCCCTTTGGTAGCGTGTCTTCAATGTACAGGATGTCATCCTTCTTGAAACTCAGCTCCAGCTCAATCTCTGCTACTCGTTCATAAAGTGCTCTGAAAGGAGAAGGAACACAGATGGGTTGACGTTTATTTAGAAAATGTAAAGATCATTTTCAGGGGGACGCAGTGATATTGTAGAGTTGAAGTATATGGACATGTAAAAACCAGGTACAGTTTATTTGCACCTGGTGGATGTTGACTACAGGCCCAATGTGAGTCCATACGTGAAGGGGATTACAGTAATAAAATGTTGACTACAGGCCCGATATGAGTACAAAATGTGAAGGGGATTACAGTAATAAGATGTTGACTACAGGTCCGATGCGACTCCATACGTGAAGGGGATTACAGTAATAAGATGTTGACTACAGGTCCGATGCGACTCCATACGTGAAGGGGATTACAGTAATAAGATGTTGACTACAGGTCCGATGCGACTCCATACGTGAAGGGGATTACAGTAGTAAGATGTTGACTACAGGTCCGATGCGACTCCATACGTGAAGGGGATTACAGTAGTAAGATGTTGACTACAGGTCCGATGCGACTCCATACGTGAAGGGGATTACAGTAGTAAGATGTTGACTACAGGTCCGATGCGACTCCATACGTGAAGGGGATTACAGTAGTAAGATGTTGACTACAGGTCCGATGCGACTCCATACGTGAAGGGGATTACAGTAGTAAGATGTTGACTACAGGTCCGATGCGACTCCATACGTGAAGGGGATTACAGTAGTAAGATGTTGACTACAGGTCCGATGCGACTCCATACGTGAAGGGGATTACAGTAGTAAGATGTTGACTACAGGTCCGATGCGACTCCATACGTGAAGGGGATTACAGTAGTAAGATGTTGACTACAGGTCCGATGCGACTCCATACGTGAAGGGGATTACAGTAGTAAGATGTTGACTACAGGCCCGATGCGACTCCATACGTGAAGGGGATTACAGTAGTAAGATGTTGACTGATGTTTCAAAAAGAAATATGTGCAGCAATCTGATATGAAAACATTTCCGAGTGACAACATAGTTTTAGTACCTGATATAAAAACCATCTCCTGGTGAGTCTTTGAGCATGGCGAGCTCATCCAGACGATGTTGGACTTTAAACATGACCGTTTCAGCCGGTTTCAACATCTCCAGGTAAGCCTCTTCCGCAGTCTTATTCTTCATGTTGACACCATTGTACTGTTGAAAAACATCCATTCAATATTGAGCAAAGTAATAATACAAAATGTTTGTGAATCACTGAATAGTTCAAATTAACTGTACATAAAAAAATGGAATAGGTAGCTAGCAAGAAAAAAGGTATGTGTTGGAGTGACCCTGCCTCTACTTCAGTGCTACACACAGCCCACGAAGTCTGTATGTATACCTGTCAAACTCTCTACGCATGTACCATACAGGTTACCTCTATACTACACCATACAATACTATACGGCTGTATACTGTACCTCCAGTATTTGGTCTCCAGGCACCAGTCCGTCGGGACACTTGGCAGGGCTGTCGTCCTCCAGACTCTCTACATATATACCATACAGGTTCCCTCCACAGAGCTGCACCCCCAGCTCTCCCTGGGGCTTCTTCAGCCGCACCAGCCTTACCTCTGGGGCCCTGCGAGAGCCTGCACCTGGAGAAGATAACCTGGACAGAGACGGATATGCCTCCCATAGTCAGAGTCTATCTGGCAACCCAATGACCATCATTTCAATTTGGTCAATTCAGGAAGGTAACTGAAATTCCAACTTCCTGAATTGACTGAATTTAAACCTCCCACAGTCAGTCTATCTGGCAACCCAAATACCATAATTTAAATTCGGTCAATTCAGGAACGTAACTCAAATTCCAACTTCCTGCATTGACTGAATATGAATGGAATTGACTTAAACACCGATGACTACTTTCCACTTAATAATTTGTCCATGCTTTGTTCCATACATATTACTAACTAACACCAAGGAACAGAATGCTACAGCTGTTGTTTATTTGATTTATTTCTACAGTATTAAGACCACCTGAGTTATCCTGTACCTGAAGGAGCTGTGAGGGCTGGTGGCTGGGGTGGTCTGTTTAGAAGGTGGTGTCATGGTCCCTTCGTCTTGCTCACTCAAGGTGTCGATGACAGAGTGATTGTCTGGAGTGGTGGCTCCGCTGAGCTGGGGGGTTGGCTGACCACTGATGGACTCCATACGAGAACTGAAGAGAATGTCATCAAAATCAGTCTCCTATTACCTGGAGCGAGAGACGTTTCCCAGCTCTCTGTGTGTGTGTGTGTGTGTGTGTGTGTGTGTGTGTGTGTGTGTGTGTGTGTGTGTGTGTGTGTGTGTGTGTGTGTGTGTGTGTGTGTGTGTGTGTGTGTGTGTGTGTGTGTGTGTGTGTGATTGTGAGTGCCCTTACCTAGAGCGAGAGTGGTTTCCCAGCTGGAACATGTGTGGGTTGTACTGAGCCAGGATGGTGATGGTGTCACACTGCTGACCAATCACAAGCCTCGCCTGCTGCTCGTTGGCGTTCCGCAAGTTGATCCCATTAAACTGAAAGAAAGAACAACAACAGTTTGAGTGAGTGAGTGAGGGATGAGAGAGAGAGACAGAAGAAAAGAGACAGAGAGAGAGAGAGACAGAGGGAAAGGTGCGAGAAAGAGGGTGAGAGAAAGAGAGTAAGATTAAGATCGAGAATGTGGGTAAATGGCATTTAAACATGTTTTTTGAGTTAAAGGTGCTATATGTAGTATGTCTCAGCCATGTGGAAGCTAGGTGAACACTTAGGCTGAAAATAAACAACTCCGCCCCCTCCCCCGCATCCCGTTTCCCCACAACAAGGTGGAGCCTTTGTGGCTGTGGAATCTAGTGGAAACCACTCGCGCTTGAGTCCTTTACTTACAGTATGATCCACCAACTTTAAACAGCTGAAAATACTATATTTTTCATTATTTAAAAAATATTTGGGTAGCCAAGCGGTTAGAGCGTTGTGCCAGTAACCGAAAGGTTGCTGGTTTGAATACCAGAGCTGACAAGTTGAAAGATCTTTAGATGTGCCCTTGAGCAAGGCACTGCACCCTTATTTTCTCCAGGGGCGCCGTACTGCTATGGCTGACCCTGTAAAACAACATATTTTAAATCAAATGTATTGGTCGCAGGTGTAGCGAAATGCCACCGCTGCAGGTGACAATACAAAATTAAAACATATATTTCACAGCGATTTAAATTGTACAATGATGCTGTACACAATGAATTGCTTGTTTTGTCACATAAACTGAAATTAGGCAAACATTATAGAATTCTAACAACCAGGTAATGGCAGGGTGATTTCTGCCATTGATGATTCTGCTTGTGGGATGATAACCACCCCTCTGAGTGACGCTGAAGGAATAGCGTGGTGGGTGGGGGGGTGCAGCCTGCCAATTTAACAACAAGAGCTGGTCCGGCTTTTGTTGACCAATAGGAAGACTGAACCATCGTTATGCAATTTTGTGTCGGACCAAAAACATATATTTTTTTTTTTAACATTGTGAAACCCTATCATTTCATTATTACTGCAGATATATTTTGGACATTTTATGAAATTACAATGCAAAAATAGCACATGATGGTTACCACCATGACATTCTTACATTTTAGTCATTTAGCAGACACTCTTATCCAAAGCCACTTACAGTAGTGAGAGCATACATTTTCATACTGGTCCCCCGTGGGAATTGAACCAACAACCCTGGCATTGCAAGCGTCATGCAAGCCCAATGATCTACTAACTGAGCTACACGGGACTATGACCCAAAAAGTAGGTGAGGAAAACATACCTCCAGCAGTTGGTCCCCGTACTCCAGCCGCGCTTGGTGTGCAATGCTTCCTGCCGTCACCTTGGACACGAACACACCCCCATTCTCCCCACTCACTATGGAGATGCCCAGCGGTTCTGCCCCCTTCTGTACCGTCACGTTACGGGGCTCCTCCAGATAGGGCCTTTTAGGAGACCAACAGAAAGAAGACCATTACAAAACCTAATACTGACTTAGTGTCATACTGTAGATGACACCACACACACACAAAACCCATCCTGTTAAAACATCCTCCTGCAAGAAGTGGTTTTACTTTGGCACAATTTTGAAATAATACTAAATATCAAAGGCCAATGAAAATGATAAGGGAAAGTACTGACTAGCCTGAATGCAAATGCCCCCTTCTGTTAAAGCATATTACAACACAGATATAAGCTGTGCATAAAAAGGATGTTCCAGCCAGGCTCCAGATCATGTTACAATCATGCGATCAGACAAAATTCAACAGCATCGTCATGCAATTTTAAGGAACTAGTGAATAGCAATGAAGACACTTGTAACCAGAGGAATATAATGTGTATTTTCTCTTATGTTATATCATAGTCTCAACATCTCACTAAGGACTTCTCAAATGCAAAGGATTAGCGTTGCAAAATTCCAGGAAGTTTCAAAGTGGCACAAAAGACTTTTTGGAATTCATGGGAATTTACACAGAATTTACAATTCAGGGTGTTTAAGCACACTGATTGCTTTTCCACTTATTCTTATATGCTTCCTGTCATCAATTGAGCCATATTACTTAAAGCATTACAAATAAAACAGGCAGGTACTTTAACAATGTTAGAAAAATCAAGACTCAAGAGGCACCCATTTCTGCGTGCCTGACTAGTGTAGAACAAACCTCAAGCTCCGTAATGAGGAGAACCTGGGCCTAATAGCCAGAGGCAGGCGGAGAAAGGATCTGTTATAGAACAGATATCTAGAGCAGAGATGAAGAGACGGAGGGAAGACAGATGGGAGAGGGAGGAGAGGGAAAGAGGGGGAAAGACAGGGAAAGAGAGAAGAGAAGGAAAGACAGGGAAGAGAAGGAAAGACAGGGAAAGACAGGGAAGAGAAGGAAAGACAGGGAGAGAGAAGAGAAGGAAAGACAGGGGAAGAGAGAAGAGAAGGAAAGACAGGGGAAGAGAGAAGAGAAGGAAAGACAGGGAAAGACAGGGAAGAGAAGGAAAGGCAGGGAAAGAGAGGGAAAGAGGGAAAGACAGGGAAGAAAATCACACAGAGAGGGTGAAGAGAGGGAAAGAGGGTGAGGAGAGGAACAGAGGGAAAGAGGAAGAGAGGGAAGAGAAGAAAAAGAGGGTAAGACGGAAAAAGAGTGACGAGGCAAAGGAGGGAAAGCAAGAAAGGGAAAGGGAGCGAATAGAAAATTACAGAAAGGAGAGGATGGATGTCAGGCAGGTAATATTCAGAGAGCGCTCCAGATAGACAAGGGGGAAGGAAAGACAGTTTACAGATAAACTGGTAGAAGATGGACGACGTGGGACACAGCTTCCAGACAGTGATGTTTACTTCACCACTAACACTACAATCAGCATCAACTCACAGACAGACAGACAGACGAGAGACAGATGGGATGTATATCAACATGTTCCATTGACTAATGATGCAACAAGTAACTAGTTAAAGTGATGGGGATGGTACCTCAAAGCAGGTGTGTGAGTGTGTGTGTTAGAGTCCTGCATCGGGTCGGATACCCACAGTTCCCCGAGGTGACCCGCAAAAAAAACAGCTGGCGGGTGGAGTGAAAACATTCTTTCAACCCGTGGGTCGGCTCGCGGTTCAGAACAATTATATTGCGGGTCGGAAAGGTCTTAAATCAAAATATATAGATTTTTTACAAACCCAGGAGCTTGTTGTGTTGCGAATTCCATTTTGTGAGTGGTGAGGCAGGCAGTAGGCTACGGGCCACGCAGTGAGAGCGTATAGAGCAGGTACTGTCTCTTTGTGTGGTGCTGAAACATTCTAATTTGTCCACGTGCAGAGCTATGTTCCGTCCTGCCACCACACGTGACAATACATTGACAAGTTTTCTTTGCCTAGCTAGCCTAGCTCACTTGGAAATGGCTAATGTAACCAGAGAAATAAGAATAAGGTGAAAGCTTGAGTATAGCAACTAAATGCATGTATTTTTGTAGGCTATATTAGATTCTGGGAATTGTTCATTTAAGTTTCAATTAAACGATTTGATCATCTGAAAACATATTGAATGTAGAGGTATTGTTTTGCATGTCGGCTATAGGCTTTCATTAGGAGTCGATTTGATTTGTCAATGTGCTGCATCGCATTATGAATAAAATAAAATATTGGTTTCCTTTTATTCAAATGTTGAATAGACATGCAGACAAATTAATTAATGCAGGGAAGGGGAATAATAGCCTACTACTCTGGAGTCATAAAATCAATTAAATAAATGTACATTATTTTGCGGCTCACGGATCAGCTCTCGGAACAATGCGTTGCGGGTGGGTCGGGTTGCAGAGAAAAATCTGTCCTGATGTGGGGTATTGGGTGGGGCTTGGAATTGATGTAGCCGGCACGGGGCAGGTGTGGCTCCAAAAAACTGACCCATGTAGGACTCTAGTGTGCTGATGAGCGTGTGCATGCGTGCACATGTGTGGCTGTGTGTGTGCTTTCGCGCTGTGTGTTTGTGCGTGCATGTTTGCACCTGTCCTTCCTTCGGTCCCCTATTAAAGCAGGGCTGACTGATATCCTGGGCTGGGTGGCGCTGGTGGAGATAGAGCTCTGTGATTGGCTGCTGGCAAAGGACGCTGTCTCTAGATTGGTGGGGGACATGGGAGGAGTGGAGTGGGACAGGGAGCTGCACTCTGAGTGGGACAAGGACCCTGGTGGGGGGAAGGCAAGAGGAGGGTGACATGGTGGAAGAAAGGAGAGGGAGGAGAAACTAAGTTACTCATAGGTTATTACTGTGTCGTAATCCATTTGCCCATGTACTTTCTAGGTACATAACTGCTACTTTTGTTACCACATAGTTGATGGGCACAGAAAAAATGATTGAATCACTTCAAATACATTCATGAAAATCTATTCAATACATACATTCCTAATTCAATAAGCTCATACTGTCAGAGGAGTGTAAATATGGAACCTTGTAGCAGCAGGAGACATAAACAACCTACCTCTATCAGACCCTGCAACAGACCGTGGGTATCGAGTAGGGGGGATTTTAATACGCTCGTGCCGGAAATGTAAATTACCAGAGGAACCTGTCAAGATCATAAAGAGACGGAGGCGAGTTACCAGTAGTAACATACAGACTAACAGTAATAACAACCTCTATCTTAGAGGGGGAAGACAAGTGAAAATCTAACATGTTAATATCATTCATGCCATGAAAGACCATAAACTGATTATAACGATAGTAAAAGCACTACATGTATGATCCCGTGTGGCTCAGTTGGTAGATGCACGTAACGCCAGGGTTGTGGGTTCGAATCCCACGGGGGACCAGTAAAAAATAGTTTAAAATGTATCCACTCACCTCTGTAAGTGGCTCTGGATAAGAGCGTCTGCTAAATTACTAAAATGTAAATGATTGCTGTGCTCATAATGTAAAAATCAAATTATCTTAGATTCAATAAAGTGTTTTCTTTTTTATTTGTTCATTAATGTGTTCATTAATTTGTTCATTTGTTCGTTCACTGACCCAGTCTGGTACTGGTGGGCAGGGAGTTGGTGCTGTGTGGTGTCTGGCTACAGGGCGATGAATCTGACGTTAAGTCACCAGACCGCTTGTGGCTCAAATCCAGGCTCAGACGACCTTGGTGCTGGGGACTATAGGAGAAGAACACAGTCACATCAGATTCATGCAGCCAATTATGACATATCTATGTTGAGCTATATTGTAAGATCTAGACCATTAAGAACATTGTTGACATTAAGTTTATGTTTTAATTACTGCCTTCTAATCATGGACTGATTCAGACCTGGGATACCTGTAATTGGCTTAGAATTGAGGAGGGGTATCTACCTGGGGTGAAAGTGTGAGTGGTTGCCTGAGGTGGGTGCAGGAGGACAGTTGTGGTTTGTGTGAACGTCATGGCTCCAGGCGGTATAGACTGGGTTCCTCATCACAGCGGTGACAGCAGGACACGGGGCTAGACCTCTGTGTCCGGGCTCTGGATGACCAAAAACAAGGACATTTAAGTCATTAAGCAGACACTCTTATACAGCTCTAATATGTTATACGCAATAAGGTTAAAAAAGACATGACCACAATCATCACAATTCAAAAGAGATGCTATCTGTGAAATCAGGGCCAGTAAGAGTTAAGAAACCAGGAAATGAAAGAGATCAGGTGCAAAATCACACCTGTACTAAAACACAGTGGATAAAATAAGATAAGAAAATGCATCTTTAATGAGATAATCTAATATACAATGACTTGTTCAGATAGTTGTAACAGGAGACTTACGTGCAGTCATGGTGCTGCTGTATCCTGGTGGTACCAAAGGCATGCTGTACCGATGAGAGCGCATGGGAGAGAAACGCACCAAGTCCACCGGCTCTGGAGACGCCTCGTCATTAGAGAAACTCTGGACGTACAGTAAAGACGGACAGGAACTATCAGCTCTAGTAACACACACTGACACTACATGCAGCGTATGGAAAACACAGGAGTTTATTGCATAGTGAATATTTGTTGCGTGTAATGGCAAATCAATAAGAATATCAACATCGTACCAAAAGGAAACTTGGAAAGTTTGACTAAACACAGCCACAGGGCTCAATTAATTAATCAACCAATCAATAAATCAACTAATCAATCAATCAGGAATGTTAATTACCTGGATAGGGATGTGGATGTGTAGAGGGGTCATGTTCCGGCGTAACGCAGGGGCTGATTTGGGACGGTACCTTCTCCTGTCCCTGTCCAGCTCCTCCCCCCTCTGCCTGCTTACATCCTCATCACATGACTTCCTGGAGCTGATGATTGGCTGCATCCCCTCTCCAGGAGGGTCTATGTAGAAATTTTGTTTCTCACTGTCCCCGTCTCTGTCTCGATTTTCTTTGTCTCGGTCCCTCTTTCTGTCTCTTTCCCCATCTCTGTCCCTTTCCCTATCTCTGCCTCTGTCTCGACCCTCCAGCCCCCACCTATCCTGTTGTTTGCCCACCAGGGGTAGGCCACCTGGGGCCTGGCCCGGGGTGGTTGGAGGGGTGCCTGTCCCTGTGGTGATGGTGGAGTCCGAGGCAGAGCTGGTCTGCTGGCGGTGTTTGAACCTGAACGAATCGCTCCTCTGAGGCGGGGTGGGAGGGGTCTGCCCTATCCCCACCCCTGGCCCCACCCTTGGCTCCACCTCAGACTGAGAGTCCTGCGGGGAGTGTTTTGATAGCTGGGACAAGGAGAGGTTGTCCAGTTTGGAGGACGCCTCGGGCCGTTTGAAGGTGTCTGCGTCGAAGATGGACTTCCTCTGATTGGGCTTCTTATAGATGGAGAGCTGGGCACACTCGAGGATGGACGCGCCCACCAAGACTTTAGGCCAGGTGCCTCCGCTCGGCTTCTCTCTCTCTGGAGTAGTGGTGTGTCCTTCCTCTCCTCCTCTGTCTCCTCCTCTGTCTCTGTCTCCTCCTCTGTCTCTGTCTCCTCCTCTGTCTCTGTCTCCTCCTCTGTCTCTGTCTCTGTCCAGCAGCGTGCTCTAAATAGAATATAACCCCAGGGTGGAAATTGATATGTTACAGTCTTACACACATAACAACATTACAGCACACATTAAAAACAATAACATTCAGGAGCTATTTAGAAAAAACTACTTGACATGCATCCATTCTTCCCCCTACCTCCACATCCCTCCAACCATCCATCCATTCCTCCCCCTCCCTCCACATCCCTTCAACCATCCATCCATTCCTCCCCCTACCTCTACATCCCTCCAACCATCCATCCATTCCTCCCCCTACCTCCACATCCCTCCAACCATCCATCCATTCCTCCCCCTCCCTCCACATCCCTTCAACCATCCATCCATTCCTCCCCTCCCTCCCTCCCTCCATCTATCCATCCATTCCTCCCCCTCCCTCCACCCATCCTTCCAAGACCAACCTGCAGGGTAATACAGTCGGAGGCCACTGGGGTGAAGGTGAGAGGTCGCCTGCTGTGTGACTCCCCTCTCCTGTAGCAGTAGTCCTGGTGGGGCTCTGGGGACCCCAGTGGCCCTGAACTAACTGGGCTGTGCTGCAGACAGCTCCCCCTGTGGG
Source organism: Salvelinus fontinalis (assembly GCF_029448725.1). Lineage (NCBI taxonomy): Eukaryota > Metazoa > Chordata > Actinopteri > Salmoniformes > Salmonidae > Salvelinus > Salvelinus fontinalis. The sequence continues at coordinate 73,199,417 of NC_074665.1, forward strand.
ACAGAGAGCGGGAGTACATGGAGCTACTGGAAAACGGCTTGTGCTGGCAGACGGAGCCACCTCTACTGTTGTTGTCTACTGCTACAATGTCACTATGACTCCTGTCTTCGTTGGGATGGTTGTGTCTCTCTCCACCACTGGAGCCAATATCAGGGCAGAACATGTCTGTCTGGGTAGAGCTGTTGTTGTTCTTGGAGTTCCGGGAGTGCCAAGAGTGGAGCGAGCGGCAGTTGGAGGTCTTCTCTGAGGCGTCTCGCAGGTTTTCAAAGATACTCTGGCCGGAGCAACTCTGAGGGAGCAAACAAGTGGTCACTCATTTCCACTCAGGTTGTTCATAGTGCTGAAATGTGTGACCCGGGAAGCATTTACAGTGCATTCAGAAAGAATTCATACCCCTTGACTTAATCCACATTTTGTTGTGTTACAGCCTGAATTCAAAATGGATTTCACTCATCTACACACAACACCCCATAATGAACTCTGGCGGCAGGTAGCCCAGTAGTTAGGAGTGTTGGGCCAGTAGCCGAAAGGTCGCTGGCTCAAATCCCAGAGCCAACTAGGTGAAAAACCGTGCCCTTAAGCAAGGCACTTAATCCTAATTACTCCAGGGTTGCCATCAATAATGGCTGATCCCTGGCACTGACCCCTCTCTGTGGGATTTGAAAAAAAAACATGAACTAGAACAAATGTAAGCCCCACCTAATTATCTTGTAATAACAAAGAGAAAACATGTTTTTATACATTTTCACAAATTCATTGAAAATGCCATACAGTAATATTTCATTTACATAAGTATTCACACCCCTGAGCCAATACTTTATAGAAGCAACTTTGGCGGCGATTACAGCTTTGTCACCTCTTCCTGTTCGGGCGGCGCTCTGCGGTCGTCGTCACCGGTCTACTAGCTGCCGCCGATCCCTTTTCCCTTTTCTGTTGGTTTTGTCTTATTGGTTACACATGTTTCTTGTTTAGGTTTTAGTTGGGCTATTTAAGCCGGTAAGGCCCGCCTGCTCTTTGTGCGGGCTTATTTTTCCTCTGTTCATGTTTGTGGTTGTGCGTTTCCCTTTGTTTTTCCTCCAGACTGGTTGGGTCCTGGTTTTGAGCCGGTCTTGTATGTGCGCCCGGTATTGGCGTGAACATTTTTCTCTGTGTCGGAATAAAACATTGTTCTGTACCTTCTGCTTCCTGCGCCTGACTCCGCACCCACTACGCCTAAAGTGCGTTACAGTATGTCTGTATCAGCTCTGCACATCTGGATTTGGGGATTTTCTCCCATTCTTCCTTGCAGATTTTCTCAAGCTCTGTTAAGTTAGATGGGGAGCAGCAGTGAACAGCAATCTTCAAGTCTTTCCACAGAGGTTCAATAGGATTGAAGTCTGGGCTTTGGCTGGGCCACTCAAGGACTTTCACATTCTTGTTCAGAAGCCATTTCAGCGTCGCTTTGGCTGTATGCTTGTGGTCATTGTCCTGTTGGAACGTAAATCTTCGCCCCCCAGTGCTAGGTCGTTTTCACTCTGAAGCAGGTTTTCATCAAGGATTTTCCTGTATTTGGCTCCATTGTTCTTCCTATCCTTACCAGTCTCCCAGTCCCTGTCGCTGAAAAGCATCCCCATAGCATGCTGCTGCCACCACCATGCTTCACGGTAGGGATGGTGTTAGCGCTTTACATTCAGGCCAAAGAGTACAATTTGTGTCTCATCAGACCACAGAATCTTTCGTCTTATGCACTCAGACTTTCATGTGCCTTTCTGAAAACTCCAGGCGTGCTGTCATGTTGCCTTTTTCTTAGCAGTGGCACCTGTCTGGCCACTCTTCCATAAAATCCAGATTGTTGAATTGCTGTAGAGACTGTTGTCCTTCTGACAGGTTCTCCCATCACAGCCAAGGAACTCTGAAGTTCTTGGGTTCTTGGTAACCTCCCTGACTAAGGTCCTTCTTGCCCGGTTGCTCAGTATGGTCGGACGGCCAGCTCTAGGCAGAGTCTATCTTTTTTCCATTTCCCAATGATGGAGACCTATGTCCTCTTGGAAACTTTCAACACTCTAGAAATTGTTTTATGTCCTTCCCCAGATATATGACTCATCACAAATATATCTCAGCGATCTTCAGACAGTTCCTTGGACTTCATGGTATAGTTTCTGCTCTGACATAAACTGTCAACTGTGGGACCTTATACATACAGGTGTGTTTATTTCTAAATCACCTCCAAACAATTGAATTGGTCACAGGTGGAGACCAGTCAAGTTGTAGCGACATCTCAAGGATGATCATAGATGCACCTGAGCTCAATTTAGAGTGTCATAGCAAAGGGGTGTGAATACTTATGCAAAACACTTTGTCATTATGGGCTATTGTGTGTAGATGGGTGAGAAAAAAACAGGGGGCATGAATACTTTCTGAAGGCACTAACTGTTAAAAAAAATAGAGGAAACATTCATGATTATTACTTTCCCATTACTGGCAGGTAGAGTACATGCCAATACGGGTTACTATAACTTAATACCTCAGTTTAATAGACTAAATCAACTTTGTAATTATATGAACCAACCAGTTCCAATACAATAATATATTTCACATTTTCTCAGCCCACATTACCAGCTCAAGATATTCATTCCACAGCTCATGCTAACATCTATCTATCCATTGGCTACAGCATTGATAACAAAGCCAGTAGATGAAGATGTCCCTAATGGCTTCCTATTCCCTATATAGTGCCCTACTTTTGGCCAAAACCCTGGTCAAAAGTAATGCACTACATAGGGAATAGTGTGGCATTTGGGACTCAGACAGCCTTAACTCACCTTGATGAGAGAGACGCTGAGAGCATCTCTGCAGCTCCGCAGTAAAGCTTCACACTCAGACAGTGACTTGTTATCTAGTGCAATTCCATTTATCTGTGAAGGGGAAAATGAGGTCAGCACATCGTATCAAAACAATGCTATAGCAGGGAAGCAAGCAGGTCTTCAATTAAATACTCCCAAGTCCCAAATGGCCTCCTATTCCCTATGTAGTGCACTACTTTTCACTACTTTTGACTAGAGCTCTGGTCAAAAGTAGTGCACTATATAGGGAATAGGTAAGGATACAAGCCCAGGTTTAAAATCTAAAATATATTTTGATTTGTTAAACACTTTTTTGGTTACCAGATGTGTGTTATTTCATAGTTTTTATGTCTTCACTATTATTCTACAATGTAGAAAATAGTAAAAAATAAATAAAAACCCTGGAACGAGTAGGTGTGTCCAAACTTTTGACTGGTACTGTATAAATAGTAAATACAAAGAAAATACAGATATACAAAAAACTAAATCATACAAAAAACACAATCATATATATTCATGAAGTATGAGTACTAATCTAGGATTAGGTCCCCACCTAATCATTCATTTTAATCTAAAAGGCTAAACTGATCCTAGATAAGCAGTACTACTCAGATACACTTTATGGATACAGGCCCAGGTTTAGTAGCGAAACAATATTAGCTTTCATAATAAAAGCAGGTGTAATGTGATACGTACAGCGATGAGTCTATCTCCGACTGTGAGTGAACCCTCCTTGGTTGCTGGTGAGCCCGGAGTGACCCCAGCTACAAACACCCCACACTCCAGCCCTATACCACTGGCTGGACGAGACAGGCAGGATAACGTCATGTCTTCAGCACACACACATTTCATTATCCTCCTCCTCATCACAATCGACATCATCAATCTAGTGTTGGATATTGATCATACAATGACAGAAGTTTCACATTTTGCATTCCATCCAAAAATGGATGTCAAGTGCTTGGGCAGGGCGATACGCACTAAGAAAAGAGGGTTCCTCAAGGGTTCTTTGGGAAGAGTGATGGTTCTATGTGGAACCATAATGACTCCAATAACCCTTTGAGCTCTTCAATGATTCTTTGCAGTTCAGAAAAGGGTTCTTTGCTCTTTTAGTGACAATTCAAATATAGGGGCAGCGGCTCATTAGAATATTTTAGGGCATGGTTTACTCACAGCCCTTTTGGTGAAACCGTGAGTGACAGTGTGATTCAAGTTCATCTAATGTGTTGTGTTATGCTATTACATATTATATATGACAATGCCCAGTGACAGTGTCTTGTGAAAGACTGACGTATGGCCTTGTGTCAATTGAGAACTGATGTCTAAACCAGTAGATCTCAAACCTCTCCTCAGGGAGCCCCAGCTGTTCCAGGGCTAGCACACCTGATACAACTTGTCAATTAACACAATAATAAACCTTTGGAATTGTAACAATATAATATGTCTAACCAGAAAAAAAGAACCCACTATTGTTCTTCAAACAGTTTTTTGTAGAACCTTTGAGATAAAGGTTCTGTAAAAGAACCATTAAAAAGAGTTCTATACGGCATCAAAAATGGTTGTAATGATAGCAGAATCCTATTTGGTGCCCTTTTTTAATTAGTTCTTTATAGCACCATAAAGTTTACATTTTTAACCTTATGAACATTAAAAAAAGGTTCTTTATAGCACCAAAAAGGGATCCGCTATGGTTACAAGTCAAAGAAGACTTATTTGGCACTTATATAGAACTGTACCTGTACACAGCCAATCTGTAAATAGCACACCCAACTACCTCATCCCCATATTGTTATTTATCCTCTTGCTCTTTTGCACACCAGTATCTCTACTTTCACATCATCATCTGCACATCTGTCACTCCAGTGTTAATGCTAAATTGTAATTATTTCGCCTCTATGGCCTATTTATTACCTTATCTCCCTAATCTTACTACATTTGCACACACTGTACATATATTTTCCTATTGTGTTATTGACTGTACGTTTGTTTACGTGTAACTCTGTGTTGTTGTTTTTGTCGCACTGCTTTGCTTTATCTTGGCCACGTCGCAGTTGTAAATGAGAACTTGTTCTCAACTGGCCTACCTGGTTAAATAAAGGTGAAATAAAAAAACATTAAAAAATATATATATATTGTGTGAGGTTTTGCTGTATATGAGTGATACCTTTGTATCCTGTGAGGTTGATCTCAATAGGAGTGATTAAGCGTCCTCCCAGAGATTTCCTCCTGCGGACCACCATATTGATCACTCCTTCTCCGCTCAGCACCGCCTTCAGAACCTGCTTCCTGTCCTTATTGGTCAGGTCCACATTGTTTATCTTCAACAGCCAATCATTCACTCTGTAGAGAGAAGAGCAACCAATAATCTACTTTGTAGATAGAAGATGCAACCAAGCAGAACTGTAAACAGTGGATGATTAATAATAACAATACTTTTTTCAAAAGTAGGAAGAAGGCCATTAAGTGTGATTTACCTTAACCTTCCTTCAGCAATACCTCCTCTATCCACCTTACTCACAAATATCCCACAGTCTCCTGGTAAATATGGCTCATTTATCCCCTCGGCAACGTCAAAACCAAGTGCTTTTAAATCCATGTCCTCCTGAAATAACGTAAATAAAGCATTACTATTTCCTCATTAAAAAGGTACATCTGATCTAAAATGTGTCCACGGTTTGCTTGTCTGAATATTACAACTGTTTTACTACTGTATTCATTCTTTGTGGTTCAATTCAATTTGGCAATAGCACAAAGTAATGAATGTGGAATTGGCCAAGGTAAATAGCTTGGTGAGCACTAAACACTTACTCTGTTTTTCTCAAACTCCACAACTTCCGTCTCCCACTCCAAAGAGTCTGTGTCGATGGCTGAATCATGTGAATTATGAGCCATCAGCTGACGAAAACTGGCCTCCTTTTCCAACTGGTCTTCAATCCTTTCTCTGTAGAAAGAGAGAGAAACTTTGAAAACAACCTTTACATTTGAAGACAAATTTGTTCATGTACAGACAGCCAGTCGTTAGATACACATTTCAACCACTAGGTGGCAATAAAACCTGGTTGTAAATAACACTGTCAGAGCACCAAAACCTACAGTACTTCAAATCAAGTTACAGAACTGGCAAAGTTAAATAATAGGGTTCTATTCCTCTGTACTGTAAATAGTTTTCAGAGGTTTATATTCTGATGTGGATTGATGGAGAAATGGATGGATGGAGGATGTGGAGGGATGAATAACTCACTTGAGCTCCTTAAGTTCTCGTGACGCGTCGTTTTTCTGTTTCCTGGTATCATCTAGGTTTCTCAAGGCATCTGCCAGGTCGCTCACCGCTCGGTCCCTCTCCCTCCTCAGGTTGTCGCATAACGTTCTGACAGACACACACACAGGACGTCATCTACATCTATTCATTAATTGCCTTTCAAGCTTGTCCCATTTTCTGTAAATATCCAATAATCACTCACTCTTCTCTGGAAATTTAAGACCGAGCCTTTCAACACTTGTAATTTTTCGTCACTGGCCACTGATCCTTGAGTCTTCAATATCGATATAAAGTGTGTTTCTTAGCTATCATCCTGTTGGCTTCCTGACAGGTTCTAGGGGCCACGTGCTATGGGATGCAAGATGTTTCTCTCTATTTATTCTCTCTCTACTCACCGAATACTCTCTCTCTCTGCCACTATCTTGTCTCTCTCCTGAAAGGCCCAGTCGCGTCGACACTTGGCCACCTCTGCTTCCTGTGTCGCCTCCTTCAGCTCCTGAGACATGGCTTCGTACTGCTTCCTCAGCACCTCTATCTCCTTGTTGGCCCGCTCCATGTCCAGGGTTGTCGAGTCTTGTTTCTGATGTGGAGGAAATGGGTGTAGGTTGAAGTTGCCCCTAGATGCTGATCTTGGGTCAGTTTAGTATCCCCCCCCCCCCCCCACTAATGGTTAAGATACGATTGGGGGAGGGGAAGCTTATCCTAGATCTTTACCTAGGAGAAACTTCACCCCGGAGCGAGGAAATACACAACTATATGACATATTGTTTTTATGACGAACTACACTCAGTGGTAGGTTTATTATGTGTACAACTATCTAGTACTGGGTCGGACCCCCCTTTGCCTCCAGAACAGTCTGAATTCTTCAGGGCATTGGAATGTTGCTCAATTGGTATCAAGGGACCCAACATGTGCCAGGAAAACATTCCCCACACCATTACACCACTGCCACCAGCCTGTACCGTTGATATCAGGCAAGATGGGGCCCCATGTACTCATGCTGCTTACGCCAAATCGCAATAGGAACTAGAATTCCTCGGACCAGGCAATGTTTTTCCACTCCTCACCAGCCAGTGTTGGTGACTGCGTGCCCACTGGAGACGCTTCTTCTTGTTTTTAGCTGATAGGAGTGGAAGCCGGTGTGGTCTTCTGCTGCAAGGACCGACGAGTTGTGTGTTCCGAGATGACGTTCTACACACCACTGTTAGCTTGCACGAATCTTGTCATTCTCCTTCGACCTCTTTCATCAACAAGCTGTTTTCACCCACAGGACTGCCACTGACTGGAGGTTTTTTGTTTGTCGTACAATTCTCGGTAAACCCTAGACACTGTCGTGCGTGAAAAGCCCAGGAGGCCGGACGTTTCTGGGATACTGGAACCGGCACGCCTGGCACTGCCGCACTCAGATCACTAGTTTTGTCCATTCTAACGTTCGATCTGAATGCCTCGATACCAGTCTGCCTGCTTTACAGTACATAGCAAGCCACAGCCACATGACTCATTGTCTGTAGGAGCGAACCATTTTCGTGAACGGGGTGGTGGACCTAATAAACTATATATTTCAAGCACACAAGTTCTTTCAGTTGAAAATATTAGGTGAATGTGTTTCCTCATAGGAAAACTGGAATTTAGAGTTAATATTTCAATTCCAACTTCCTGATTTGATTGAATTGAAAATGGAATTGACCCCAACTGACTTGTTGTGTAACATTTTGTTTGAGTGCATCCTATGGATTAGATTATAGATTTGGCTGTGAAGTGGGACAGACAGGGATGGTTGTACTTTTTTCATTCCAGCTGTGCTCACTGTGCTGTGCCCTTTACCCAGCGTAACCCCGCCAAGCAGGTGCCACATAGCAGGGGATTCATAATACATTATCCAGCCAGCCACCACGATGGCAGCAAGGAATGGGACCATTTTAAAAACAGACAGACGGACAGACACCACCACTTCTACCACAGTATATCTGCATCCCAAATGGCACCCTATTCCCTATATACAGTGCAATCGGAAAGTATTCAGACCCCTTGACTTTCTCCACATTTTGTTACATTACAGCCTTATTCTAAAATGGATTAACTACTTTTTCCCCCTCATCAATCTACACATAATACCCGATAATGGCAAAGCGAAAACAGTTTATAGAAATAGTAGGAAATGTATTAAAAACAGACCCTTTGCTATGAAACTCGAAATTGAGCTCAGGTGCATCCTGTTTCCATTGATCATCCATGAGATGTTTCTATAACTTTATTGTAGTCCACCTGTGGTAAATTCAATTGACTGGACATGATTTGGAAAGGCACACACCTGTCTATATAAGGTTCCACAGTTGACGGTGCATGTCAGAGCAAAAACCAAGCCATGAGGTCAAAGGAATTGTCCGTAGAGCTCCAAGACAGGATTAAAAAAATGTCTGCAGCATTGAAGGTCCCCAAGAACACAGTGGCCTCCATCATTCTTAAAAGGAAGAAGTTTGAAACCACCAAGACTCTTCCTTGAGCTGTCTGCCCAGCAATCGGGGGAGAAGAGCCTTGGTCAGGGAGGTGGCCAAGAACCCGATGGTCACTGACAGAGCTCCAGAGTTCATCTGTGGAGATGGGAGGACCTTCCAGAAGGACAACCATCTCTGTAGCACTCCACCAATAAGGCCTTTATGGTAGAGTAGCACATTGGTGTGGCTAGCTTCCGGGTTAAGCAAGCAGTGTGGCTTGGCAGGGTTATGTTTTGGAGGAGACATGGCTCTCGACCTTCGGCTCGTCCGACTCCATACGGGAGTTGACACGATGGGACAAGACTGTAACTACCAATTGGATATCACGAAATTGGGGATTTTTTTTAAAGATTCTCTGGTCTGATGATTGAACTCTTTGGCTTGAATACCATGTGTCACATCTGGAGGAAACCTGGCACCATCCCTACAGTGAAGCATGGTGGTGGCAGCATCATGCTGTGGGGATGTTTTTCAGCGGCAGGCACTGGGAGACTAGTCAGGATCGAGGGAAAGATGAATGGAGCAAAGTACAGAGAGATCCTTGATGAAAACTTGCTCCAGACCGCTCAAGGCCTCAGACTGGGGTGAAGGTTCACCTTCCAACAGCACAACGACCCTAAGCCCACATCCAAGACAACGCAGGAGTGGCTTCGGGACAAGTCTCTGAATGTCCTTGAGTGGCCCAGCCAGAGCCCAGACTTGAACCCGATAAACATCTCTGGAGAGACCTGAAAATAGCTGTGCAGTGACGCTCCCCATACAACCTGACAGAATTTGAGAGAATCTGCAGAGAAGAATTGGAGAAACTCCACAAATACAGGTGTGCCAAGCTTGAAGCGTCATACACAAGATTCGAGGCTGTAATTGCTGCCACATGTGCTTCAACAAAGTATTGAGTAAAAGGTCAGAATACTTAAGTAAATGTGATATTTCTATTTTTGTTAGGAATTTGCTCAAATTTTGTTTTGACATCATGGGGTATTGTGTGTAGATTGATGAGATAAGAAAATATTTAATCCATTTTAGAATAAGGCTGTAACGTAACAAAATCTGGAAAAAGTCAAGTGGTCTGAATACTTTCCGAATGCACTGTAGATATTAGGTAGAAAATAGAAAATTTATGGGCAGAACTGAAAGATCGTGTGCGAGCAAGGAGGCCTCCAAACCTGACTCAGTTACACCAGCTCTGTCAGGAGGAATGGGACAAAATTTACCCAACCTATTGTGGGAAGCTTGTGGAAGGCTACCCGAAACGTTTGACCCGAGTTACGTAATTTAAAGGCAATGCTACCAAATACTAATTGAGTTTATGTAAACGTCTGACCCACTGGGAATGTGATGAAAGAAATAAAAGATGAAATAAATCATTCTCTCTACTATTATTCTGACATTTCACATTCTTAAAATAAAGTGGTCTTCCTAACTGACCTAAGACAGGGAATTTTACCTAGGATTAAATGTCAGGAATTGTGAAAAACTGAGTTTAAATGTATTTGGCTAAGGTGTATGTGAACTTCCGACTTCAACTGTAGGTATTTATAGTTGTCCACATATTCTAAGTCAGAACCATCCAGAGTAGTGATGCAAGGCGGGCGGGCGGGTGCGGGCAGCGATCGGTTGAAGAGCATCCATTTAGTTTTACTAAATTTACTTTAATGATGTCAATTAGCCTATCAGAAGCTTCTAAAGCCATGACATCATTTTCTGGAATTTTCCAAGCTGTTTAAAGGCACAGTCAATTTAGTGTATATATAAACTCAGCAATATATAAATATCCCTTTTTCAGGACCCTGTCTTTCAAAGATAATTCGTAAAAATCCAAATAACTTCACAGATCTTCATTGTAAAGGGTTTAAACACTGTTTCCCATGCTTGTTCAATGAACCAAAAACCATTAATGAACATGGTCGTTAATACACTAACATCTTACAGACGGTAGGCAATTAAGGTCACAGTAATGAAAACTTAGAACACTAAAGAGGCCGTTTTACTGACTCTGAAAAACACCAAAAAGAAAGATACCCAGGGTCCCTGCTCATCTGTGTGAACGTGCCTTAGGCATGCTGCAAGGAGGCATGAGGACAGCAGATGTGGCCAGGGCAATAAATTGCAATGTCCATACTGTGAGACACCTAAGACAGCTCTACAGGGAGACTGGACGGACAGCTGATCGTCCTCGCGACCACATGTAACAACACCTGCACAGGATCGGTACATCCGAACATCACACCTGCGGGACAGGTACAGGATGCCATCAACAACTGCCAGAGTTACACCAGGAACGCACAATCCCTCCATCAGTGCTCAGACTGTGCGCAATAGGCTGAGAGAGCCTGGACTGAGGGCTTGTAGGCCTGTTGTAAGGCAGGGCACCAGACATCACCGGCAACTAGGTTGCCTATGGGCACAAACCCACCGTCGCTGGACCAGACAGGACTGGCAAAAAGTGCTCTTCACTGACAAGTCACAGTTTTGTCTCACCAGGGATGATGGTTGGATTCGCGTTTATCGTCGAAAGAATGAGCGTTACACCGAGGTCTGTAGTCTGGAGTAGGATCGATTTGGAGGTGGAGTGTCAGTCATGGTCTGGGGCGGTGTGTCACCGCATCATCGGACTGAGTTTGTTGTCATTGCAGGCAATCTCAACGCTGTGCGTTACAGGGAAGACATCCTCCTCCCTCATGTGGTACCCTTCTGCAGGCTCATCCTGACATGGTCCTCCAGCATGACAATGCCACCAGCCATACTGCTCATTCTGTGTGTGATTTCCTGCAAGACAGGAATGTCAGTGTTCTGCCATGGCCAGTGAAGAGCCTGGATCTCAATCCCATTGAGCATGTCTGGGACCTGTTGGATCGGAGGGTGAGGGCTAGGGCCATTCCCCCCAGAAATGTCCGGGAACTTACAGGTGCCTTGGTGGAAGAGTGGGGTAACATCTCACAGCAAGAACTGGCAAATCTGGTGCAGTCCATGAGGAGGAGATGCACTGCAGTACTTTTTGCAGCTGGTGGCCACACCAGATACTGACTGTTACTTTGATTTTTACCCCCCCCCTTTGTTCAGGGACACATTATTCCATTTATGTTAGTCACATGTCTGTGGAACTTGTTCAGTTTATGTCTCAGTTGTTGAATCTTGTTTGTTCATGCAAATATTTACACATGTTAAGTTTGCTGAAAATAAACTCAGTGAGAGGACGTTTCTTTTTTTGCTGAGTTTATATATATATGGAATAGGGTGCGATTTGGAACACAGCCTATGTTTCAGACTCTCTACATGATTCAAAGTGTAACACTGATACTGGGGAAGTGATGATGAGCAATAGTAGTAGTGAAGCATTGGGGCATTGAATTATGGTCCAGAGTAAATCAATCCCGTTCCATTTCCTGTGTTTACTGTGGCTGTTGGGCAGTAATGAAGTGCTTTGTATAGCGGCAGGCAGCCCTTTTATACCCACTATGTGTCAAAGTCAGAGACATGATTTCCACTTCGATTGCTGGTAATTTCATAATGTAGGGATCTTTTGACTTCTACCTCTGTAGTAAATTCTAAAAGACAACCAGAGAGAGAAAGCTTGACACAAAATGAAATGATGCTGGGACAAATGTGTTGTAAGAGCCATGGAGAAGTGCACAGTCGGGGGGCCGGAACATCATTTCAAATAAATTGTAGATTGTAGGTTGACCGCAAGAAGCTCAAACTGTTAGAATATTTGACTAATGCATAATAATTTCAAACCTTGCTTACATTTGTATACAATCACGTCTCCCTATTATTATCCAAACAATCCTGTCTAGCCTGTATGGCCTGCCTAGCCTGTATGGCCTGTATGGCCTGTCTAGCCTGTATGGCCTGCCTAGCCTGTATGGCCTGTATGGCCTGTATGGCCTGCCTAGCCTGTATGGCCTGTATGGCCTGTCTAGCCTGGATGGCCTGTCTAGCCTGTCTAAGCCTGTCTAGCCTGTATGGCCTGTCTAGCCTGTATGGCCTGCCTGGCCTGTATGGCCTGTATGGCTTGTATGGCCTGTCTAGCCTTCATAGCATGTATGGCCTGTATGGCCTGTATGGCCTGCCTAGCCTGTATGGCCTGTCTAGCCTGTCTAGCCTGTATGGCCTGTCTAGCCTGTCTGGCCTGCCTGGCCTGTATGGCTTGTATGGCCTGTATGGCCTGTATGGCCTGCCTAGCCTGTATGACCTGTCTAGCCTGTATGGCCTATATGGCCTGTCTAGCCTGTATGGCCTGTCTAGCCTGTATGACCTGTCTAGCCTGTATGACCTGTCTAGCCTGTATGACCTGTCTAGCCGGTATGACCTGTCTAGCCTGTATGACCTGTCTAGCCTGTATGGCCTGTCTAGCCTGTATGACCTGTATGACCTGTCTAGCCTGTATGACCTGTCTAGCCTGTATGACCTGTCTAGCCTGTATGACCTGTCTAGCCTGTATGGCCTGTCTAGCCTGTATGGCCTGTCTATTTCAGCAGTTGGTCTTGCATTTACATAACATTTAAGTCAGTCAGCAGATGCTCTTATTCAGAGCGACTTACAGTTAGTACATTGATCTTAAAGTAGCTGGGTGAGACAACATTTCCCAGGCATAGTAAGTAAAACATTTCATTAACAAAGTAGCTTTCAGCAAAGTCAGTGCGAGCAGGAAAAAGTCAGTGTGAGTATTAGTTCTTGCTGTTCTCGCTTATCAAATCAAATTTTATTGGTCACATACACATGGTTAGCAGATGTTAATGTGAGTGTAGCGAAATGCTTGTGCTTCTAGTTCTGACAATTCAGTAATAAACAACGAGTAATCTAACCTAACAATTCCACAACTACTACCTTATACACACAAGTGTAAAGGGATAAAGAATATGTACATAAAGATATATGAATGAGTGATGGTACAGAACGGCATAGGCAATATGCAGTAGATGGTATCGAGTACAGTATATACATATGAGATGAGTAATGTAGGGTATGTAAACATAAAAGTGGCATAGTTTAAAGTGGCTAGTGATACATGTATTACATAAAGATGGCAAGATGCAGTAGATGATATAGAGTACAGTATATACATATACATTATATTAAGTGGCATTGTTTAAAGTGGCTAGTGATACATTTTTGATCAATTTCCATCAATTTCCATTATTAAAGTGAGCTGGAGTTGAGTCAGTATGTTGGCAGCAGCCACTCAATGTTAGTGGTGGCTGTTTAACAGTCTGATGGCCTTGAGATAGAAGCTGTTTTTCAGTCTCTCGGTCCCTGCTTTGATGCACCTGTACTGACCTCGCCTTCTGGATGATAGCGGGGTGAACAGGCAGTGGCTCGGGTGGTTGTTGTCCTTGATGATCTTTATGGCCTTCCTGTGACATTGGGTGGTGTAGGTGTCCTGGAGGGCAGGTAGTTTGCCCCCAGTGATGCGTTGTGCAGACCTCACTACCCTCTGGAGAGCCTTACGGTTGTGGGCGGAGCAGTTGCCGTACCATCCGGTGATACAGCCCGACAGGACGCTCTCAATTGTGCATTTGTAGAAGTTTGTGAGTGCTTTTGGTGACAAGCCGAATTTCTTCAGCCTCCTGAGGTTGAAGAGGCGTCTGTGTTCAGTTTGTCCGTGATGTGTACGCCGAGGAACTTGAAACTTACCCTCTCCATTACCCTCTCTCCATTACCCTCTCCACTACGGTCCCTTCGATGTGGATAGGGGGGTGCTCCCTCTGCTGTTTCCTGAAGTCCACAATCATCTCCTTTGTTTTGTTGACATTGAGTGTGAGGTTATTTTCCTGACACCACACTCCGAGGGCCCTCACCTCCTCCCTGTAGGCCGTCTCGTCGTTGGTAATCAAGCCTACCACTGTAGTGTCGTCCGCAAACTTGATGATTGAGTTGGAGGCGTGCATGGCCACGCAGTCGTGGGTGAACAGGGCGTACAGGAGAGGGCTCAGAACGCACCCTTGTGGGGCCCCAGTGTTGAGGATCAGCGGGGTGGAGATGTTACCTACCCTCACCACCTGGGGGCGGCCCGTCAGAAAGTCCAGGACCCAGTTGCACAGGGCGGGGTCGAGACCCAGGGATTCGAGCTTGATGACGAGTTTGGAGGGTACTATGGTGTTAAATACTGAGCTGTAGTCGATGAACAGCATTCTCACATAGGTATTCCTCTTGTCCAGATGGGTTAGGGTACTGTGCAGTGTGGTTGCGATTGCGTCGTCTGTGGAACTATTGGGGCGGTAAGCAAATTGGAGTGGGTCTAGGGTGTCAGGTAGGGTGGAGGTGATATGGTCCTTGACTAGTCTCTCAAAGCACTTGATAACGGAAGTGAGTGCTACGGGGCGGTAGTCGTTTAGCTCAGTTACCTTAGCTTTCTTCGGAACAGGAACAATGGTGGCTCTCTTGAAGCATGTGTGAACAGCAGACAGGGATAAGGATTGATTGAATATGTCTGTAAACACACCAGCCAGCTGGTCTGCGCATGCTCTTAGGACGCGGCTGGAGATGCCGTCTGGGCCTGCAGCCCTGCGAGGGTTAACACGTTTAAATGTTTTACTCACGTCGGCTGCAGTGAAGGAGAGTCCGCAGGTTTTGGTAGCGGGCCGTGTCAGTGGCATTGTATTGTCTTCAAAGCGAGCAAAGAGGTTATTTAGTCTGTCTGGGAGCAAGACATCCTGGTCCGCGACGGGGCTGGTTTCCTTTTTGCAGTGATTGACTGTAGACCCTGCCACATACCTCGTGTCTGAGCCGTTGAATTGCAACTCTACTTTGTCTCTATACTGACGCTTAGCTTGTTTGATTGCCTTGCGGAGGGAATAGCTACACTGTTTGTATTCGGTCATGTTTCCGGTCACCTTGCCCTGGTTAAAAGCAGTGGTTCGCGCTTCCAGTTTTGCGCGAATGCTGCCATCAATCCACGGTTTCTGGTTTGGGAATGTTTTTATAGTTGCTGTGGGTACGACATCGCCGATGCACTTTCTAATGAACTCGCTCACCGAATCAGCGTATTCGTCAATGTTGTTGTTGGACGCAATGTGGAACATATCCCAATCTACGTGATCGAAGCAGTCTTGAAGCGTGGAATCAGATTGGTCGGACCAGCGTTGAACAGACCTGAGCGCGGGAGCATCTTGTTTTAGTTTCTGTCTATAGGCTGGAAGCAACAAAATGGAGTCGTGGTCAGCTTTTCCGAAAGGAGGACAGGGGAGGGCCTTGTATGCGTCGGGGAAGTTAGAATAACAATGATCCAGGGTTTTACCAGCCCTGGTTGCGCAATCGATATGCTGATAGAATTTAGGGAGTCTTGTTTTCAGATTAGCCTTGTTAAAATCCCCAGCTCCAATGAATGCAGCCTCAGGATATGTGTTTTCCAGTTTACATAGAGTCAAATAAAGTTCGTTCAGGGCCATCGATGTGTCTGCTTGGGGAGGAATATATACGGCTGTGATTATAATCGAAGAGAATTCCTTTGGTAGATAATGCAGTCGACATTTGATTGTGAGGAATTCTAAGTCAGGTGAACAGAAGGACTTGAGTTCCTGTATGTGGTTATGATCACACCACGTCTCGTTAATCATAAGGCATACCCCCCCGCCACTCTTCTTACCAGAAAGATGCTTGTTTCTGTCCACGCGATGCCTGAAGAAACCAGCTGGCTGCACCGACTCCGATAGCGTTTCTCGAGTGAGCCATGTTTCCGTGAAGCAAAGAACGTTACAGTCTCTGATGTCTCTCTGGAAGGAAACCCTTGCTCGGATTTCATCAACCTTGTTGTCAAGAGACTGGACCTTGGCGAGTAGTATGCTAGGGAGTGGTGCGCGATGTGCCCGTCTCCGGAGCCTGACCAGAAGACCGCTTCGTTTTCCCCCTTTCACGGCGACGTTGTTTAGGTTCGCCGGCTGGGATCAGATCCATTGTTCTGGGTGGAAGGCAAAACACAGGATCTGCTTCGGGAAAGTCATATTCCTGGTCGTAGTGATGGTGCGTTGACGTTGCTCTTATATTCAGTAGTTCCTCCCGACTGTATGTAATAAAACCTAAGATTACCTGGGGTACCAATGTAAGACATAACACGTAAAAAAAACAAAATACTGCCTAGTTTCCTAGGAACGCGAAGTGAGGCGGCGTCTCTGTCGGCGCCGGACCCCTCCCGGTCTTGACGTAATCCACGCATTCTGCGCACATTGAACCATGGCCTTACCTGGCCCGACACAAACAAAATCACATTTAGATTTGTTCTGAAAGGGGTACAATTGCTTGTCAATTGCTTATACAGGTGTGTTTAAGGCGTGTGTGTCGTAATGATCTCAGGTGTGTGTGTGTTACCTGTCTAGTC
This sequence comes from Salvelinus fontinalis, assembly GCF_029448725.1. Classification (NCBI taxonomy): domain Eukaryota; kingdom Metazoa; phylum Chordata; class Actinopteri; order Salmoniformes; family Salmonidae; genus Salvelinus; species Salvelinus fontinalis. Next base: position 73,216,310 of record NC_074665.1, read on the forward strand.
TGGTAGTATTCTCTCAGAAGCTGGTCTCTCTGTATGATGGCCTCTGTCCTCTCCTTGCGGGCCACGTCTCTCTCCTCCCGGACCGTCTGGATGTCTTTACAGGCTTGGCTCAACTCCTTCTGGGCCTCAGCCTTGTCCTTCACCTCGTGGCAGCACTTCTCCAGCAGCTCGTTCTTCTCACAGATAGCTCTGTCTCGGTCGATCAGCGCCGAGCCAAGCTCCTTCAGCACAAAGAAGAGAGCAATTAGCTCAGAAACTTCAAGTGACGACAAAAAAATGACAACAACAAAAAAAGAGCCGTGTCTTGGGGTTCCTTGATGTCCTGGTCATTTATCAACCTTGTTATTGGTGTTTGCTCTCATGCCATGGCCTTTGTCTTTTATAATAGGATGCAGACGTGCAAGACTTGGAAGGCTTGCAAACTAGCTTATACATTCAGGTGTTTCATACTATTAAATGGCAGCTAATTGATTCTCTCTAATCGATGTGTTTCCTATATCGTTTTAAATAACAAATGAACACCATGACTCTGAATCAGCACACATAAGTTCAACTAAGAGGATATTTCAGCCACATTCTGCGCACATTGAACCATGGCCTTACCTGGCCCGACACAAACAAAATCACATTTAGATTTGTTCTGAAAGGGGTACAATTGCTTGTCACTGTAGTGGTACCCTGTAAGGTACAGTAACTGCCATAATAGAGGAAATGCCAACATGAAGTGTGTTAATAAGGTATTGGGCCACCACGAACCAGAACAGCTTCAATGTCCCTTGGCATAGATTCGACAAATGTCTGGAACTCTATTGGAAGGATGCAACATCATTCTTCCACAAAAACAATTCCATCATTTGGTGTTTTGTTGATGGTGTTGGAAAACGCAGTCTCAGTTGCTGCTTCAGAATCTCCCATAAGTTGGGTTGAGATCAGAGGGGTATACTACGAACCTGGTTTGAGAAGTTACTGAGGTAACTTTAGTCAACTGAGTTCGACTTGGGATAACCGGTAGCATGAAAGTGGCTCATATTTTAGCCAGGTACATTTCTACGGCAAAGAATGGTTCAGAACCAACCTTCTCCAGGGAAGGCTAACTCAGGGCTAGCTCCATTTATCGTGAATAAAGTGTCGGAACCGCAAGTTGAGAACCAATGAAATCAGATTCCTTCCCTTCCCTCCTCTTCTGGACCTCATTTTCACCAAGTGAGTTTCGAGGCGAATGTTATAATTTATGACAATATATACATGTCAGTGGAGGCTGGTGGGAGGAGCCATAGGAGGACGGGCTCATTGTAATGGCTGGAATGGAATGAATGGAACGGAGTCGAACATGTGGTTTACATGTGTTTGATAGCGTTCCATTCATGCCATTACAATTAACCCATCCTTCTATAGCTCCTCCCACTATCTCATAAGGCCTTATTTTAAGACCTAGTTTTACCCTACAGTGGCCTGAAATCCCTGGTTTACTGGCCACATCAGGCCTGTAATTCACATTATGCTGGCTTGGAAAGTGATGTGTAATTCCTATTGGACTCAAGCCAGAGTTAGGATAGCCAACAGTTGGAATTTTTATTCACAGGGTTAGGAACTTTGATAAAGGAGACTACCAAACCATTTAAACTGGAACAACCATTTCAGTAACGGGTGCAATAAATCTAACTAACTGATTAGATTAGTTGAGAAAACTGTATTATTATTTATCTTTATGTAGCATAAGATTAATCAGTCAAACAAAGTAAATGCAAAAATACAGATATTAAAAAAATTCTTAAAAATCTACCTGCAGTAGAGCATGCTGGGAAACATGATAATGATAACATGATAACCCGGATAAAGCACTAAATAAACTTCCGTTAGTGCTAAATACGGCTGCTAGAATCCTGACTAGAACCAAAAAATGTGATCATATTACTCCAGTGCTAGTCTCCCTACACTTGCTTCCTGTTAAGGCAAGGGCTGATTTCAAGGTTTTACTGCTAACCTACAAACCATTACATGGGCTTACTCCTACCTATCTTTCCGATTTGGTCCTGCCGTACATACCTACACAAACGCTACGGTCACAAGACGCAGGCCTCCTAATTGTCCCAAGAATTTCTAAGCAAACAGCTGGAGGCAGGGCTTTCTCCTATAGAGCTCCATTTTTATGGAATGGTCTGCCTACCCATGTAAGAGACACAGACTCGGTCTCAACTTTTAAGTCTTTACTAAAGACTCATCTCTTCAGTAGGTCATATGATTGAGTGTAGTCTGGCCCAGGAGTGTGAAGGTGAACGGAAAGGCTCTGGAGCAACGAACCGCCCTTGCTGTCTCTGCCTGGCCGGTTCCCCTCTCTCTTCTGGGATTCTCTGCCTCTAACCCTATTACAGGGGCTGAGTCACTGGCTTACTGGTGCTCTTTCATGCCGTCCCTAGGAGGGGTGCGTCACTTGAGTGGGTTGAGTCATCTTCCTGTCTGGGTTGGCGCCCCCCCTTGGGTTGTGCTGTGGCGGAGATCTTTGTGGGCTATACTCGGCCTTGTCTCAGGATGGTAAGTTGGTGGTTGAAGATGTGCTTTGGCTTTGGCAAAGTCGGTGGGGTTATATCCTTCCCCTTCCGGGGGTATCATCGGATGGGGCCACAGTGTCTCCTGACCCCTCCTATCTCAGCCTCCAGTATTTATGCTGCAGTAGTTTATGTGTCGGGGGGCTAGGGTCAGTTTGTTATATCTGGAGTACTTCTCCTGTCTTATCCGGTGTCCTGTGTGAATTTAAGTATGCTCTCTCTAATTCTCTCTTTCTTTCTCTCTCTCGGAGGACCTGAGCCCTAGGACCATGCCTCAGGACTACCTGGCATGATGACTCCTTGCTGTCCCCAGTCCACCTGGTTGTGCTGCTGCTCCAGTTTCAACTGTTCTGCCTGCGGCTATGGAACCCTGACCTGTTCACCGGACGTGCTACCTGTCCCAGACCTGCTGTTTTCAACTCTCTAGAGACCGCAGGAGCGGTAGAGATACTCTTAATGATCGGCTATGAAAAGCCAACTGACATTTACTCCTGAGGTGCTGACTTGCTGCACCCTCGACAACCACTGTGATTATTATTATTTGACCCTGCTGGTCATTTATGAACATTTGAACATCTTGGCCATGTTCTGTTATAATCTCCACCCGGCACAGCCAGAAGAGGACTGGCCACCCCTCATAGCCTGGTTCCTCTCTAGGTTTCTTTCTAGGTTCTGGCCACTCTAGGGAGTTTTTCCTAGCCACCGTGCTTCTACACCTGCATTGCTTGCTGTTTGGGGTTTTAGGCTGGGTTTCTGTACAGCACTTTGAGATATCACCTGATGTACGAAGGGCTATATAAATACGTTTGATTTGATTTGATTATGATTATGGTACAAATTTGCCTTTCTAGGGTACCACCACAGTGACAAAGCCGTTAATTCCTTTAAAAAGTGGCAACAATTCTGCTAAGCAAAGCTACAGATCAGTACCATCAGGAACTGAGGGTACACAACATACGTGTGTACCCATGGAAATGGAGATGTACCTCCCCGTTCATTGAGAATCAGAGTGTGATGATTGTACCTTTACATAAAAGTATTGGGTACAAAAATCTACCATTATACTAGATTATCCACACATGTGCCCTAAAAGGTACCGAACAGTACCATGTGAGATCATACATGTACCTCTGAAAGTTCATTATTTATACAGTATATTGATCGTTTGGTACCCCAGGGAACAATACCGTACCCTAACCGTACCCTTATTTCTGAGTGTGTACCTCCGCTAACACTACATACAGATTGAGGTACAGATTGAGGCATTGTCTTACCTGACGTAGTGCCTCCAACTCTTCGCTGGTCATCCTCTTCTCTGACGAGGTGTTCTTCAGTTTGGCCTCAGCCACCTCCAGCCCTGTCTGGAGCTTGTCCACCTCTGTGATAACCTGCTCCACACAAATACACACAATACACTTTACTGCATTACAGTGGTATTATAGTATTACTATTATACTTGATCTAGTATTTATACAGAAGGAAAGAAGCCTCCTGGCTAAATCTGGCAAATGAATAGAAATGTGCATTATCCCGATCCAATAAACCTATTCAAGTCAAAATATATCTCTCTGACCTGGTCCCTCTCACTCATGATGAGTCTGTACTCATTGAAGACCGAGTCCCTCTCCTCCTTGTATTTCTCACAGTCCTTAACGGCCTTCAGCTGCTGGGTCTTCAGCCGTGTGGATTCTGTCTGCAGCCGCTCCATCTCCCTCTGTAGCTCCTTGTTCAGCACTGCAGCCTTCGACAGCTCCGCCTGCGTCGAGTCAAACCTGACACGGTAACAGGACAGGAGGAGAGAGGTCGAGTCAAACCTGACACAGTACCAGGACAGGGGGAGAGAGGTGGAGTCAAACCTGACACAGTACCAGGACAGGGGGAGAGAGGTGGAGTCAAACCTGACACAGTACCAGGACAGGGGGAGAGAGGTCGAGTCAAACCTGACACAGTAACAGGACATGGGGAGAGAGGTGGAGTCAAACCTGACACGGTAACAGGACAGGGGGAGAGAGGTGGAGTCAAACCTGACACAGTAACAGGACAGGAGGAGAGAGGTCGAGTCAAACCTGACACGGTAACAGGACAGGGGGGAGAGAGATCGAGTCAAACCTGACACAGTAACAGGACAGGGGGGAGAGAGGTCGAGTCAAACCTGACACAGTAACAGGACAGGAGGAGAGAGGTCGAGTCAAACCTGACACAGTAACAGGACAGGGGGGAGAGAGGTCGAGTCAAACCTGACACAGTAACAGGACAGGAGGAGAGAGGTCGAGTCAAACCTGACACAGTAACAGGACATGGGGAGAGAGGTGGAGTCAAACCTGACACGGTAACAGGACAGGGGGGAGAGAGGTGGAGTCAAACCTGACACAGTAACAGGACATGGGGAGAGAGGTGGAGTCAAACCTGACACGGTAACAGGACAGGGGGGAGAGAGGTCGAGTCAAACCTGACACAGTAACAGGACATGGGGAGAGAGGTGGAGTCAAACCTGACACAGTAACAGGACAGGGGGAGAGAGGTCGAGTCAAACCTGACACAGTAACAGGACAGGGGAGAGAGGTGGAGTCAAACCTGACACAGTAACAGGACATGGGGAGAGAGGTCGAGTCAAACCTGACACAGTAACAGGACAGGGGGGAGAGAGGTCGAGTCAAACCTGACACAGTAACAGGACAGGGGGGAGAGAGGTGGAGTCAAACCTGACACAGTAACAGGACAGGGGGGAGAGAGGTGGAGTCAAACCTGACACAGTACCAGGACAGGGGGAGAGAGGTCGAGTCAAACCTGACACAGTAACAGGACAGGGGGGAGAGAGGTCGAGTCAAACCTGACACAGTAACAGGACAGGGGGGAGAGAGGTGGAGTCAAACCTGACACAGTAACAGGACATGGGGAGAGAGGTGGAGTCAAACCTGACACAGTAACAGGACAGGGGGAGAGAGGTGGAGTCAAACCTGACACAGTAACAGGACAGGGGGAGAGAGGTGGAGTCAAACCTGGCACAGTAACAGGACAGGGGGGAGAGAGGTGGAGTCAAACCTGACACAGTAACAGGACAGGGGGGAGAGAGGTGGAGTCAAACCTGACACAGTAACAGGACATGGGGAGAGAGGTGGAGTCAAACCTGACACAGTAACAGGACAGGGGGAGAGAGGTGGAGTCAAACCTGACACAGTAACAGGACAGGGGGAGAGAGGTGGAGTCAAACCTGACACAGTAACAGGACAGGGGGGAGAGAGGTGGAGTCAAACCTGACACAGTACCAGGACAGGGGGAGAGAGGTGGAGTCAAACCTGACACAGTAACAGGACATGGGGAGAGAGGTGGAGTCAAACCTGACACGGTAACAGGACAGGGGGAGAGAGGTCGAGTCAAACCTGACACAGTAACAGGACAGGGGGGAGAGAGGTGAAACTAGAAGAGGATAGTTGAAGTGACAGGAGAGGTGGAGATAAGGGTATGAAGTACGATACAAACAAACAGCAGCCCTTTTATGTGAATGAGAAGACATAAAATAGCTCACAGTAAAAATAACTTGGTAATAGAGCAACATCTGATAAGAAAAGCAACATATGATGAAGCTTAGCCAGTCGGCATCACAACGGAAACTCTTAAACTAAGTAGCATAGATCTGCAATCACAGGCCTTCATCTCCTCTGGAATTACTTCAAGCACTTCTGCGTGATTTAAGAACAGTTATGAACACTTATGAACACTTATGAACACTTATGAACACTTATAAACACTTATGAACACTTATGAACACTTATGCAGTAGTGATGGGGGGAAAAAACAGATGGTTACATATCATAAAATTATTTTGGACAATATTATTGACTCCAAGTTTTGATTTATTTACTTTTGCTAGGTAGCATTAGCTACCGCTAGCTGGAGGTTGTGTTGGAGGGCCAGTAGGAGGCACTCTTTCTTCTGGGCTAAAATAAAATATCCCAATGCCCCAGGGCAGTGATTGGGGACATTGCCCTCTGTAGGGTGCTGTCTTTCAGATGGGATGTTAAACAGGTGTCCTGACTCTCTGTGGTCACTAAAGATCCCATGGCACGTATCATAAGAGTAATGGTGTTAACCCTGGTGTCCTGACCCAATTCCCAATCTGGCACTCATACCATCATGGCCACCGAACCATCCCATGCTTCCAATTGGCTCATTCATCCCCCTCCTCTCCCCTGTAACTATTCCCAGGTCGTTGCTGTAAATGAGAATGTGTTCTCAGCTAACTTACCTGGTAAAATAAGAGTAAATAAAAATAAAACAATACGTATCGGCACCTAAGTATCGTGATAATATTGTATCGTGAAGTCCCTGATAAAACCCAACCCTATTATATAGACAGGCAATTAAAGTTGACCTCCTTGTGTGTGTGTGTGTGTGTGTGTACGTCTCTTACCTCCTCATAGAGGTAGAGTACTGTTGTTGGTAGTGTGTAGCAGCGTCTCTCTGCTTCAACAACATGTCCACCTGTTTCTGTAGCCTCCTGTTCTCCTCCTCTGCCTGCTCCAGACGGCTCAGGTCTGTGTTGTGGTTGGCTGTCTTCTCATTGTACCTAGAATAATAGAATGAAACAGGAAGGGTGAGTGAGCTCGTCCACAACCTTCTGGACTGGAGTCCTGCACGCTATCAACGGCTCCAAGAAGGCTAGCTCCCTTGGGAGGGGGGGGGGGGTTGATATTCGTGCTCATCAACACAGGGTCACTAGTACAATATAGTAATATAACAATTAAATGATATACGTTGTCTTGTCGTTGTACCTCTTCCTCAAAGCCTCGTAGTCTCTCTTGGTGCCCTCTAGCTTGTCCATAGCCGTGTCATACAGCTTGTTGAGGATCTCTGACGACCCATCTCTCATCACCTGGAACAGAGAGCTCATTTATTTTACAAAAATGTCAATACTGAAAGTTTAATGCACTGACTGTATGTTGTTGCTCTGGATAAGAGTCTATGCTAAATGACTACAACATAAATGTTTTGGTACATTTTGTATTGTTTGATTATAGGACAGTTACAGAGAGGGAGATGGGTAGTTGAAAGACAGTATCAGAGATGGAGATGGGTAGTTGAAAGACAGTTACAGAGAGGGGTATGGGTAGTTGAAAGACAGTTACAGAGAGGGAGATGGTTAGTTGAAAGACAGTTACAGAGAGGGGTATGGGTAGTTGAAAGACAGTTACAGAGAGGGGTATGGGTAGTTGAAAGACAGTTACAGAGAGGGGTATGGGTAGTTGAAAGACAATATCAGAGAAGGAGATGGGTCGTTGAAAGACAATATCAGAGAAGGAGATGGGTCGTTGAAAGACAGTTACAGAGAGGGAGATGGTTAGTTGAAAGACAGTTACAGAGAGGGGTATGGGTAGTTGAAAGACAGTTACAGAGAGGGGTATGGATAGTTGAAAGACAATATCAGAGAGGGGTATGGGTAGTTGAAAGACAGTTACAGAGAGGGGTATGGGTAGTTGAAAGACAGTTACAGAGAGGGGTATAGATAGTTGAAAGACAGTTACAGAGAGGGGTATGGATAGTTGAAAGACAGATACAGAGAGGGAGATGGGTAGTTGAAAGACAGTTACAGAGAGGGGTATGGGTAGTTGAAAGACAGTTACAGAGAGGGGAATAGATAGTTGAAAGACAATATCAGAGAGGGAGATGGGTCGTTGAAAGACAGTTACAGAGAGGGGTATGTATATTTGAAAGACAGTTACAGAGAGGGGTATAGATAGTTGAAAGACAGTTACAGAGAGGGGTATGGATAGTTGAAAGACAGATACAGAGAGGGAGATGGGTAGTTGAAAGACAGTTACAGAGAGGGGTATGGGTAGTTGAAAGACAGTTACAGAGAGGGGAATAGATAGTTGAAAGACAATATCAGAGAGGGAGATGGGTCGTTGAAAGACAGTTACAGAGAGGGGTATGTATAGTTGAAAGACAGTTACAGAGAGGGGTATGGGTAGTTGAAAGACAGTTACAGAGAGGGGTACGGGTAGTTGAAAGACAGTTACAGAGAGGGGTATGGATAGTTGAAAGACAGTTACAGAGAGGGGTATGGATAGTTGAAAGACAGTTACAGAGAGGGGTATGGGTAGTTGAAAGACAGTTACAGAGAGGGGTATGGGTAGTTGAAAGACAGTTACAGAGAGGGGTATGGATAGTTGAAAGACAGTTACAGAGAGGGGTATGGATAGTTGAAAGACAGTTACAGAGAGGGGTATGTATAGTTGAAAGACAGTATCAGAGAGGGAGATAGGTAGTTGAAAGACAGTTACAGAGAGGGAGATGGGTAGTTGAAAGACAGTTAGAGAGGGGTATGGCTGCGCCACTCGGGAGCCCAATCTATCTATGCCTTGATGACAGCTTTGCACACTCTTGGCATTCTCTCAACCAGCTTCATGAGGTAGTCACCTGGAATGTATTTCAATTAACAGGTGTGCTTTGTTAAAAGTAAATTTGTGTAATTTAATGCATTTGTGCCAATCAGTTGTATTGTGACAAGGTAGGGGTGGTATACAGAAGATAGCCCTATTAGGTAAAAAACCAAGTCCATATTATGGATAAGCAAATAAGCAAAGAGAAATGACAGTCCATCTTTACTTTAAGACATTAAGGTCAGTCAATTCAGAAAATGTCAAGAACTTTGAAAGTTTCTTCAAGTGCAGTCGCAAAAACCATCAAAGCACTATGATGAAACTTGCTCTCATGAGGACCGCCACAGGAAAGGAAGACCCAGAGTTACCTCTGCTGCACAGGATAAGTTCAGTAGAGTTACCAGCCTCAGAAATGGCAGCCTAAATAAATGCTTCACAGAATTCAAGTAACAGACACATCTCAACATCAACTGTTCAGAGGAGCCTTCGTGAATCAGGCCTTCATGGTCAAATTGCTGCAAAGAAATCACTATTAAAGGACATCAATAAGAAAAAAGAGACTTGCTTGGGCCAAGAAACATGAGCAATGGATATTAGATCGGTGGAAATCTGTCCTTTGGTCTGATGAGTCCAAATTTTAGATTTTTGGTTCCAACCACAGTGTCTTTGTGAGATGCAGAGTAGGTGAACGGATTATCTCCGCATGTGTGGTTCCCACCGTGAAGCATGGAGGATGTGTGATGGTGTGGGGGTGCTTTGCAGGGGACACTGTCAATGATTTATTTATAATTCAAGGCACACTTAACCAGCATTGCTACCACAGCATTCTGCAGCGATACTCCATCCCATCTGGTTTGCGCTTAGTGGGACAATCATTTGTTTTTCAACAGAACAATGACCCAAAACACACCTCCAGGCTGTGTAAGGGCTATTTGACCAAGAAGGAGAGTGATGGAGTGCTGCATCAGTTAACCTGGCCTCCACAATCAGCCGACCTCAAGCCAATTGAGATGGTTTGGGATGAGTTGGACGGCAGAATGAAGGAAAAGCAGCCAACAAGTGCTCAGCATATGTGGAACTCATTCAAGACTGTTGGAAAAGCATGCCTGGTGAAGCTGGTTGAGATAATGCCAAGATTGTGCAAAGCTGTCATCAAGGCAAAGGGTGGCTACTTTGAAGAATCTCAAATACAAAATATATTTACATTTTATTGGTTTCTACATGATTCCATATGTGTTATTTCATAGTTTTGATGTCTTCACTATTATTCTACAATGTAGAAAAAAGTAAAAATAAAGAAAACCCCTTGAATGAGTAGGTGTGTCCAAACTTTGACTGGGTACTGTAAGTATTCAGACCCTTTGCTGTGAGACTCGAAATTAAGCTCAGGTGCACCCTGTCTCCATTGATCATCCATGAGATGTTTTTACAACTTGATTGGAGTCCACCTGTGGTAAATTCAATCGTTTTGACATGATTTGGAAAGGCACACACCTGTCTATATAAGGTCCCACAGTTGTCAGTGCATATCATGAGCCATGAGGTCGAAGGAATTGTCCGTAGAGCTCCGAGACAGGATTGTGTCGAGGCACAGATCTGGGGAAGGGTACTAAAAAATGCCAAGCATCACATTTGGAGGGAACCAGGCACCGCTCATCACCTGGCCAATACCATCCCTAATGTGAAGCATGGTGGTGGCGGCATCATGCTGTGGGGATGTTTTTCAGCGGCAGGGACTGGGAGACTAGTCAGGATGGGAGGGAAAGATGAACGGAGCAAAGTACACAGAGATCCTTGATGAAAATCTGCTCCAGAGCGCTCAGGGCCTCAGACTGGGGTGAAGGTTCACCTTCTAACAAGACAACGACCATAAGCACACATTCAGAACAACGCAGGAGTGGCTTCGGGACAAGTCTCTGAATGTCCTTGAGTGGCCCAGCCAGAGCCCGGACATCAACCCATCAAATATCTTTGGAGAGACCTGAAAATAGCTGTGCAGCGACGCTCCCCATCCAACCTGACAGAGGATCTGCAGAGAAGAACGGGAGAAACTCTCCAAATACAGGTGTGCCAAGCTTGTAGCGTCATACCAAAGAAGACTCGAGGCTATAATCGCTGCCAAAGGTGCTTCAACAAAGTACTGAGTAAAGGTTCTGAATACTTATGTAAATGTATTTTCAGTTTATTTATTTTTTATACATTTGTATAAAAAAAAGTAAAACCTGCTTTTGCTTTGTCATTATGGGGTATTGTGTGTAGATTGATGAGTGAAAAACCCCAGATTTAATCCATTTTAGAATAAGGCTGTAACGTAATAAAATGTGAAAAAAGGGGTCTGAATACTTTCCAAATGCACTATCTATAGAACATCTACAGATACAGCACTATACAATACACTACAGTACATCTACAGATACAGCACTATACAATACACTAGAGTACAGTCCATCTACAGTACATTTACAGTACAGTGTTTCTAGAGTACATCTACAGTACAGTGTAGCTACAGGACATCCACAGTCCATCTACAGTCCATCTGCAGTACATCTACAGTACAGTGCATCTACAGTACAGTGTATCTACAGTACATCTGCAGTACATTTACAGTACAGTGTATCTACAGTACATATGCAGTACATTTACAGTACAGTGTATCTACAGTACATCTACAGTACATCTGCAGTACATCTACAGTACATCTACAGTACATATACAGTACATCTACAGTACATCTACAGTACAGTACATCTACAGTACAGTGCATCTACAGTACATTTACAGTACAGTGTATCACAGTACATCTACAGTACATCTACAGTACTTCTACAGTGCATCTACAGTACATCTACAGTACAGTGTATCACAGTACATCTACAGTACATCTACAGTACATCTACAGTACATCTACAGTACAGTGTATCACAGTACATCTACAGTACAGTGTATCTACAGTACATCTACAGTACAGTGTATCTACAGTACATTTACAGTACAGTGTATATACAGTACATTTACAGTACAGTGTATATACAGTACATTTACAGTACAGTGTATCTACAGTACATCTACAGTATATATACAGTACATCTACAGTAAATCTACAGTACATCTACAGTACAGTGTATCTACAGTACATCTACAGTACATCTACAGTACATCTGCAGTACAGTACATCTACAGTACATCTGCAGTACAGTACATCTACAGTACAGTACATCTACAGTACATCTGCAGTACAGTACATCTACAGTACAGTGTATCTACAGTACATCTACAGTACATCTACAGTACATCTACAGTACAGTGTATCTGCAGTACATCTACAGTACATCTACAGTACATCTGCAGTACAGTGTATCTGCAGTACATCTACAGTACATCTACAGTACATCTGCAGTACATCTACAGTACATCTACAGTACAGTACATCTACAGTACATCTACAGTACAGTGTATCTACAGTACATCTACAGTACAGTACATCTGCAGTACAGTACATCTACAGTACAGTACATCTGCAGTACAGTACATCTGCAGTACAGTACATCTACAGGACAGTGTATCTACAGTACATCTACAGTACAGTACATCTACAGTACAGTGTATCTACAGTACATCTACAGTACATCTACAGTACATCTACAGTACAGTGTATCTACAGTACATCTACAGTACATCTACAGTACATCTGCAGTACAGTACATCTACAGTACAGTGTATCTACAGTACATCTACAGTACATCTACAGTACAGTGTATCTACAGTACATCTACAGTACATCTACAGTACATCTGCAGTACAGTGTATCTACAGTACATCTACAGTACATCTGCAGTACAGTACATCTACAGTACATCTACAGTACATCTGCAGTACAGTACATCTACAGTACAGTGTATCTACAGTACATCTACAGTACATCTACAGTACAGTGTATCTACAGTACATCTACAGTACATCTACAGTACAGTGTATCTACAGTACATCTACAGTACAGTACATCTACAGTACATCTACAGTACATCTACAGTACATCTACAGTACAGTACATCTACAGTACAGTGTATCTACAGTACATCTACATTATACTTAACCTCTGTGAACACTGGGAAATACAACAGTAGAATACAGTGGTCTCTATCTCCACTATACATTACAGTACAATACAGTTTATTTGCAGCACAACAACACTATAGCACTCTCTCTACAGCCGTCTCATTGATGACATGGCAGTGCTACAGATAATGACTCAACATGACTGAGTCGACAACCACTCTGTCTGAATAAAGCAGAGCAGACTGAAGTGCCCTCCTCTCCTCCATAGTGTAAAAATAGATTAAGCACCAGAAAACAAGACCTGCTTTAGTCAGTAATGCAGCATCCCAAATGGCACCCTATTCCCTATATAGTGCACTATAGGCCATGTTCAAAAGTAGTGCACTGTATAGGGAGCCATTTGGACGCATTCCATAGCTATATTTACAAAGGTTACACCGAAACTGTTTCACTCTGAGAACTCAGAGATCAAAGGAAAAGGTGCAACATTTTTCTAGTTAAATAAATAACCCAACATTGGAACAATTTGTCAAATTACTGCCAAGAAAAAAAGTAATTTAGCAGAGTTGAGGGTCTTGGGGCTAAATGAAGACTCTTTCAGTCAGAGAGAAGAGAAACCATGCAGAACATTTATAATGTGCCTCTCCGGCTCCACTACACTTCTACTGCGATGGCTTTAAAACGACTCAACTAAAGAAAAGGATAATAATATGAATAGACGTAATGTAAGTAATGTGTCATAATAACGAACATCCCACAGGATGAACAGTCACATACAGTAGGCTACAAAAATCGGATGCACTGACTGGACTATAAAGTGCTTTGGATAAAATTGGCACATATTTGTATGATGATTGCATTATGTATATTCAACATGGGTATCAGGCAAAACCTCCACGAGGCATGTTCTGCACGTCTACCGCATGGCATTGGCTCGCTCATAAAATCCTTAACAGACGTAATTCACAACGGCAGCCTAATTTGAATTGACATCAGGCTCATTTGATTGTGAATTTCTATGCTGTTTGATGCTAGTTTACTTAGTAATGACATAAGCTCATCAGCAATCCCAGCTTTGGGTAGACAATATCTATGCCCCAAATGGCACCCTATTCCCTTTATAGTGCACTACTTTGGACCAGGGCCTGGTCAAACGTAGAGCACTATATAGGGAATAGGGTGTCATTTGGTACCTGGCCAATTAGGCACCTACTGATCAGACTGGCATTGAAAGCATTCCCCATGAACACGTTAGATATGACTGACAAACATTTAACGATCTGAACCAAGGGTTCAAACTATAATGAGAGCTAAAATAGATCCTACAGAGTGTGCGTCCCAAATGACACCTTATTCCCTTCAGGCCCCTATGGACACTGGTCAAAAGAGTTAACTATAAAGGGAATAGGTCGTTACTTGAGGTGCAACCAGAGCAGCAATGAGAGAAACTAAATGGTTGATTTAATAAAAATTATAAGAAATTATTCATTTATAATAATTTGGTCATGTGTCTAATTTGAAGGCATTTCTCATCGCTATGACGACATAGTGGAGTGAGCTCGTCTGACCGTGCTAATGGTCCTAAATGGGCAGAACATGTAGAATCTGTCTCACATGTCAGAATCCAAAAAGGTATTTCAAGAAAGGTCAAAAGAAACGTCAGTCAGAGCAAGAATAGACGGCAAAGGTTTCGCCAAAGTTCCCGTCAAACCAGGGATTCGAACTGGCAACGCTCTGGTCACTGGCCTGCTTCTATAACTTCTATGTTAGCTGCCACCCCCTGGACCCAAAGAGAGGACTCTGACCCAAAGAGAGGACCCTGGACACAAAGAGCGGACCCTGACCCAAAGAGAGGACCCTGGACCCAAAGAGAGGACCCTGACCCAAAGAGAGGACCCTGGACCCAAAGAGAGGACCCTGGACCCAAAGAGAGGACCCTGACCCAAAGAGAGGACCCTGGACCCAAAGAGAGGACCCTGGACCCAAAGAGAGGACCCTGACCCAAAGAGAGGACCCTGGACCCAAAGAGAGGACCCTGACCCAAAGAGAGGACCCTGACCCAAAGAGAGGACCCTGGACCCAAAGAGAGGACCCTGGACCCAAAGAGAGAACCCTGGACCCAAAGAGAGGACCCTGGACCCAAAGAGAGGACCCTGGACCCAAAGAGAGGACCCTGACCCAAAGAGAGGACCCTGGACCCAAAGAGAGGACCCTGGACCCAAAGAGAGGACCCTGACCCAAAGAGAGGACCCTGGCCCAAAGAGAGGACCCTGACCCAAAGAGAGGACCCTGGACCCAAAGAGAGGACCCTGGACCCAAAGAGAGGACCCTGGACCCTGACCCAAAAACCTTGAGCATGTCAGGGTGAGTGTGTATTCTACTCCAATACCTGTTGGTGAAGCAGCCTCATGTCTCCCAGCTCTCTCTGGTCCTCATCATGTAGTCTCCTCATCTCCTCACAGCTCTGTTTCACATGGTTGTGTTCTCTGACCAGCTGGATGTTGTCCTGCAGAATAGAATGAAATAGTATTGGATTGAATCGAATAGAGTATGGTAGTATCCCAATAGGGAAATGTGTTTTGCAACAAAGTACAGGTATACTTGGAAAACAGATAACTTACCTGCCTCACAGCATCCAGCTCCTCCTTCAGCGGAGACTGCTCGCTGGCCAGACGGCTGTGGAGCGTGCTGCACACAGAAAAAACATACAGCAACTTGAACGTGCATCGACCCTGGTAGTGGCATGTGTTCTGTTTTTAATAGGTGTTGTATTTCATGTGCTACAATGAGCAGGTAGGAGCATTCACACAGAGCAAACTACATTGGTGTGCTTAACAATCCAGTGTTTGTGAAACTTCAAACTTGTGAGCAGTTTGGTGAAGAGACATTTTCTCAAGCTTTAAAGGAACAATCTACCAGTGCTTTGTGGACAGTTGCTTTTTATCCCAAATGGGCAAGTCCACTCCAGAAGCAGACTTGCTAGTAAATAAATAAATACGTTTTTTCCCTGCTGCAGCCACAGATGAAGACAAACATGGTCTGGACCTAGAGGCAGAGACAGAGGATTAAACATTGGGGCTAATCCTTCATCTGTCTGTTTTACATTCTGCCCCAGCTGTTAGGTTGGTTGTCCCCACACTATTGAGACAGTATGGCAGACATCAT
The DNA here is from genome assembly GCF_029448725.1 of Salvelinus fontinalis. Lineage (NCBI taxonomy): Eukaryota > Metazoa > Chordata > Actinopteri > Salmoniformes > Salmonidae > Salvelinus > Salvelinus fontinalis. The sequence continues at coordinate 73,232,457 of NC_074665.1, forward strand.
TAAATCACACAAATGGACAGACAGAGAGAACATCCGGCCCCCTCTACTCACGCCTTTCTTTTCCTCAATAAAGTAGCTATCAACAAGGTCAGTGTTTGTACACTGTAAAAATAGAAAGTCTCACAACACCATGATTGTGTAATGAAACTGTGAGAAATAGTTACTAAGCTGAGATCTGGTGTTGAAATGTAAACCCAATGTAAGTGTTTTAATACAAAATAATGTGTTTTAAAACGTAAATGAAGTACTCTGAAACACCCAAAGTGGTTCTTCAATCTGAAAATGTGTGTTTTTAAGAGTGTTGTGAAAACTCTTTTGGTGGTTTAAGTGCATGTAAAAGGCAGCATCAAAATAATAAAATTGTGTTTCTCATACAGGGTTGGGGTGACTAGGTATCCCCGTTCCCTTTCAATGGTTTAGAAATGCAAATGGTTTATATCCTAAATATTAATTGATGATAAGGGCCTATGGAGAATATTTATTTTCTCAATGCTTTATTTAGGAGATTAGGGGTAGTAAGCTGGTACATTTCATTGGAATTTTACCCACTCAACCACACTGTAAGAAATGATTCTGTAGTGAATTGTAATTGACAACAAAAAAACAAGCAACATAATCAAAATGAATGCAAGTCGTGCAGAGTCTGTGGTCTAGGGGTAAGTCACCTGGCTTTGATACACATCACCCCTCTTCCCACGAAGACCGGGGTTCCCTGCACCAACCCTTCAATCTGTTTCTCCCACCTATCTCTACCTCCTCTGTCATTTCAGAACTGTCTCAATAAAGTGTCAAAATATCTTACAAAATAAAATAATGCAAGTCGTTTCAATTATTTGTTGATTTCATTTTACCAAAATAATGTAAGAAGGAATCCAATTGAATATGTTAATATGTTATGAGGATAACAAAAGAAAGAGAAAATGTAGTGATTGAACTCATTAGAAGCCTGTGGTTTTAAAAACTTATTTTTTTTGACTGTATAGTATAATTCTATATTACTATTAAGCTTGCTGTGCCATGAGTTGGAATGGATCATGATGAATGGGTAGCACAACTGTCAGGCAAATTGACGTTCAATGAGGACAGCACCCATTCCAATATTCATGACTGTCAATGGAAGAGGCAAGTGCAGAATCCTCAATTCTAGCAGTTCAACCTCCAGTTAGTGCTGGTGGCTTGAACACTTTGCTTAAAAAAGCCTGCCAACACTGTATGAAATGGAAAATGATCAAGTACATAAAACAATGTTAAACATTAAAACACCAGACAAAGGGATCTAATTCTGCACTAGACAGGATTGAACACATCATAATGGAGAGTGTAAAAGAGACACGCTGTGCATCCCAAATGGCACCCTATTCCCTGCACAGTGCAGCCTACGGGTCCTTGTCAAACGTAGTACACTAAATAGGGAATAAGTTGCCATTTACAACACAGGCTAGAACAGTCATGATCTGATCTTTCTGACAGAAAAGCAGTGGCTCTGCTCACTTTAATTTCTAAAATCCCTGGTGTCAAAGGATTGGGATGATGGTTTAACTGAGCAGGACCATTTGGAATGGGACACGAGATTGGTTGACCTCTTACCCCTCGGGAAAAAAATGTTCTGTGCAATCTGACGCACAGATCTCATAAGAGGGACAAACACAGGTTAAAAGCCCATCCATCCATTCCATCGCCTGATTGTTAGAACAGAGAGATTCAGAGCACGCAACATAAATGAGCTGGGAGAAGGCTAAAATATTTATGGACCCCAACCACTCCCATGCACTTCACTACAGACCGGGGTTCAAATACTATCTGAATACAGTCAAAAACTTTGGGTGGGCTTGAATGAGCTCGTCTGTTGCGAGCTCACCCCAACCACCTGGCACTCCAGGCAAGATAAATTGAACACACAAGGCATTTGAAATAGTTCTAAATAGTATTTGAACCCAGGTCTGCACTCTACCACTCACTGGTAGATTAGAAAAGGGTGTGTGCGTGTGTGTGTGTGTGTGCGTGTGTGTGTGTGTGTGTGTGTGTGTGTGTGTGTGTGTGTGTGTGTGTGTGTGTGTGTGTGTGTGTGTGTGTGTGTGTGTGTGTGTGTGTGTGTGTGTGTGTGTGTGTGTGTGTGTTCATCACTCACTGGTAGAAGTCAGCTTTCTTCACGGCCTCCTCACATCTCTTCAGTGTTGTGCTGTGTTGGTTCTGTAAGGACTGCAGGTCCACCATGGCCTTCATACACTGCAGCTTCAGATGCTCGTAGTCCTGGCCTGACTTGGAGTTGGGCCTGGTTCTCACACACACACACACACACACACACACACACAAATGGATGCACACACACACACACACACATACACACACACACACACACACACACACACACACACACACACGAGAGATGACAGAAAAGAGTGACGTATCAGAACCAAGCCCCCCAGGAGCAGATTAAAGTGCAGAACACTATGGTTATGAGAGAGGTAGGCACGAGTAGCTTCATTCAAAATACATACTCTTGTTTAATGTTTTAACAGAGTTACTGAGATCACAAAATGTGGATCCCATTTAGCGTAGCCTTTTTTTGCTTTTACTTCTCTGCTTCTGGCGGTAGAGTGACTTTGGAGGAATAAAGAGGTGATCATCCCTGGTGAGCGTGTTATCTGTTGGCTGAGGGTGGTCATCCCTGGTGAGCGTGTTATCTGTTGGCTGAGGGTGGTCATCCCTGGTGAGTGTGTTATCTGTTGGCTGAGGGTGGTCATCCCTGGTGAGCGTGTTATCTGTTGGCTGAGGGTGGTCATCCCTGGTGAGCGTGTTATCTGTTGGCTGAGGGTGGTCATCCCTGGTGAGCGTGTTATCTGTTGGCTGAGGGTGGTCATCCCTGGTGAGCATGTTATCTGTTGGCTGAGGGTGGTCATCCCTGGTGAGCGTGTTATCTGTTGGCTGAGGGTGGTCATCCCTGGTGAGTGTGTTATCTGTTGGCTGAGGGTGGTCATCCCTGGTGAGCGTGTTATCTGTTGGCTGAGGGTGGTCATCCCTGGTGAGTGTGTTATCTGTTGGCTGAGGGTGGTCATCCCTGGTGAGCGTGTTATCTGTTGGCTGAGGGTGGTCATCCCTGGTGAGCGTGTTATCTGTTGGCTGAGGGTGGTCATCCCTGGTGAGCGTGTTATCTGTTGGCTGAGGGTGGTCATCCCTGGTGAGCGTGTTATCTGTTGGCTGAGGGTGGTCATCCCTGGTGAGCGTGTTATCTGTTGGCTGAGGGTGGTCATCCCTGGTGAGCGTGTTATCTGTTGGCTGAGGGTGGTCATCCCTGGTGAGCGTGTTATCTGTTGGCTGAGGGTGGTCATCCCTGGTGAGCGTGTTATCTGTTGGCTGAGGGTGGTCATCCCTGGTGAGTGTGTTATCTGTTGGCTGAGGGTGGTCATCCCTGGTGAGCGTGTTATCTGTTGGCTGAGGGTGGTCATCCCTGGTGAGCGTGTTATCTGTTGGCTGAGGGTGGTCATCCCTGGTGAGCGTGTTATCTGTTGGCTGAGGGTGGTCATCCCTGGTGAGCGTGTTATCTGTTGGCTGAGGGTGGTCATCCCTGGTGAGCGTGTTATCTGTTGGCTGAGGGTGGTCATCCCTGGTGAGCGTGTTATCTGTTGGCTGAGGGTGGTCATCCCTGGTGAGCGTGTTGTCTGTTGGCTGAGGGTGGTCATCCCTGGTGAGCATGTTATCTGTTGGCTGAGGGTGGTCATCCCTGGTGAGCATGTTATCTGTTGGCTGAGGGTGGTCAACCCTGGTGAGCGTGTTATCTGTTGGCTGAGGGTGGTCATCCCTGGTGAGCGTGTTATCTGTTGGCTGAGGGTGGTCATCCCTGGTGAGCTTGTTATCTGTTGGCTGAGGGTGGTCATCCCTGGTGAGCGTGTTATCTGTTGGCTGAGGGTGGTCATCCCTGGTGAGCATGTTATCTGTTGGCTGAGGGTGGTCATCCCTGGTGAGCATGTTATCTGTTGGCTGAGGGTGGTCATCCCTGGTGAGCTTGTTATCTGTTGGCTGAGGGTGGTCATCCCTGGTGAGCGTGTTATCTGTTGGCTGAGGGTGGTCATCCCTGGTGAGCGTGTTATCTGTTGGCTGAGGGTGGTCATCCCTGGTGAGCATGTTATCTGTTGGCTGAGAGTGGTCATCCCTGGTGAGCGTGTTGTCTGTTGGCTGAGGGTGGTCATCCCTGGTGAGCGTGTTATCTGTTGGCTGAGGGTGGTCATCCCTGGTGATCATGTTATCTGTTGGCTGAGGGTAGTCATCCCTGGTGAGCGTGTTATCTGTTGGCTGAGGGTGGTCATCCCTGGTGAGCGTATTATCTGTTGCCTGAGAGTGGTCATCCCTGGTGAGCTTGTTATCTGTTGGCTGAGGGTGGTCATCCCTGGTGATCATGTTATCTGTTGGCTGAGGGTGGTCATCCCTGGTGAGCGTGTTATCTGTTGGCTGAGGGTGGTCCTCCCTGTTGATCATGTTATCTGTTGGCTGAGGGTGGTCATCCCTGGTGAGCGTGTTATCTGTTGGCTGAGAGTGGTCATCCCTGTTGAGCATGTTATCTGTTGGCTGAGGGTGGTCATCCCTGGTGAGCATGTTATCTGAAGGCTGAGGGTGGTCATCCCTGGTGAGCGTGTTATCTGTTGGCTGAGGGTGGTCATCCCTGGTGAGTGTGTTATCTGTTGGCTGAGGGTGGTCATCCCTGGTGAGCGTGTTATCTGTTGGCTGAGGGTGGTCATCCCTGGAGAGCATCTTATCTGTTGGCTGAGGGTGGTCATCCCTGGTAAGTGTGTTATCTGTTGGCTGAGGGTGGTCATCCCTGGTGAGCATGTTATCTGTTGGCTGAGGGTGGTCATCCCTGGTGAGCATGTTATCTGTTGGCTGAGAGTGGTCATCCCTGGTGAGCGTGTTATCTGTTGGCTGAGGGTGGTCATCCCTGGTGAGTGTGTTATCTGTTGGCTGAGGGTGGTCATCCCTGGTGAGCATGTTATCTGTTGGCTGAGAGTGGTCATCCCTGGTGAGCGTGTTGTCTGTTGGCTGAGGGTGGTCATCCCTGGTGAGCGTGTTATCTGTTGGCTGAGAGTGGTCATTCCTGGTGAGCGTGTTATCTGTTGGCTGAGAGTGGTCATCCCTGGTGAGCTTGTTATCTGTTGGCTGAGGGTGGTCATCCCTGGTGATCATGTTATCTGTTGGCTGAGGGTGGTCATCCCTGGTGAGCGTGTTATCTGTTGGCTGAGGGTGGTCCTCCCTGGTGAGCATGTTATCTGTTGGCTGAGGGTGGTCATCCCTGGTGAGCATGTTATCTGTTGGCTGAGAGTGGTCATCCCTGGTGAGCGTGTTATCTGTTGGCTGAGGGTGGTCATCCCTGGTGAGTGTGTTATCTGTTGGCTGAGGGTGGTCATCCCTGGTGAGCATGTTATCTGTTGGCTGAGAGTGGTCATCCCTGGTGAGCGTGTTGTCTGTTGGCTGAGGGTGGTCATCCCTGGTGAGCGTGTTATCTGTTGGCTGAGAGTGGTCATTCCTGGTGAGCGTGTTATCTGTTGGCTGAGAGTGGTCATCCCTGGTGAGCTTGTTATCTGTTGGCTGAGGGTGGTCATCCCTGGTGATCATGTTATCTGTTGGCTGAGGGTGGTCATCCCTGGTGAGCGTGTTATTTGTTGGCTGAGGGTGGTCCTCCCTGTTGATCATGTTATCTGTTGGCTGAGGGTGGTCATCCCTGGTGAGCGTGTTATCTGTTGGCTGAGAGTGGTCATCCCTGGTGAGCATGTTATCTGTTGGCTGAGGGTGGTCATCCCTGGTGAGCGTGTTATCTGTTGGCTGAGGGTGGTCATCCCTGGTAAGCGTGTTATCTGTTGGCTGAGGGTGGTCATCCCTGGTGAGCGTGTTATCTGTTGGCTAAGGGTGGTCATCCCTGGTGAGCGTGTTATCTGTTGGCTGAGGGTGGTCATCCCTGGTGAGCGTGTTATCTGTTGGCTGAGGGTGGTCATCCCTGGAGAGCATCTTATCTGTTGGCTGAGGGTGGTCATCCCTGGTAAGTGTGTTATCTGTTGGCTGAGGGTGGTCATCCCTGGTGAGCATGTTATCTGTTGGCTGAGGGTGGTCATCCCAGGTGAGCATGTTATCTGTTGGCTGAGAGTGGTCATCCCTGGTGAGCGTGTTATCTGTTGGCTGAGGGTGGTCATCCCTGGTGAGCGTGTTATCTGTTGGCTGAGGGTGGTCATCCCTGGTGAGCGTGTTATCTGTAGGCTGAGGGTGGTCATCCCTGGTGAGCGTGTTATCTGTTGGCTGAGGGTGGTCATCCCTGGTAAGCGTGTTATCTGTTGGCTGAGGGTGGTCATCCCTGGTGAGCGTGTTATCTGTTGGCTAAGGGTGGTCATCCCTGGTGAGCGTGTTATCTGTTGGCTGAGGGTGGTCATCCCTGGTGAGCGTGTTATCTGTTGGCTGAGGGTGGTCATCCCTGGTGAGCGTGTTATTTGTTGGCTGAGGGTGGTCATCCCTGGTGAGCGTGTTATCTGTTGGCTGAGGGTGGTCATCCCTGGTGAGCGTGTTATCTGTTGGCTGAGGGTGGTCATCCCTGGTGAGCGTGTTATCTGTTGGCTGAGGGTGGTCATCCCTGGTGAGCGTGTTATCTGTTGGCTGAGTGTCTGTCTAGAACGGTTCTAAGTGATGTCAGGCAAGTACATCGCCTGGCTCTGTAGTGAGTCCTGTACCTACAGTAGCTATAGTGCTTCTGTCTCTTATTATATTGGAATAATCCACCCCCATCGAAGGTGGTCCCAGGTGAAGGCCATGCTCTGTCTATAGTGAGGGTTGTAGGGAAAGGGTTCCCTAACTTCTTCACTAAGGCCTTCACCCTTCCAGCATTCAATCAAGTTTATTTTTTATATAGCCCTTTGTACATCAGCTAATATCTCAAAGTGCTGTACAGACCCAACCTAAAACCCCAAACAGCTAGAATGCAGGTGAAGAAGCACGGGGAACATCCCGTGCAAAAGCACTGTTCATGACACAAACTGTTCACACCCCTCTTGTTGGCGGAGAGAACATTTTGCATCAGTTATTGACACACAAATATCATACAACCAAAAAAAATGCTAACCTCCCCTGTTATTATAATGGTGAGAGGTTAGCATGTCTTGGGGGTATGGTATTTGTGCATCTAACTATCTCACTCTTCATTATTCACGATTCATTCAGGACTATCTGTAATCATGGTAGCATCCACATTAATGTGTTTAGAAACATATTCTATTCTTATTTACAATAAAAGCGACTCCAAAATGACACAATACATTATTTACCATTAATTTCTATTGGGCACAAAATAATCTGAAACACAACCAAAACAAACAGAAAATGCATCCAACAAAATTGTAGAGCCAACCCCCCTAGGGGGGCACCCCACAGTTTGGGAATCCCCGGTGTAGAGTAGTGTAACTGCAGTATACCAAGAGTTCTACTGTACCTGCAGTCATCGAAGGTGGTGCCGGGCGAGGACAGGGCCAGGCGTTTACGCAGCTCGTCCCTCTCGCGGGTCACCTGTCTCAGCTGGAAGAGAACCGCCTCCATCTTCTCACTCATCTGACCGTGGCGGTTCTCCATATGGGCCGGAGGAGGGGACGAGGCTTGACCCGTGGTACCTGTCACAGTCAGACTGTCACTGATGGCTAGGGCCCTTACACCGACATAGATGATGTGAAGTGCATAGGGCGTTTACGCAGGTGAATTTGGGATTGGGCCTCAGAAGACTGGAGACAGAGATCGCTCTTTCCGCATACCACATGTGGCAAGGGCCCTTACACGACATAGGCCCTCTCCCAAATCGACCCCTAAACCCTACTCCGTGCCCTATGCACTTGTGGAGATCTGAGAGGATTTGATTTGTATAAGCAGTGTGGTGAAAGCTACCTCCACCTAGCCCATCAAAGGGCAAGATGAAGCTATAACTATATTGTTTATTAGGCTGCACCTGTCAAATCCTCTCAGATCTCCACAAGCGCATAGAAGTTGCTTCAAGAGTCCTCCAAATCGACAATGGAGATTGAGAATGCTTGTGTCATACTTGATGAAATACATAAGCCAAACAATCCAAAGTAAAGTAGCACACCGTTATTATGAATAATGTGACAACAATAATCAACAAACCAGCGGGCAAAATGTGGCACATGACGTCTTCATGACTACGTTTAAAGGGGCAACCTGGGATTTAAACAATAACAAAGCGGGCACCCCGCCACTGTTTTTAATTAAGCTCGAGGCAATTAGGAGCTGAAGTCTTTAAGAACCAACGGCTATATACCATTAATTTGGATGTAACAATCCCAGATGGCCCCTTTAACCGTTGACTTGTGAGTGTAATCAGTCCAACACTCCAGCCATGCCTCAATTCATTAAATCAAAGGGCCTATGCTGCAGTGTTGACAAACAAAACACCTCTATATGTTTTCTTTCTGGACCTCTGACTGAAGACAACAACAAGCACCACAACAGAGTCCTGCTCCCCCCTCCTCTTTCAGTAGCTCTGCCCTGCAGGGCAATCCCTCTGGCCTCCACCCAAATGACACCTCATTCCCTATATAGTGCACTACTTGTGACAAGGCCCCATAGGACTCTGGTAAAATGTAGTGCACCATGTAGGGAATAGGGTGCCATTTGGTACTCAGCCTCTATCTCTCTTCCTCATAGAGAGAATGGCTCAATGAAAACCATTCTGGGGGGTTGGTGGGTTGCTTTTGTAAATCCTTTCACATCTGTGTAATCACTTGTTTGTGCTGACTGAAAGTCAGAAATAGCATGCTGTCTGGTTGGTTAACCAGTTCTCTGGACCACATTCACCTAGTTTCCTAATCCGTAAGAACGAAACATTCATCTTCAAACATTCATACTACTACAGGATTTTCCCAGAAATCCTAGTTGGAGGATTCCGGATTTCCTGTTTATTTCCGCTTGATTCCAGGAAAATTCCAACTTGAGTTTCTGACAAACCTGGGAATTTTGCAACCCTACTACTGCCAAACGCTAGAAACACATCCAGGCTCACCTGCACTGCTGAGGGAAGTGCTGCTTTCAGAGTCAGACGGCATGGTGGACAAAACACTGTAGGTGGACCCTGACAAACAGGACACAAAGACATTCAAGTCAGTCCATTTATACAATACATCCTTACTGTTCATCAAAGCAAAAATGTGTCTTGGAAGTTGACTAATTCAAACATGTAACTGTAACTAATCTGATGTACGTAAGAAGTGTGTTGTACCGGCCTGCCTGTTTTCTGTTTGTTATTCAATAAAATGTTTGATATTCAACATCTAAAAAAATCGGAAATGTGTATTTTTGCTGTCTGTGAAATCCCAACTCTGTTGACACCACACATTTATAGTGACATTCATTAATCATGCTCTGATTACATCAGCACCTTGGGTGGGATAAAAGTGCTTTACAAATGAAATGTATTATTATTATTATCTATAGTACCATAGCCTACTAGTATTGTGCCTCAATGCTGTGTATTACTCAGTGACTAACTACACTACACAGGCTTGGTTGAGTTCAAAGGGTTTATTCATAGATCAGTAAGAGACTTTGGTTCAACTTCAGATGAGAGACAGACAGACGACAGGCAAACAACACACAGACAGAGGACAGACAGACAGACAGACGACAGGCTTTGGTCGCGTCTGACAGAAGAGCCAGTAGAGAGGTGTGTGGCTTATTATCCTAGAGACAGGTGGGGATGCGTCCCAAACGGCACCCTATTCCCTATATAGTGCACTTATTTTGACCAGAGCCCTATAGGCCCTGGTGAAGAAGTAGTGCACACTGTCCCCTATATGCGTCCCCAGGTGGGGATGCGTTCCCTATATAGTGCACTTATTTTGACCAGAGCCCTATAGGCCCTGGTGAAGAAGTAGTGCACACTATAAAGGGAAGAAAGTGCCATTTGGGACACAGATAGACAGAGAGGCTAAACAGATGCTACTGCTGCTGCTGAAAAGGACCCAAAAGGGACTCAGCTCAGAGCAGTCAGCTTCCTCATGCCACCTCCACACACACACACACACACACACACACACACAGAGACAGAACAGAACCCTCTCCCATCTACAACTAAAGCTTCTCCTTCAATATGAGAACATTTCTTTATAGATGCAATTCATTATTAATGAATCACAAAATTCTAGGCATTATTTTATCAACAATCATGACAAAAGCCGATGTATGCTTTTGAAGACGATTGAACATGAACCCTTTGCACCACGTTGTTGATAGGCTATTTATTGTTGGGACAATCACTTATTTTACCTGCACATCTAAACCTGTATCTTGAGTATCTTGAAATTCCTGCCATGAGAATCTTCCCAACATTGCTCACAGCATCAGGCGCTCAGTCTTACAGCCAACTTCCTTAGTTAGGCCCTTTACTCCTTCTGGAGCATACCCCATCGACATCAAGATGACACACAAGTCTGTTGAAGGGACAATCTGCAGTTCAAACAACAACAAAGTGGACACCCCACCACTGTTTGGGTAAACAGCTGAGGGATAGGAGAAATGTAACCACTCTCAAATGAATAGAGCTATGGATGCAAGGTGGGACCACGGACTTGGAGGTTGGAGGTTATACAGTGTTTGTTTACAATGACATTGTTTCCAAACAATGGAGCATGCTTATATTTTGGGTTCTGATGGGGTACGACAGTTTAACTAAGCTAATGAGGCATTAATAAGTTATATTCTTGGTGCATACATTTTTGCACTTAAATGCATGATATTATATTCACTTAATTACTTATCTATTGTTGTTGCATTGTCTTGAGGTGAACTTGCAAGAAAGCATTTCGTTGCATTATGTACTCCACATACATCGTGTGTATATGACTAATAAAAATTGAAGAGACAGAATCATTAGATCACTTGTTTTGGTACTGCTTGTTTTTGGTCACCGGTTCAGGAATGGCTGAAGAATTGCAACATCTATCTGGAGTTAACTCTGCAAATAGCACTGCTGGGTGATTTGAAAAGTCCAAGTCAATCGATCAATAATAGAATAATACTCTTAGCAAAATCTGTAGAAGCTATGAGAATAGAAAGGTTCAAAGTTTTTGTGAAACATCACAGCACGGTTGAGAAATATATGGCATGGATGGTGTTCAGAGATGGATGAGAGGGGTTGAGAGTATCTGAAGGGTTAGACTAAAAATAACAAAAACAAGATAAACAATGTAAAATATACTGTGTCCGTAGAATGGAAATAGTATGTATAGGCTGGAAGTAGAAGTATTGTTGTCCATTTACTCCAATTATAAAGAAGGAATGCAGAAACCGCTCCGCTATTTCCTGGTTTCTGAAACTCAAATAGTTTGCCTAATTTCAGTTTATGTGACAAAATAAGATGGTACAATGATTCTCTACACTATACTATCTAAACTGCTGGAGAATATATTTCACATAAGCAAAATATTGTATTTTCAGCTGTTTGAAGCTAGTGTACAAAACCAAAAGTAAAAGACCAAAAACGAACCTTAAGAACGGGAAGCAGAGATAGCGCACATAAAATAGCTATACCACTTCTTAAACTTGCTTTCAATGAAAATGACAGATCCTTAACTCCCATTTCTATGTGAATTTGGTCACCAAAAAGTTACATATTGCCCCTTTAAAAAATAACTATATTTACAAAAAAAGTCAAGGAGTCGGAAAGTGTTCAGACCCCTTGACTTTTCCCACATTTTGTTACATTACAGCCTTATTCTAAAATTGATTAAATAAAAAATGTTACTCGGCAATCTACACAAAATACCCCATTGTAAAAAACAGAAATACTTTATTTACATAAGTATTCAGACCCTTTACTATGAGACTCGAAATTGAGCTCAGGTGCATCCTGTTTCCATTGATCATCCATGAGATGTTTCTACAACTTGATTGGAGTCCACCTGTGGTAAATTCAATTAATTTGACATGACTTGGAAAGGCACATACTTGTCTATCAATATAAGGTCCCACAGTTGACAGTGCATGTCAGAGCAAAAACCAAGCCATGAGGTCGAGACAGGATTGTGTCGAGGCACAGACCTGGGGAAGTGTACCAAAAGAATGTCTGCAGCAAGACCACAGTGGTCTCCATCATTCTTAAATGGAAGAAGTTTGGAACCACCAAGACTCTTCCTAGAGCTGGCCGCCCGGCCAAACTGAGCAGTCGGGGGAGAAGGGCCTTGGTTACGGAGGTGACCAAGAACCTGATGATCACTCTGACAGAGCACCAGAGTTCCTCTCTGAAGATGGGAGAACCTTCCAGAAGGACAACCATCTCTGCAGCACTCCACCAAAGCAGGCCTTCATGGTAGAGTGGCCAGACGGAAGCCCGTCCTTGGTAAAAGACACATGACAGCCCGCTTGGAGTTTGCCAAAAGGCACCTAAAGACTCTCAGACCATGAGAAACAAGATTCTCTGGTCTGATGAAACCAAGATTGAACTCTTTGGCCTGAATACCAAGTGTCACGTCTGGAGGCAACCTGGCATCATGCCAACATGTTGTGGGGATGTTTTTCAGCAGGAGGGACTGGGAGACTAGTCAGGATCAAGGGAAAGATGAATGGAGCAAAGTACAGAGAGATTCTTGATGAAAAGCGCTCTGGAGCAGGTTAGGACTTCGGAAGGTGAACCTTCGCCCCAGTCTAACAGGACAATGACACTAAGCACACAGCCTCTACACAGCCTCTATGCTGTAATCGCTGCCAAAGGTGCATCAACAAAGTAAAGGGTCTGAATACTTATGCAAATGTGACATTTCAGTTTTTAAATATTTATACATTTGCAAGCATTTCTACAAACCTGTTTTTGCTTTGTCATTATGGGGTATTGTGTGTAGATTGATAAGGAAAAAAACGATTTATTCAATTTTAGAATAAGGCTGTAACGTAACAAAATGTGGAAAAGGTCAAGGGGTCTGAATACTTGATGCAGACAATTACATTTATAGAAGCCACAATCTGCAATATTAAAGCTGATCTACCCCCTACATTTTTTTGTTGAATAATAATAATAATAATAATAATAATAATAATAGAACTTCATATCATTCATTTAAGTTAAAAAATTATATACCAATTGCAGATTGCCCCTTTAAAGCCACAAACATCCATAACCCCCTGGCCTGTCACCCAGCACAACACAAAGCCTTAGCACATTCATTAACTTCTACTTGGCTCCAGGATGGAAGAGAACAGCTGATAGAACAGTTTTTCTTAGGAACTTCTGGCCATGATGTAAGGCCTACCTACTACTCAAGTCAAAAAGAGCCAGCCAGGGTGACAAACGGTTCTATTTACCCACATCCCAGCAAGAGCACTATATCAATCCCTCTATGGCAACGTTCCCACTAGCTATAGGAGACTGTGGTTTGATTAAAACTAAGCAGAGAGAGAGAGAGAGAGAGAGAGAGAGACAGAGAGAGAGACAGAGAGAGAGAGAGAGAGAGAGACAGAGAGACGAAAAGAGAGTCCAGAGAGAGACTGAGAGAGAGAGATCCCAGGCTTACAGTACGGAGTCTCACCCCCTTCCTTTTCCCCCAGCCAGCAGAAGAGTGAAAGAAAAGAGGGATGTGCCTGAGGACCAGAACAGAACAGAGACATCCATCCCCGTGGATCAAGTCCGCTTTGTTCTCTACAGCTTGAGTTTCCCATCAGTCTGTTTGGGCAGAGACTGAAGCTACGTCCCAAACAGCACCATACTCCCTATAGTGCACACTGCTTTTGGCTAAAGCCCATGAGGCCCTGTTCAAAAGAATGCACTACATAGGGAATAGGGTGCCATTTCAGACGCAGCCTGAGAGTGTCACAATGGGCAAGGTCCACGCCTCACTCACTTTCTGGCTCCTTGGAAACCATGTGACATTATCTGGAACTTTACTGCTGCAGTAGCTGGGATAGCTAGTGTGAGTGTGTGATATTGTGTGTGTGTAAGTGTGCGTGTGCGCCTGTCCTACCTCGTTTGTAACTCATTTGTGTTGATTACTTTGCCACAGCAAAGCAGCTGTGCTCTTCCCTGAACCGGGCGATAGAATGTTCAGATCAGTGGCAGTCTGTGCTGTTTAAGATTAGGGAGGACGATTTATTTAAAACATTTATGAGCATGGCCTTATTTCTATTACAGCATTTTGGTCAACTCATTCATATTCCATTCACCCAGTTCAATGTAACATGGATAGGTTTAGGCTACTATATGATACTTGAATTTTCCCTATACCCATCATGAGGTTGCTACTAGTCTACGAATGTAAGTTTATAACCTAGGTGCCACAGGTAGAGAGACAAATTGGAGTAATCAAGGTGACAAACAGTGACACATTCAATACCGCCTTGCATAATCCTGCCGGCATCTCGCTGATCTAGGGTGTAATCATTAGTCCAAACAGTTGCAAACGAGATTTTCTATTGAACAAATTCAGGTAGGCTTATCCACACTTCATTTTGTTTGCTTCCATTCAAGAAAAGTTTTTCACCTGCACACACAGTTTATTTTCATAGCAGCCACATACAAACAGCATCATCACTTTCCTCGTTGTATAATTCCTTCTCGGATCTACACCCTCTCCTCCTCTCACCTTCTCCCTTCGCGTGTGGACTTCAGTCCACCACAAAACAGCTGTCTGTGACGAGGCAAAAATATATATAATTTCCACGCCAAACCTTTATACCATAACCGCTACATAGCTTACATCGTTGTCACCATATTAATGTCATAGTCAACATAGCTAATAGAACTAAGGTGTTAGTAAACCTGCTACAATCACACCGTACAGTGTACAGCAACCAGTTTAACAGTTACACTGGCTGGCCCTGGTATTTTGTCAAGGCAGCAGCTACTCTTCATGGGGTCCAGCAACATTAAGGCAGTTATATACAATATTACATGACATTACATTTCAAAATACTTTTCACAACACATTAAGTGTGTTCCCTCAGGCCATTACTCTACTACCACATACCTACAATACAAAATCCATGTGTACGGTAGAGTGTGTGTCTTATCATGTGTATGTGTGTGTCTTTGCCTGTGTGTGTCTTTGCCTGTGTGTGTGTGTGTGTGTGTGTGTGTGTGTGTGTGTGTGTGTGTGTGTGTGTGTGTGTGTGTGTGTGTCTTTGCCTGTGTGTGTGTGTGTGTGTGTGTGAGTGTCTTTGCCTGTCTTTGCCTGTGCGTGTGTGTGTGTGTGTGTGTGTGTGTGTGTGTGTGTGTGTGTGTGTGTGTGTGTGTGTGTGTGTGTGTGTGTGTGTGTGTGTGTGTGTGTGTGTGTGTGTGTGTCTTCACAGTCTCCGCAGTTCCAAAAGTTGTATTTTTATCTGTTTTTTTATCTGATTCTGCTACTTGCATCAGTTACCTGATATGGAATAGAGTTCCATGTAGCCATGACCCTATGTAGTACTGAGCACCTCCCATAGTCTGTTTTGAAAATGACATCAACTTTCTCCAGTCCCAACAACATCAAACTGTTTTAGAGACAGTGTCTGGTAGTGCTCCAGTCCCAACAACATCAAACTGTTTTAGAGACTGAGAGACAGTGTCTGGTAGTGCTCCAGTCCCAACAACATCAAACTGTTTTAGAGACTGAGAGACAGTGTCTGGTAGTGCTCCAGTCCCAACAACATCAAACTGTTTTAGAGACTGAGAGACAGTGTCTGGTAGTGCTCCAGTCCCAACAACATCAAACTGTTTTAGAGACTGAGAGACAGTGTCTGGTAGTGCTCCAGTCCCAACAACATCAAACTGTTTTAGAGATTGAGAGACAGTGTCTGGTAGTGCTCCAGAGAATGAGAAGAGAGTGTGCAAAGCTGTCATCAAGGCAAAGGGTGGCTACTTTGAAGAATCTCAAATATAAAACATATTTTGATTTGTTTAACACTTTTTTGGTTACTACATGATTCCATTCATATTATTTCATAGTTTTGAGGTCTTCACTATTATTCTACAATGTAGAAAATAGTAAAAATAAAGAAAAACCCTGGAATGAGTAGGTGTGTCCAAACTTACCCCTTGGCAGCGTTATCAGAAAGCACAGCATTGATTTTCACTGCTACACAGGCGATACACAACTGTACATTTCTGTGTCACCAGAGGATTTTAGCTCCACAGATAAATTATTAGACTGTATTAGTGATTTAAATACTTGGATAGCTCACAACTTCCTCCAGCTTAAATCAAGATAAGACCGAGGTACTTATTGTTAGAGCCAAAGCACAGAGAGAGAATCTGGCCGCACATTTTAAGTCACAGGCAATAAAGATAAAACACCAGGTAAAAAACCTAGGTGATAGTTTAGATTCTGAACTCAATTTCGAATCACACATTAGGAATATGACCAAAATAACTTTTTACTACTCGTAGCATCATTGCCATGGTGCGGCCATTTCTCTCCCAGGCTGATACAGAGATTCATCCATGTTTTTATTACAAGCAGGCTTGACTACTGTAAAGACCCCTTTACTGGCCCAAATACTTTTGACATTATCGATCATAGTCTGCTGCTGGAAAAACACATGTGTTATGGCTTTACACCCCTTGTTATATTGTTGATAAAGAGTTACCTGTCTAACAGAACACAGAGGGTGTTTTTTAATGGAAGCCTCTCCAACATAATCCAGGTAGAATCAGGAATTCCCCTGGGCAGCTGTCTAGGCCCATTACTTTTTTCTATCTTTACTAATGATATGCCACTGGTTTTGAGTAAAGCCAGAGTGTCTATGTATGCGGATGACTCAATACTATATATTTGATACAACAGTAGTTAAGATGGGGAGAAGTATGTTCATAATAACGCGCTGCTCTACCTTTTTAACAACACTATCAACAAGGCAGGTCCTACAAGCCCTAGATTTGTCGCACCTTGACTACTGTTCAGTCGTGTGGTCAGGAGCCACAAAAAAAGGACTTGGCTCAGAACAGGGCAGCACGGATGGCCCTTGGATGTACACAGAGAGCTCTTCACAGTCCCCAAGTCCAGAACAGACTATGGGAGGCGCAAAGTACTACAGAGAGCCATGACTACAAGGAACTCTATTCCACATCAAGTAACTGATGCAAGCAGTAAAATTAGATTTTTTTTTAAACAGATTAAAAAAACTTTATAGAACAGCAGGACTGTGAAGCAACACAAACATAGGCACAGCCACATATATATATATATATATATATATATATATATATATATATATATATATATATATATATATACACACACACACACACACACACATGGATTTTGTACTGTAGATATGTGGTAGTGTTGGAGTAGGTGCCTGAGGGCATACAGTGTGTTGTGAAATCTGTGAATATATTGTAATGTTTTAAAATTGTATAAACTGCCTTAATTTTGCTGGACCACAGGAAGAGTGGGGATCCATAATAAATACAAAATACAAATTCTCTCCTGTCTGGTCTAACCAAGAAAGCCATTGGTCAACTGCAAAATATACAGAATGATGCTGCACGGGAACTGATCAAGAGCAGACGGAGAGCACACATTACACCGGTCTCTGCACTGGCTACCTGTTACTTTTAGAATACATTTTAAGATTCTTCTATTGGTTTTTAAATCAGTCCATGATTGTGCACCCCAATACATGTCAGACATGCTTTTAGGTTATGTACCCAGTAGGTCCCTCAGGTCCTCTGGCACTGTCCTTTTAACTATCCCAAAGCCTAGGACCAAGAGGCATGGAGAAGAAGCCTCTATGCCCCCAGCCTCTGGAATAGATGCAAAAAAACCTGAGGAGGTCGAAACTGATGACATTTTTAAAACAGATATTTTTACTTTTCCTTAGGGTGCTTTTTAGAAGTTTCGTTTTTATTTGTTTTTTCCTGTGAGGCACATTGTGTTGCATTCTATGTCTGAAATTTGATTTGATTGTGAAAAGCTCTCTAGTGGCATATCTTGTGGGTATGCAAGGGTGTCCAAGCTGTGTGCTAGTAGTTTAGGTAGACCTTGCCATGAAATGCTTACTTACAAGCCCTTAATCAAATATTTACAAAATAAACAAAAGTAAAAAATTATAAAAAGTAATACAATAAAATAACAATAACGAGGCTATATACAGGGGGTACCAGTACCGAGTCAATGTGTGAGGGTACAGGTTAGTCGAGATAATTTGTACATGTAGGTATGAGTAAAGTGACTATGCATAGATAATAGACAGCGCGTAGCAGCAGTGTAAAAACAAATGGAAGGGGTGGGGTGTCAATGTAAATAGTCCTGGTGGCCATTTGATTAGTTGTTCAGCAGTCTTATGGCTTGGGGGTAGATGCTGTTAAGGAGCCTTTGGGTCCTAGACATGGCGCTCTGGTACTGCTTGCCGTGCGGTAGCAGAGAGAACAGTCTATGACTTGGGTGACTGGAGTCTTTGACAATTTTTTGGGCCTTCCTCTGACACCGCCTAGTGTATATGTCCTGGATGGCAGGAAGCTTGGCCCCGGTGATGTACTGTGCCGTATGCACTACCCTCTAGTCTAGTCTACTAGTCTTCTGGAGGGGGAAAAGGTGTTGTCGTGCCCTCTTCAGGACTGTCTCGGTGTGTTTGGACCATGATAGTTCATTGGTGATGTGGACACCAAGGAACTTGATCCTATTAACCCGCTCCACTACAGCCCCGTCGATGTTATTTGGGGTCTGACGGCCCGCTTTTTCCTGTACTCCACAATCAGCTCCTTTGGCTTTCTCACATTGAGGGAGAGGTTGTTGTCCTGGCACCACACTGCCAGGTCTCTGACCTCCTCCCTATAGGCTGTCTCATCGTTGTCGTGATCAGGCCTACCACTGTTGTGTCGTACAAGAGGGGACTAAGCACGCACCCCTGAGGGGCCCCAGTGTTGAGGATCAGCGTGGCAGATGTGTTGCGGCCTACCCTTACCACCTGGGAGCGGCCCGTCAGGAAGTCCAGGATCCAGTTGCAGAGGGAGGTGTTTAGTCCCAGAGTCCTTAGCTCAGCTATGGTATTGAACGCTGAGCTGTAGTCAATGAACAGCATTCTCACAGTGTTCCTTTTGTCCAGGTGGGAAATGGCAGTGTGGGGTGCGATTGAGATTGAGTCGTCTGTGGATCTGTTGGGGCAGTATGCAAATTGGAGTGGGTCTAGGGTTTCCGGGATGATGGTGTTGATGTGAGCCATGACCAGCCTTTCAAAGCATTGCATGGCAACCAACGTGGTAATTTAGGCATGTTACCTTCGCTTTCTTAGGCACAGGGACTACGGTGGTATGTTTGAAACATGTATTACAGACTCGGACAGGGAGAGGTTGAAAATGTCTGTGAAGACACATGCCAATTGGTCCTCACATGCTTTGAGTATACGTCCTGTTAAATCGGTCTGGCCCCGCGGGTTTGTGAATGTTGACGTGTTTAAAGGTCTGGCTCACATCGGCTACGGAGAGCATGATCACACAGTCATCCGGAACAGCTGATGCTCATGCATGCTTCAGTGTTGCTTGCCTCGAAGTGAGCATAAAAGGCATTTAACTCGTCTGGTAGGCTTGCGTCACTAGGAAGTTCACAGCTGGGTTTCCCTTTGTAGTCCGTAATAGTTTTCAAACACTGCCACATCCAACGAGCGTCAGAGCCGGTGTAGTAGGATTCAATCTTAATCCTGTATTCACGCTTTGCCTATTTGATGGTTTGTCTGAGGGCGTAGTGGATTTGGATTAGTGTCCCGCTCCACGAAATCAGCAGCTCTAGCTTTTAGCTCAATGCGGGTGTTGCCTGTAATCCATGGCTTCTGGTTGGGATATGTACGTACGGTCACTGTGGGGATGACAGTGACTGTACTTATTGATGAAGCCGGTGACTGAGGTGGTATACTCCTCAATGCCATTGGATGAATCCTGGAACATATTCCAGTCTGTGCTAGCAAAACAGTCATGTAGCATAGCATCCGCCTCATCTAACCATTGATGTAAGTGTCGTGCATGATGAATGTCCTTCCCTATAAGCGTGCTGGAAGTCTGTTGTCAATTTGTTTGTTTTAAAATATCATTGTATCTGGTCAAACACCACTTTCCAAATGTTTACAAAGGGTTGGTAACAAGCTGATTGGTCAGCTATTTCAGCCAGTAAAAAGGGGCTTTACAATTCTTCTGTAGTGGAATGACTTTTGCTTCCCTCCAGGTCTGAGGGCACACACTTTCTTCTAGGCTTAAATTGAAGATATGGCAAATAGGAGTGACAATAACGTCCACTATTATCCTCAGTAATTTTGCATCCAGTTTGTCAGACCCAGGTTACTTGTCAATTTTTTCAACTCTTCCACACTCACTTTTTAGAAATAAAAATGACAATGCTTGTCTTTTATAATTTGGTCAGTTATATTTGGATGTGTAGTGTCGGCATTTGCTGCCGGCATGTCATACCTAAGATTGCTAATCTTGCCGATAAAAAAAATCATTAAAGTAGGCAATATCAGTGGGTTTTGTGATGAATCTGTTTCAATGAACGATGGAGCTGAGTTTGCCTTTTTTCCCTAAATTGAATTTAAGGTGCTCCAAAGCTTTTTACTTTCATACTTTATATCATTTATCTTAATTTCATAGAATATTTTATATATTTTTTTAAAGTTTTGTCACATGATTTCTCAATTTGCAGTACGTTTGCCAATCGGTCATGCAGACAGACTTATTTGCCATTCCTTTCCCCTCATTCATTTTGCCTCAACCATAAAATTTTTCATCTCCTCATCAATCATCTGGGATGTGTATTAGTAACTGGAATAAGCAATTTCATAAATGTGTCAAGTGCAGCATCTGGTTGCTCCTCATTACACACCACAGACCAGAAAATAGTCTTTACATCATCAACATATGAATCACTACAAAACGTATTGTATGACCTATTATACACTATATTAGGCACAGCCTTTGTAACCTTGGTTTTCCTAGATTTGGCTACTATATTGTGATCACTACATCCGATGGATTTGGATACTGCTTTAGAGAAGATTTCTGCAGCATTAGTAAAGATGTGTTGATCAATACATGTTGATGATTTCATTCCTTTGCTGTTTGTAAATACCCTGGTAAGTTAACTGATTACCTGAACCAGGTTGCATGCACTGGTCACAGTTTGAAGCTTTTTCTTGAGTGGGCAGCTTAATGAAAGCCAGTCAATATTAAGGTCACACAGAAAATATACCACTCTGTTGATATCAAGCATTTCACATATATTATCTACATACTGACTGGTGCCACTTGGTGGTCTGTAGCAGCTTCCCACAATAATGGGCTTTAGGTGAGACAGGTGAACCTGTAGCCATATTACTTCAACAGTATTTAACATGAGATCCTCTTTAAGCTTTACAGGAAATAGGCAGCAACACCGCCCCCATTGCCATTTCTGTCTTTTCAGTAGATGTTATATCCATGTATTGCTACCAGTGTATCATCAAAGGTATTATCTAAGTCAGTTTCAGAGATAGTCAGAATATGAATGTAATTTGTTACTAGCAAGTTATTGATTTCTTGAACCTTGTTTCTTAGGCTACATATGTTAATGTGGGCTATTTTTTGCACTTTTCTGGGATGCTTGATTGTTTTTATTGCTTTACTGGGAGGCTTATCAGAAGTAGACATGACAATGTTATTTATGTTTGAGCTGATAGTGCTTCCAACTAGGGCACACCGCCCCAGTGTTAACAGTAATACTGTGGTTCATAGGCACATAAATGCTGTATACAATGGCTGTAGGGTCGACAGATGCATTCAGGGAGTTAGAGGGACATAAATTAGGTCACTTACATTGTGACTTCCAATGCTCCTGGGATAATGTACATTTACTGCAGCATCACTACAATTCAGCGACACAGTGGTAGGGATTATCTGAGCTGGGCTTGTATCATTGATAAATCATTGTCTCAACTCCGCCTTGAAATGTGTGGACAGAGTCCAGGAGCCACGATGATTTGGATGGACTCCATTATCTTCTGTTTCCAGAAGGTGTCAAAGTTATCTGTAAAAGTTATTCCAACAGAGCTAGTAATCTTTTAGCCAGGAGTGTAATGTCACTAGCCTGCTGAATCTTTTACACCCACGGCCCAACAATGGTACAGGACCTGAAATAATTGGCCACTTTTTGGAATCTTTCAGAACTTGAATCAGTTCTTTAAAATACATTTTCAGCAGTTCCAAGCTAGTCCTCCTAATGTCGTTTAAGCCCACATGGACTACGACAGCGTCAGCTCCCGGCAGCTGTCTCAGAACAGTCGGAAGCAGCCTTGTAATGTCCTGTATTCGTGCTCCTGGGTAGCACAGGGGTTTTGCCCTGGGAACCGAGATGTTTCTCACCATAGAGCTGCTGATGACAACAGCTTGTGTAATGGCCGAGGAGGTCCAGCCATTATTTAGTCTCGAGTGGTTTCACAAATCCCTAAAGGACCGAAGGGCGGTGGGGCCCGATGGACCCGAGTCAGCTGTAGTATCCATCATGCTTGATGAATGGGCTGGAGACTTAGACAGGCTCATGGTCCGATGAGGGGGGAGTTCTGGGGATCTGAACCCGAGGTAGAAGCCACCAGAGAGGGAGACAGAAGGCACAGGTACCTCCGTTTCCAAACTTGAATCGGAAGCCCCCCTGGAAAAAGGCGCCGAAACCTCTGGATCTAGGGCAGCAAGCGGTTTCTCATCTGTTTCCGGTCTGGCCTTACCTTCGCCTGGTGGCAATACATTAATACAACCGAAAGCTTACCTGAAAGCTTACCTTGAATTGGAAGAGTTCCAGTGTTGGATAGCCTTAGCCAACTAGCTAACATAAATAGCATTCCTCTCTGTTTGAGCCGGGAGTTTGAGAAGGCTAAATTAGCTAGCTACATTAGCTAGCTAAGTCAGTGAAAGTGAAAAACAAATACAATTAAATATAGCTAGCTCGCTCTCTCTGCTTCTTCTCCTTAATTTTTGAATAAATGAATTTGTTAAACTGTTCAACTACTGACTTTCTCTCTCTTTGAGTGAAGTACTCACCACATTTTATGCACTGCAGTGCTAGCTAGCTGTAGCTTATGCTTTCAGTATTAGATTCAATCTCTGATCCTTTGATTGGGTGGACAAGATGTCAGTTCATGCTGAGGACATCCTCCGGAAGTCGTCATAATTACTGTGTAAGTCTATGGAAGGCGGATGAGAACCATGAGCCTCCTAGGTTTTGTACTGAAGTCAATGTAACCAGAGGAGGACGGAAATATTCTAGCACCCCATGGTGCTACCCTACTGAGTGCTGCTGAGGTTGCTGTAGACCTTCATTGCAAAACCGTGTGTTTTAATAAATTATTTGGTGAAGTGAATATATTTAGTATAGTTTTATCTATAAAGGATGACCTTTTCTAATGTTTCACTATTTTTATTTTGCTGAAATTCACTGAGTAGCATGGTACTCCCCTTCCTCCTCTGAGGAGTCTCCACTGGTTCAGGTGGACAGAACGTGACAAATAGGATTTACTAGAAACAATGTTAAGATAAAACGCCCCAACCAAAAAAAATATAAGTTTCTGTACTGAATTTAATAAAGCAGTACTAAATAAAATCAACGTTTGCTGGTCGCGTGCACAGATTTGCAGATGTTATCACAGATGCAGCCAAATGCTTGTGTTTCTAACTCCAATAGTGCAGTAATAATACCTAGCTATACAAAACAATACGCACATTATCCAAAAAGTAAAAACAAAAAAATTAAGAAACATCAAAACGAGCAATATCAGAGTCCGGAATATAAATATATATACACAATAGAGAGTATGATGGTGTGTATAGACATGGTCAGTATATGAATAGATAATGTGTGTACAACAGTAGTTTTATAGAACGAGCCATGACTAGAATACAAAATATACATATAAAGTGGGTAAAAGAGTATGTAAACCTCATTAAAGTGACCAGTGACCAATTAGTCTGTGTACAGTGCCTTCAGAAAGTATTCACACCCCTTTATTATTTCCACATTTTGTTGTGTTACAGCCTGAATTTAAAATGGATTCAAACTAGATTTTTGTCACTGGCCTACACACAATACACCATCATGTCAAAGTGGAATTATGTTTTTCGAAATGTTTACAAATTATTAAATGAAAATCTGAAATGTCTTGAGTCAATAACTATTCAACACCTTTGTTGTGGCAAGCCTAAAGTTCAGGAGTAAAAATACACATAATAAGCTGCATGGACTCTGTGTGCAATAATAGTGTTGAACATGATTTTTCAATGAATATCTCAAGTCTGTACCCAACACATACAATTATGTAAGGTCCCTCAGCCGAGCAGTACATTTCATACACAGATTCAACCACAAAAACCAGGGAGGTTTTCCAATGCCTCGCAAAGAAGGGCACCTATTGATTGATGGGTAACATTTTTAAAACGCAGACATTGAATATCCCTTTTAGCATGGTGAAGCTATTATTACACTTTGGATGGTGTTTCAATACACCCAGTCACTACAAAGATACAGGCGTCCTTCCTAACTCAGTTGCCGGAGAGGAACAAAACCACACCATGAGGCCAATGGTGACTTTAAAACAGTTACAGAGTTGAATGGCTGTGATATGAAAAAACTGAGGACGGATCAACAACATTGTTACTCCACAAAATATATCTAAATAATATAGTGAAAACAAGGAAGCCTGTACAGAATACAAATATTCCAAAACATACATCCTGTTTGCAACAAGGCACTAAAGTAATACTGCAAAAACTGTGGCAAAGCAATTAACTTTAGGTCCTGAATACAAAGTGTTATGTTTGGGGCAAATCCAATACAACACATAACTGAGTACCACGATCCATATTTTCAAGTATAGTGGAGGCTGTGTCATGTTATGGGTATGCTTGTAATCGTTAAGGACTGGGGAGTTTTTCAGGATACAAATGAAACAGATGGAGCTAAGCACAGGAAAAATCCTAGAAGAAAACCTGGTTCAGTCTGCTTTCCACCAGACACTGGGAGAGGAATTCACCTTTCAGCAAGACAATAACCTAAAACAGACGGCCAAATCTACACTGGAGTTGTTTACCAAGAAGACAGTGAATGTTCCTAAGTGGCCAAGTTACATTTTTGACTTAAATCTCCTTGAAAATCTATGGCAAGACATGAAAATGGTTGTCTAGCAATGATCAACAACCAATTTGACAGAGCTTGAAGCATTTTTAAAAGAATAATGGGCAAATATTGTACAAACCATGTGTGGAAAGCTCAAGACTTTTAGTTTTTTGTTTTTACCTTTATTTAACAGATAGATTTACAGCTGTAATCTCTGTCAGATAGATTTACAGCTGTAATCTCTGTCATAGGTGCTTCTACAAAGTATTCACTCAGGGGTGTGAATATTTATGTAAATGAAATATTTCTCTATTTCATTTTCAATTCATTTGCGAAACAAATTCTAAAAACATGTTTTCACTTGGGGAAAAAACAATTGAATCCATGTTGACTTCAGGCAGTAGCACACCAAAATCAGGAATAAATGAAAGGGTATGAATACTATCTGAAGGCAGTGTACTTAGGGCAGCAGTCTCTAAGGTGCA
Organism: Salvelinus fontinalis; assembly: GCF_029448725.1. Classification (NCBI taxonomy): domain Eukaryota; kingdom Metazoa; phylum Chordata; class Actinopteri; order Salmoniformes; family Salmonidae; genus Salvelinus; species Salvelinus fontinalis. Next base: position 73,257,997 of record NC_074665.1, read on the forward strand.
GGGTAGAGTACCGGGTGGTAGCCGGCTAGTAACAGTGACTAAAGTTCAGGGCAGGGTACTGGGTGGAGGCCCGCTAGTGGTGACTGTTTAACAGTCTGATGGCCTGGAGATAGAAGCTGTTTTTCCCAGTCTCTCTGTCCCAACTTTGATGCACAGGTACTGTCTCCTTCTAGATGGTAGTGGGGTGATCAGGCAGTGGCTCGGGTGGCTGAGGTTTTTGATGATCTTCTTGGCCTTTCTGTGACACCGGGTGCTGTAGATATCTTGGAGGGCAGGCAGTGGGCCCCCGATGATGCGTTGGGCTGACCACACCACCCTCACCCTGCAGTTGAGAATGGTGCAATTGCCGTACCAGGAAGTGAAACAGCCCAACAGGATGCTCTCAATGGGGCTCTTTGGAAGTTTGTGAGGGGGGCTAAGCCCAATTTCTTCAGCCTCCTGAGGTTGAAGAGGTGCTGTTGTGCCTTCTTCACCATGCTGTCTGTGTGAAGTGACCATTTCAGGTCTTCAGTGATGTGCATGCCGAGGAACTTGAGGCGTTTGACCCTCTCCACTGTGGCCCCGTCGATGTGGATGGGCTCTCTCTACCGTCTCCTGTAATCCACAATCAGCTCCTTCGTTTTGTTGACTTTGAGGGAGAGGTTATTTTCCTGGCACCACTCCACCAGAGCTCTCACCTCCTTCCTGTAGGCTGTCTTGTCATTGTTGGTAACCAGGCCTATGACTGTTGTGTCGTCAGCAAACTTGATGAATGAGTTGGAGACATGCGTGAGACTACGGGGGGGGGGGGGGTGGGGGGGGGGGGGGTGGGGGGGGGGGCCCTGTTGGGCCCCCGTGTTGAGGATCAGCATGGCGGAGGTGTTGATGCCTACCTTCAACACTTGGGTCGGCCCATCAGGATGTCCAGGACCCAGTTGCACAGGGCGGGGTTCAGACCCAGGGCCCTGAGCTTTATGATGAGCTTGTAGGCCACTTTGGTGTTGAAGGCTGAGCTGTAGTTGATGAACAGAATTCTTACTTAGGTATTTATCTTGTCCAGTTGGGATAGGGCAGTGTGCAGAGCAATGGATATTGCGTCGTCCATGGACCTGTTGGGGCGGTATGCAAAGTATAGTGGATCTAGGTTGTCGGGTTAGGTGGAGGTGATGTGGTCCTTAACTAGCCTCTCAAAGCACTTCCTGATGACAGAAGTGAGTGCTACGGGGACGATGGTAATTGAACTAAATGACTGTCCCTTTCTTGGGTACAGGAACAATGGCTGACATCTTGGATCAAGTGGGGACAACAGGGGATGGGTGTTGTAACTTTAATGTGTTACAGAGTTAATGTTTAAGTTAATTAATTGAGCTGTATCTAAAGATATTTCTTTACAGTTATTTACATATGTAATTGTATTGGTTAGTATTGAATTACGCTTTTGACTGCAAGTTCCAGAATGCCTTGCGACAGGAAGTAGATAGTGAACGCGCTAGTTAAGTGCAATTAACAGGTGATTATTTGGCTCCTTTGCGCTAGCATCTTACTGGCATTGCTCTGTAGAATCTAAAGTTGTTAAATGTAACGTGATCAAGAATTATTACTAAAAGAAGCTTTCATATTTTTTATTTATTTATTTATTTATTTATTTAACCTTTATTTAACCAGGTAGGCAAATTGAGAACACGTTCTCATTTACAATTGCGACCTGGCCAAGATAAAGCAAAGCAGTTCGACACATACAACAACACATAGTTACACATGGAGTAAAAACAAACATATAGTCAATAATACAGTGAAAAAAAATAAAAATAAATAAATAAGTCTATATACAATGTGAGCAAGTGAGGTGAGATAAGGGAGGTGAAGGCAAACAGATATATGTATAAATAAATAAAAATATAAAAAGGCCATGGAGGCGAAGTGAGTACAACACAGCAAGTAAAATAAAAACTAAAAAAAACACTGGAATGGTTGGTTTGCATTGGAAGAAAGTGCAAAGTAGAGACAGAAATAATGGGGTGCAAAGGAGCAAAATAAATTAATAAATAAATACAGTAGGTAAAGAGGTAGTTGTTTGGGCTAAATTGTAGATGGGTTATGTACAGGTGCAGTAATCTATGAGCTGCTCTGACAGCTGGTGCTTAAAGCTAGTGAGGGAGATAGGTGTTTCCAGTTTCAGAGATTTTTGTAGTTCGTTCCAGTCATTGGCAGCAGAGAACTGGAAGGAGAGGCGTCCAAAGGAAGAATTGGTTTTGGGGGTGACTAGAGAGATATACCTGCTGGAGCGCGTGCTACGGGTAGGTGCTGCTATGGTGACCAGCGAGCTGAGATAAGGGGGGACTTTACCTAGCAGGGTCTTGTAGATGACCTGGAACCAATGGGTTTGGCGACGAGTATGAAGCGAGGGCCAGCCAACGAGAGTGTACAGGTCGCAGTGGTGGGTAGTATATGGGGCTTTGGTGACAAAACGGATGGCACTGTGATAGACTGCATCCAATTTATTGAGTAGGGTTTTGGAGGCTATTTTGTAAATGACATCACCGAAGTCGAGGATTGGTAGGATGGTCAGTTTTACAAGGGTATGTTTGGCAGCATGAGTAAAGGATGCTTTGTTGCGGAATAGGAAGCCAATTCTAGATTTGACTTTGGATTGGAGATGTTTGATGTGGGTCTGGAAGGAGAGTTTACAGTCTAACCAGACACCTAGGTATTTGTAGTTGTCCACATATTCTAAGTCAGAGCCGTCCAAAGTAGTGATGTTGGACAGGCGGGCAGGAGCAGGCAGCGATCGGTTGAAGAGCATGCATTTGGTTTTACTTGTATTTAAGAGCAGTTGGAGGCCACGGAAGGAGAGTTGTATGGCATTGAAGCTCGCCTGGAGGGTTGTTAACACAGTGTCAAAAGAAGGGCCAGAAGTATACAGAATAGTGTCGTCTGCGTAGAGGTGGATCAGAGAATCACCAGCAGCAAGAGCGACATCATTGATGTAAACAGAGAAGAGAGTCGGTCCAAGAATTGAACCCTGTGGCACCCCCATAGAGACTGCCAGAGGCCCGGACAACAGACCCTCCGATTTGACACACTGAACTCGATCAGAGAAGTAGTTGGTGAACCAGGCGAGGCAATCATTAGAGAAACCAAGGCTGTCGAGTCTGCCAATGAGGATGTGGTGATTGACAGAGTCAAAAGCCTTGGCCAGGTCAATGAATACGGCTGCACAGTATTGTTTCCTATCGATGGCGGTTACGATATCGTTTATGACCTTGAGCGTGGCTGAGGTGCACCCATGACCAGCTCTGAAACCAGATTGCATAGCGGAGAAGGTGTGGTGTGATTCGAAATGGTCGGTAATCTGTTTGTTGACTTGGCTTTCGAAGACCTTAGAAAGGCAGGGTAGGATAGATATAGGTCTGTAGCAGTTAGGGTCAAGGGTGTCCCCCCCTTTGAAGAGGGGGATAACCGCAGCTGCTTTCCAATCTTTGGGGATCTCAGACGACACGAAAGAGAGGTTGAAGAGGCTAGTAATAGGGGTGGCAACAATTTCAGCAGATAGTTTTAGAAAGAAAGGGTCCAGATTATCTAGCCCGGCTGATTTGTAAGGGTCCAGATTTTGCAGCTCATTAAGAACATCAGCTGACTGTATTTGGGAGAAAGAGAAATGGGGAAGGCTTGGGCGAGTAGCAGAGGGGAGGGCAGTGCTGTTGTCCCGGGTAGGGGTAGCCAGGTGGAAAGCATGGCCAGCCGTAGAAAAATGCTTATTGAAATTCTCAATTATAGTGGATTTGTCGGTGGTGACAGTGTTTCCTATCTTCAGGGCGGTTGGAAGCTGGGAGGAGGTGTTCTTATTCTCCATGGACTTTACGGTGTCCCAGAACTTTTGTGAATTTGTGTGAATTGGCTGTTCTAACTGCCTGTGTATATTGGTTTCTGGCTTCCCTGAAAAGTTGCATATCACGGGGGCTGTTCGATGCTAATGCAGAACGCCATAGGATGTTTTTCTGTTGGTTAAGGGCAGTCAGGTCAGGAGAGAACCAAGGGCTATATCTGTTCCTGGTTCTAAATTTCTTGAATGGGGCATGCTTATTCAAGATGGTGAGGAAGGCATTTTAAAAAAATGACCAGGCATCCTCTACTGACGGGATGAGATCAATATCCTTCCAGGATACCCCGGCCAGGTCAATTAGGAAGGCCTGCTCGCTGAAGTGTTTCAGGGAGCGTTTGACAGTGATGAGTGGAGGTCGTTTGACCGCTGACCCATTACGGATGCAGGCAATGAGGCAGTGATCGCTGAGATCTTGGTTAAAAACAGCAGAGGTGTATTTGGAGGGCAAGTTTGTTAGGATGATATCTATGAGGGTACCCGTGTTTACGGAATTGGGGTGGTACCTGGTAGGTTCATTAATAATTTGTGTGAGATTGAGGGCATCAAGCTTAGATTGTAGGGTGGCTGGGGTGTTGAGCATGTTCAAATTTAGGTCGCCTAGCAGCACGAGCTCTGAAGATAGATGGGGGGCAATCAGTTCACATATAGTGTCCAGAGCACAGCTGGGGGCAGAGGGTGGTCTATAGCAGGCGGCAACGGTGAGAGACTTGTTTTTAGAGAGGTGGATTTTTAAAAGTAGAAGTTCAAATTGTTTGGGAACAGACCTGGATAGTATAACAGAACTCTGCAGGCAGTCTTTGCAGTAGATTGCAACACCGCCCCCTTTGGCCGTTCTATCTTGTCTGAAAATATTGTAATTGGGGATAAAAATGTCTGAATTTTTGGTGGTCTTTCTAAGCCAGGATTCAGACACGGCTAAAACATCCGGGTTGGTAGAGTGTGCTAAAGCAGTGAACAAAACAAACTTAGGGAGGAGGCTCCTAATGTTAACATGCATGAAGCCAAGGCTATTACGGTTACAGAAGTCATCAAAAGAGAGCGCCTGGGGAATAGGAGTGGAGCCAGGTACTGCAGGGCCTGGATTCACCTCTACATCACCAGAGGAACAGAGGAGAAGTAGGATAATGGTACGGCTAAAAGCTATGAGAATTGGTCGCCTAGAGCTACCAGAGCAGAGAGTAAAAGGAAGTTTCTGGGGGCGATAAAATAGTTTAAAGGAATAATGTACAGACAAAGGTATGGTAGGATGTGAATACAGTGGAGGTAAACCTAGGTATTGAGTGATGATGAGAGAGATCTTGTCTCTAGAAACATCATTGAAACCAGGTGATGTCATCGCATATGTGGGTGGTGGAACTGCAGGGTTGGATATGGTATAGAGAGCAGGGCTAGAATCTCTACAGTGAAATAAGCCAATAAACACTAACCAGAACAGCAATGGACAAGGCATATTTACATTAAGGAGAGGCAAGCTTAATCGAGTGATAAATAAGGGTCCAGTGAGTAGAGGTTGGTTGGGGTCGTGGCGATCCAGACAGCTGGCCGGGTATATGGCTATCGGTAGCAGCATAGGATGGAGGTCTGTTTGTAGATACCTCGTGCGTTTCCGTCGGTAGGTTCCGTGTAGTGGGGTTTTGTTCAGATAGCAGCCGATAAGACAGCTAACGATTAGCGGGCCTCAGATGAGCGTTCAGGTAACGCCGGGACGGAGGTGCCGGTTGGATAAATCCCTCGGGCAGATAACGTCGGCAGTCAGTCGTGAAGGCCCGGTGGGGTTCCGTATCTGCAGCAGCAACAAAGAAACGGGTCCGGATGGTGATGGAACTCCTCAGCTGGCTAGCTCCAGCATGATTTGAGTTAGCTCCGGGGTCGACGTAAGCCAATAGTCACACGGTATGCAGCTAGCTAGCTGCGAAATCAAGGTGCAAGTGTCCAGAGGCTGCGGTTGGAATCCGGGGAAACTGAGAGAAAAAAAGTCCCGGAATGCTCCGGTCCGAGTCGCGTTGCACAAAAGTGCCGGTAGATTATCGAGCTAGAGGAATAGCTGATGACCGCAAAACGTGGGCAGCTGAAACACCAACGCTAGCCAGCAAACCGGCTAATTTCGGGGCAGCTACAGATTAGCTTCTGGCTAGCTATCGGAGTAGCTTCTGGATTAGCTTTCAGGCTAGCTTCTGATTTAGCCCCTGGCTATCTTCCACGATGGATTTCAGATTGAGGTAAATAGTACTTATTGTAATTGGTGAAGCGGGTTGCAGGAAAGCTTTTGCAGGAAAGCTTTTGTAGTTGAGTTCTTGAATAATAAAATAAATAAAAGATATGTGAAGAAAAGGTGTAAATATATATATATACAGGACACGACACGACAACACGGAAAAATACGTCTGAACTGCTAAGCCCACTTGGTAATGACATATCAAACCCGACGTCCCGAGTCATTACTTTGAAGATAGTTATTCTATATTTTGGTGCCGAAACCCGGGATATGAGCTGCGACGAAGAAGCGGCTGAAATGGCTGAGGAGGAACGTCGGCATGAAAAAGAATGAGACGAAAGCGGGGTACCATTCGAGGTGCCACAACAAGGATTTTGAATCAGATTGACGTGGAAATAACCCAGTCAAATCCGGATACCGATCACTTGAGAACATTGTTGGAATTGCTGTTAGCTAAGGAGAACAGTTTGTTTGAACTTGATCGTGGAATTGAACAGTTAACGCCATTGGACGGATTGGAGGCAGAGATTGCATGCACGGAGGATTACAAAGAGCTTCATGCTGAAGAGCCGTGCACAACGAGTGATAAAGAAAAACCAGGATCTCAATCCACTACCAGCACGGGTGAGTGACGCTAACTCCAACAGATCACAGAGACAATCAGTAAGGCTACCAAAGTTGATTATTGAGAAATTCTATGGAGATGTCAGTATGTGGCAGGAGTTTTGGAGCCAGTATGAGACTGCTATTCACAACAATGATTCACTGTGTAATAAAGAGAAGTTTACCTATCTGAAAACATATCTCACTGGACCAGCTGCAAAGGCAGTAGCAGGACTGATGTTAACAGACAGTAACTATGATGATGCAATCGCTCTACTCAAGAGCAGATTTGGAAGGAAAGATCTTGTGATTAGTGCTCATATGTCAAAGCTGCTGAATCTCACTCCTGTGAAGAAATCCTCTGATCTAAATGCATTGAGGCAGCTATATGATGAATGTGAAATTCAGATTAGGAGCCTGGAATCACTGGGTGTAGTGTCAGAAACCTATGGAAGCCTACTATGCCCAATCTTACTGCAGATGATTCCAGAGGACATAGCTCTTGACTATAGTCGTCAGAGGGGAGTAGATGATGAATGGAAAGTGTCTGAGATTGTCAGTTTCCTACAGAAGGAGGTTCAGAGCAGGGAGAGAGCGCTACAAATGACAAGATCATGCAACCAACAGAAAGAGAGCAAAACATGGAACAAGTCATGCTTCTCCAATGAAATGAAAACAAAAAGACCCAACATGCCTTCTGCTGCAGCACTGCATACAGCCAGCCAGAAGGAACAAAACTGTCTATTCTGTGACAGTGCAGACCACAAATCAGAAAACTGCCCTGACCACAATATTGCTGCACGCAAAGAGAAACTAAAGAAAATGGGAAGATGCTTTGTATGTTTAGGACAGAGACACATAGCAAAATTCTGTAAAGTCAAAGATGTGTCATGTGCAACATGTGGAAGCAGACATCACATTGCTGTGTGTGCTGGTAAGAGGAGTGAGGTGCAACCCCCTACTGTTTCTGTAGATGCTGTTGTTTCCTCAGTTATTCCCCATTCAGTGAAGATGAAACCAGATGGACAGAACACTGTGTTGCTACAAACGGCAAAGGCATGGGTAGAAGGCCCATCGGGCAGGAAGATAGCTCGTTGCTTACTAGATGGAGGCAGTCAGAGAAGCTTCATACATGAAAACCTTGTGAAGGGCTTGAAGCTACCAGTAATCAGACAAGAGGCACTCACTCTTCACACGTTTGGCTCCTCTGCCCCAGCAACGTCCCAACGCAACACAGTGAAAGTCATCTTGGAGAATGTCTGGGACAAACAGCAGAGAATAGAGATAGAGGCAATTGAAACCCCACAAGTGTGCACAGCTGTGATGAAGGTTCCTGGTGAACAGATTCGACATGAGCTCAATAGAAAGGGACTGCAGCTCGCAGACTTTCCAGGAGATGACAATGATCCTGAAATCTCTGTCCTGATAGGAGCAGACTACTACTGGCAGATAGTATCAGGCAGAGTGGAGCGGCTGACGGAGACGCTGGTTGCTTTAGAGAGCACCTTTGGATGGTCGGTGCAGGGACCCGTGTTCATGTCAAGTGTCGCCGAGGCAACTTGCATGTTCATCCCACTTGATGAAGACACACTAGTCTCCAAACAACTGCATGCATTCTGGGAGCTTGAGTCTCTGGGTATTATAAGCGAGAAAACACAGAACCCAGAGGAAACCGAGGCTCTACAGAGGTTCGAGGAAACAACCACCTTCAAAGATGGTCGATATCACGTGGAGTTGCCATGGAAACGAGAAATGCCAGAACTCAAAGACAACTATAGAATCGCCAAGAAACGGTTTGAAGGTCTGAAGAAAAGACTGAAGAAGGATGTGACGTTGTACAGCAGATACAATGAAGTGGTAGAGGACTACTTACAACAGGATATGGCAGAGGACGTGCCCAAGGACAACGCATCAAGTGCAGACAATGTAAAATACTACTTACCTCACCATGCAGTAAAAAACCCGACGTCCCGAGTCATTACTTTGAAGATAGTTATTCTATAATGGGATATAGACAGATTTAACAACGACTGGGATATAGACAGATTGAATATATCCACCATATGTAATGTGTTAATAATAACCCATTATCCTACAGTAATAAAAGTCAACAAAAAATAGAAAGCCCTCTTGGGATGTGTGAAATAATGGCCCACTATCCCCTCATTTGAAAAGCCTAAATATAGTCTTGTAATAATAACAAAACATTTGAACAAGATGTCCCCTGAGAGTTGACTTGGTAATGAATGTCTGTATTTGAACACTAAAGGGGTAGATCTGGGATAGAGGGACGGAGGCATGGAGGAGATGAAAAGATAAAAGAAGGAGTGTAAGACGAAATGCAGGGCATAAGGACAGAGACAGCTGGCAACATCCCAAATGGCAACCTATTCCCTATTTAGTGTGATAGTTATTGGGAATAAGCTGCCATTAGGGACACACACAGTCACTGAGACATTATTCTCTCCTAGCAAACACTGCTCTATTCTGCCTTGTAGAAGAAAGTGAGCACAACTGGAAAAATGAAAATACACCACTGCTCGCTGGTGTTTGGAGAAGGTGAAACAGAACACAGGGAAGACAAGCCATACACACACACACACACACACACACACACACAATACAAGCAGACGTGAAAAAAAGTCATCACACACCCCAATCTCTAATATGCTGCAGCAAAGTCATTTAGAGATCCACCAGAGACACAGCGTTCAGCACAGACAAAAGGTTGCATCTGCCAGCACAATGCCCTGCAGCTACCGTCATATAAAAAAGGTATGGCATGTCTCGTTAATTAACAAGAAAACAACCTTGGGCTCTTGAACGAAACCCCCAAACAGATAAGAGCTGCTAACTCAATCTATGAAGTACTGGTAGCAAGTCTAACATACTTATTAATGTTGTCTCAGTTCATATCGTCTCTCACCCGTCAAAGGCATGCTACCATAACTGCCATCACTATTGTTGACTTCAGTTTATTTGCTAAACCTTTCAACCCAATCTGTGATATTCCCTTAGGTAACATTAACAGCTCAAGTGCTATCCATCCAGAGTGGTTCTTCTCTCTGTCCCCCCTTCTCTCTCTGTCTATTTCCTACTCTGTCCCCCCTTCTCTCTCGGTCTATTTCCTACTCTGTCCCCCCTTCTCTCTCGGTCTATTTCCTACTCTGTCCCCCCTTCTCTCTCGGTCTATTTCCTACTCTGTCCCCCCTTCTCTCTCGGTCTATTTCCTACTCTGTCCCCCCTTCTCTCTCGGTCTATTTCCTACTCTGTCCCCCATTCTCTCTCTGTCTATTTCCTACTCTGTCCCCCATTCTCTCTCTGTCTATTTCCTACTCTGTCCCCCCTTCTCTCTCTGTCTATTTCCTACTCTGTCCCCCCTTCTCTTACTGTCTATTTCCTACTCTGTCCCCCCTTCTCTCTCTGTCTATTTCCTACTCTGTCCCCCCTTCTCTCTCTGTCTATTTCCTACTCTGTCCCCCCTTCTCTCTCTGTCTATTTCCTACTCTGGCCCCCATTCTCTCTGTCTATTTCCTACTCTGTCCCCCATTCTCTCTCTGTCTATTTCCTACTCTGGCCCCCATTCTCTCTGTCTATTTCCTACTCTGTCCCCCCTTCTCTCTCTGTCTATTTCCTACTCTGTCCCCCCCTTCTCTTACTGTCTATTTCCTACTCTGTCCCCCCTTCTCTCACTGTCTATTTCCTACTCTGTCCCCCCTTCTCTCTCTGTCTATTTCCTACTCTGTCCCCCCTTCTCTCACTGTCTATTTCCTACTCTGTCCCCCCTTCTCTCTCTGTCTATTTCCTACTCTGTCCCCCCTTCTCTCTCTGTCTATTTCCTACTCTGGCCCCCATTCTCTCTGTCTATTTCCTACTCTGTCCCCAATTCTCTCTCTGTCTATTTTCTAATCTGTCCCCCCTTCTCTCTCTCGGCCTGTGTTGATCAACATGAGGTTATCTAGCTCACACCCTGTGGGATGCAGCATGACTTCAGTCTATAGAGACAACATAACAGAGCAGTAAGGCTGCTGTGTTGACAGTGCAGTATTGAAAGCCTGTCTGCTTGCCTGGCTATACAGTGTTAATTTCATCACCTATTTCGCCAGGCTACTCTCCCAGTGGAACAAGCCCCCGGTAGAAAATGGGGCGACATGACGTTTGGAGCCACTTTACTTATCATGGCGAATGCAATGCTTCTATGGGAGAAGACAGCGTTTGCACCCACAAGTTGACAGGGACAAATACTACCAACCTCAAGAGACATCTGAAAGTGCATCGTTCTGATAATAACAGATTGATAATGCTAGCTAGTTAGTTTGCTGCAACCTGTCAGACCGCTACTTCTGACACAACTTTGATTACAATATAGCTACAGTATGCTCCAGACCGAGACCCTTTGACTTGGCTGTGCGAGGTACATTTTAATTGGTTGCATCAGTGTGAGCTGAACATGATCACCTCACTCAAAAGTTTCAAAACGTCCTATCTTTTGCCTACTAAAATCATGAATTGGTCAAACAGTAAAATGCATTAGCCTCATGATTCCTGTAAAGAAAGTGTCTGCCCAGCCCCTGGGCCTGTTTCGCTGGGGCCTGCTGCTGTGATGAGGGAGCCACTTGATGTGCGCTCCGAGAGAGAGAAAAAGGTTTACTTGTCACGTGCGCCGAATACAACAGGTATTACAGCGAAATGCTTACTTACAAGCCCTAACCAACAGTGCAATTTTTGAGTCAAAAAATAGGTATTAGGTAAGTAATAGATAAGTAAAGAAATACAAAAGAAAACAGTAAAATGACAGTGAAAATAACAGTAGCGAGGCTATATACAGGTGGTACCGGTACAGAGTCAATGTGCAGAGTCAATGTGCGGGGGCACCGGTTAGTCAGGCTAATTAATATGTACATGTAGGTTTAGTTAAAGTGACTATGCATAGATGATAAACAGAGAGTAGCAGCAGTGTAAAAGAGGGGGTTGGCGGGTGGGGGGGTTGAGGGACACAACGCAAATAGTCCGGGGAGCCAATGTACGGGGGCACCGGTTAGTAGGGATAATTGAGGTAATATGTAAGTAAATGTATGATTAAAGTGACTATGCGTAGATGATAGACTTGCATAACATTTCAAAATCTAAATGCGGGAAATACATAGCTTTGGAAGCAACTACTGTTGTTCTCAGCTTTCTGTGGGTATATATTTTTATTAACATTAAGCTAAATTGCAACTATTTTACAACCAAGATATTTGATATGGCTTTAAGATATGACGTGTGAAATTGTCCATTGCAACGTGTTTTATAGGACATTTGTAGCGGGGTGCGTAATTGGCGTCAGAGAAGTCAGGCACAGGAGAGCAGAACTGGGTAATAACCGGAAATGTATTAAGCAAAACCAACGACATCCAGAACAACAAGATAAATGGGCACAAAAATAACCCGTCGTGCGCTCATGGGGAACATGCACAAGCACTACAATAAACAATCCCACACAAAGACATGGGGGGAACAGAGGGTTAAATACACAACAAGTAAATGAGGAAATTGAAACCATGTGTGTGGAAAAACAAGACAAAACAAATGGAAAATGAAAAGTGGATCGACGATGGCTAGAAGACCGGCGCCGCCGTTCGCCGAGCGCCGCCCGAACAAAGAAACAAGGAGAGGACCCGACTTCTGCGGAAGTCGTGACAACATTACATTTCCTGTTAGATTAATACATGACTAGTAGCAGTGGGTTTTATTATTTAGTGTTCACTTCCTCATGTGGTGAATTAGCTCCAATTAAATGTGTCTATGATATTAGTTCTCATAAAGATGTAGGACAATTAATCTCTATTGAACAACAACAACATTTAGTAAATTATGGAGCCCTATTTTAACAGTATAATAGAACAACAATAACATTGTCAACTCACAATTGATGACAATCACTGGATTAGGTTGCACATCAAAATATATTGAATCATGCATTCCTTCTTAGACATGTTAGATGAAACAACGTATTTATTGAATAGCCTACCATCTCAGTAGTCTATTACACAGTCTGAAGCACTGTGAATGACTTCATAAGGTGATTACAATCATTTTCTATTGTGTGACACTGCAGAAAGATTGGTGTGACCAAATCATGGGCTTGTGTCACCAACTGAAAAAGTTAGTGGCACCAGTCTGGAGAATTGTCAAGGGGTGTGATTTTTAATCTGCTGCAGAGTAATGTGTTCTTCTGCCAATTTGGCTGCAGGAAAGAGAATCATGCGATAGGATGTTATGCTGAAAGATATGTTGGCAGGACAAGGCCTTCAGAAAGTCCTCACAAACCTTTACTTTTTCTACATTTTGTTGTGTTACAGATTGAATTTAAAATGGATTAAATTTAGATTTGTGGTCACTGGCCTACACACAATACCCCAAATTGGAATGATGTTTATCTTTTTTTTTTTTTTTTTACAAATTAATAAAAAAAATTAAGAACAAAAATGAAAAGCTGAAATGTATTGAGTCAATAAGTATTCAACCCCTTAGTTATGGAAAGCCTAAATAAGTTCAGGAGTAAACATTTGCTTAACAAGTCACATAATAAGTTACATGGACTCACTCTGTGTGCAATAATAGTGTTGAACATTATTTTTTAAATTACTATTTATCTCTGTACCCAACACACACTATTATCTGTTAGGTCCCTCAGTTGAGCAGTGAATTTCAAACACAGATTCAACCACAAAGACAAGGGAGGTTTTTCAATGCCTTGCAAAGGGCACCTATTTGGTAGATTGGTAAAATAAAAAAAAAGCTAACATTGAATATCCCTTTTAGCATGGTGAAGTTATTATTACACTTTGGATGGTGTATCAATACACCCAGTCACTACAATGATACAGGCCTCCTTCCTAACTCAGTTGCCGGAGAGAAAGGAAACTGCTCACTGATTTTACCATGAGGCCAATGGTGACTTTAAAACAGGTACAGAGTTTAATGGCTGTGTTGGGAGAAATCTGAGGATAGATTAACAACATTGTAGTTACTCCACAATACTCACCTAATTGACAGAGTGAAAAGAAAGAAGCCTGTACAGAATACAAATATTACAAAACATGCATCCTGTTTGCAATAAGGCACTAAAGTAAAACTGCAAAATATTTGGCAAATAAATTAACTAAATAAATAACGTTATGTTTGGGGCAAATCCAACAACCCATCACTGAGTACAACTCTGTATATTTTCAAGCATGGTGATGGCTGCATCATGTTATGGGTCTGCCTCTCATCAGAGTCTTTGCATGTGTGTTGGAGTGACAGTGTGCGTCGTGTGCAAAAAATAAGGTCAACTCAGATAGTCCGTGTAGCCATTTTGTTAGCTATTTTGAAGTGTTATGGCCTGGGGATAGAAACTGTTCAGGGGCCTGTTGGTGTCAGACTTGATGCACAGGTACTGCTTGCCTTCTTCACGGCTGTGAGCGTGTCTGTGGACCATTTTAAGTTCTTAGTGATTTGGACACCGACTTCGACCCGCTCCACTGCAGCCCCTTCGATCTGGATGGGGTGTGCTCCACCCACCCGTTTCCTCTAGTTCACGATCAGCTCCTTGGTCTTACTGATGTTGAGGGAGAGGTTGTTGCTCCGGCCCCACAATGCCAGGTGATGATGATGATGGCGTTGGAATCGTGCGTGACCACGCTGTCATGGGTGAACAGCGAGTAAAGGTGGGGACACACCCCTGTGGGGCCTCCGTGTTGAGGGTCAGCGTGGCGTGGCCCGCAACACCTGGGGTCGGGCCCGTCAGGAAGTCCAGCATCCAGATGAAGAGGGAGGTGTTCAGTCCCAGGGTCCTAAGCATGGTGATGAGCTTGGAGGGGACAATGCTGTGGAACGCTGAGCTGTAGTCAATGCACAGCATTCTCACATAGGTATTCCTCTTATCTAGGTGAGTGAGGGCAGTGTGGAGTGCAATTGAGTTTGCGTCGTCTATGGATCTGTTGGGGCAGTATGAAAATGGTAGTGTGTTTAGGGTGTCTGGAATGATGTAGTTGATGTGTGCCTTAACCAGCCTCTCAAAGTACTTAAGGATTACAGATGTGAGTGCTACAGGGTGGCAGTCATTGTGGCATGAATCCTTAGAGTTCTTGGGAACAGGAATGATGGTGGTCATCTTAAAATTACAGGATTACAGACTGGGACAAGGAGAGGTTGAAAATGACCGGCAATATATAGCCTTGCGGGTATTGACCTGATTAAAGAATTTATTCACGTCGGGCTCAGAGAGCGAGATCACCCAATCTTCTGGGTCGGTGGAGGACTTCACACCTGGCACGATGTTGCTATTGTCAAAGCGAGCATGAAATGCATTGAGTTCGTCTGGTAGATTGGCATGGTTGGGCAATCAACGGCTGGGTCTTCCATTGTAATCCATAATGAAATGTGGCCCCTGCCACATGTGGCGGGCGTCAGAGCCTGTGTAATATGATTCCACCTTATTCCTATATTGTCCTTTTGCTCGTTTGAGTCAATGACAGAGGTGGTTAACTCTTCGACGATATCGGCGAAGTCCCGAAAGATATTCCAATCAGCGCTAGCATATCAGTCCTGTAGTATAATCTCTGATTCTGGAGACCATTTATAACGGAGCGAGTCATGGGTAATTCCTGTTTGAGCTTCGGAGTCATGATCTGATTCGCAGAATGGCGGACGAGGGACGGCCTTGTATGCTTGCTTGTGGGTAGAATAACAATGGTCTAGGAATTGATCGCCCCTAGTGGAGGGAGAAGTGTTGCTGGAAGTTGGGCATCACGTCCTTAAAGACGCAGAATTAAAATCGCTGGCAACCAGGAAAGCAGCCACTGGATAGATGTTTTCCTGCTTGGTTATAGCCTTGTACAGTTAAAGATGCACTATGCAGAAATCGCTCCACCATTTCCTGGTCGAAAAAAATTCTAATAGTTCACCTAATTTAAGTTCAAGTGAAAAGAAACGAAGCAGTCATTGTGTAGAGAATCATTGTACCATCTAAAACGCTGTTAAATATAATTCCCATAACAACAAATATTGTATATTCAGCTGTTAAAGCTGGTGTACAAAACCTAAAGTAAAAGACGCACAAAAAAAAAATCTAAACGGGAAACAGAAATAACACACATATAACAGATCTACCGCTTCTTAGAGTGATAATGGCGCCGGAGGGGATGGCTGCCGTTTTACAGGCTCCTAACCAATTGTGCTATTCGGTGTGTTTTTTTGCGTTCTTGGTAGCCTTTGTTGTACATAATGTTTCTCCCACCGTCTCTTATGACCTAAAACAGCTTCTGGACATCAGAACAGCAATTACTCACCTCGGACTGGACAAATATTTTTTATTTAATGAATCGGAGGCAAAAGATTTACGACTCCTCCCGGACCAGGCCAAAATTGCTGTCATGCGCATGAAGAGGAGACGCCATTACAGGGGCTGCAGATCTGGGTGCTTAGTGGGAATTTGTCAGCAAGTGGATAATCCGCTTTTACCATCTGTCCTACTGGCGAATGTGCAATCACTGGAGAAAAAACTGGATGAGCACCCTTCGATATTATCTTACCAACGGGACATTAAAAACTATAATATCTTGTGTTTTTCCGAGTCATGGCTGAAAGAGGACATGGATTATATACAGTTGACTGGGTTTTCCGTATATCATCACGCAATCAACGAGCTGTATAAGGCCATAAGCAAACAAGAGAATGCTCACCCAGAAGCGGTGTTCCTAGTGGACAGGGATTTTAATGTAGGAAAAAACATACATCTGTTTTACCAAATTTCTACCAGCATGTCACATGAATTCAACTAGCCTACCTGGTTAAATAAAGGTGAAATAAAATAAAAAAATACATATTTTTTAAATCCCGCATGAAGTACCAGTGGCTTGCTCAATACGGAAGTGGTCAGATGATGTGGATGCTAAGCTACAGGAGTGTTTTGCTAGCACAGACTGGAATATGTTCCGGGATTCAGCCGATGACATTGAGAAGTATACCACATCAGTCACCAGCTTCATCAATAAGTGCATCGACAACGTCATCTCCACAGGGACTGCACGTACATATCCCAACCAGAAGCCATAGGTCAGGCAACATCCGCACTGAGCAAAATGCTAGAGCTGTCGCTTTCTAGGAGCGGGACACTAATCGGGACGATTATAAGACGAACCATCAAACAAGCATCCATACAGACTAAGATTGAATCTACACCGGCTCTGACGCCCATCGGATGTGGCCGGACTTGCAAACCATTACCGATTACGAGAGAAACCCAGCCTCGAGCTGCCCAGTGATGCGAGCCTACCAGATGAGCTAAATGCCTTTTATGCTCGCTTCGAGGCAGGCAACACTGAACAATACATGAGAGCACCAGCTGTTCTGGACGACTGCGTGATCACACTCTCCGTAGCCGATGTGAGTAAGACCTTTAAACAGGTCAACAATAACAAGGCCGCAGGGGCAGATGGATTACCAGGACACATACTCAGAGAATGCGCTGACCAACTAGCAAGTGTCTTCACTGACATTTTCAACCTCTCCCTGACCGAATCTGTAATATCTTCATGTTTCATACAGACCACCATAGTCACAGTGCCCAAGAAAGCCAAGATAACCTGACTAAATGACTACCACCCCATAGCACTCACATCTGTAGCCATGAAGTGCTTTGAAAGGCTGGTCATGGCTCATATCAACACCATCATCTCAAAAACCCTATACCCACTACAATTTGCATTCCACCCCAAAAGATCCACAGATGATGCAATCTCTATTGCACTCCACACTGCCTTCCCACCTGGACAAAAGGAACACCTATGTGAGAATATTATTCATTGACTACAGCTCAGCGTTCAACACCATAGTGCCCTCAAAGCTCATCACTAGGCAAAGGACCCTGGGACTAAACACGTCCTCTGCCACTGGATCCTGGACTTCCTGACGGGCCAACCCCAGGTGGTAAGGGTAGGCAACAACACATCTGCCACACTGATCCTCAAAACGGGGGCCCCTCAGGGGTGCATGTTTAGTCCCCTCCTGTACTCCCTGTTCACCCACGACTGCATGGCCATGCACAACTGCAACACCATCATTGATTTTACCGACGACACAACAGTGGTAGGCATTATCACCGACAACGATGAAACAGCCTATAAGGAGGTCAGAGACCTGGCAGTGTGGTGCCAGGACAACAACAACCTCTCCCTCAATGTGAGCAACAAAAAGGAGCTGATCATGGACTATAGGAAAAGGAGGGCCAAGCACACCCCCATTCACATCGACGGGGTTATAGTGGAGTGGGTCGAGAGCTTCAAGTTCTTTGGTGTCCATATCACAAAAAAAACGATCATGGTCCCAACACACCAAGACAGTCGTGAAGAGGGCACGACAACGCCTATTCTCACTCAGGAGACTGAAAAGATTTGGCATGGATCCTCAAATCCTGAAAAAGTTATACAGCTGCACCATCGAGAGCATCTTGACTGGTGGCATCACCGCTTGGTATGGCAACTACTCGGCATCCGACCATAAGGGGCTACAGAGGGTAGTGCGAATGGCCCAATAAATCACTGGGACTAAGCTTCCTGCCATCCAGGACCTCTGTACCAGGTGGTGTCAGAGGAAGGCCCTAGAAATTGTCAAAGACTCCAGCCACCCAAGTCATAGAATGTTTTCTCGGCTACCGCACGACAAGCGGTACCAGAGCGCCAAGTCTGTTTGGTAAAATACCAAGTCCATATTATGGCAAGAACAGCTCAAATAACCAAAGAGAAACGACAGTGCATCATTACTTTAAGACATGAAAGTCATTAAATATGGAAAATGTCAAGAACTTTGAAAAAGTTTCTTCAAGTCCAGTCACAAAAACCATCAAGCGCTATTATGAAATTGGCTCTCATCAGGACCGCCACAGGAAAGGAAGACCCAAATTTACCTCTGCTTCATAGGATAAGTTCATTAGAGTTGCCAGCCTCAGGAATTGCAGCCCAAATAAATGCTTCACAAAATTCAAGTAACAGACACATCTCAACATCCACTGTTCAGAGGAGACTGGGTGAATCAGGCTTTCATGGTCGAATTGCTGCAAAGAAAACACTACTAAAGGACACCAATAAGAAGAAGAGACTTGCTTGGGCCAAGAAACACGAGCAATGGATATTAGACCATTGGAAATCTGTCCTTTGGTCTGCCGTGTCTTTGTGAGACGCAAAGTAGGTGAATGGATGATCTCCGCATGTGTGGTTCCCACCGTGAAGCATGGAGGAGGAGATGTGATGGTGATTTACTGGTGACACTGTTGGTGATTTATTTAGAATTCAAGACACACTTAACCAGCATGGCTACCCCAGCATCTGGTTTGCACTTAGTGGGACTATCATTTGTTTTTCAACAGGACAATGTCTTAACACACCTCCAGGCTGTGTAAGGGCTATTTGACCAAGACGGAGAGTGATGGAGTGCTGCATCAGATGACTGGCCTCCACAATCACCTGATCTCAACCCAATTGAGATGGTTTGGGATGAGTTGGACCGACGAGTGAAGGAAAAGCAGCCAACAAGTGCTCAGCATATGTGGGAACTCCTTCAAGACTATTGGAAAAGCGTTCCAGGCGAAGCTGGTTGAGAGAATTGCAAGAGTGTGCAAAGCTGTCATTAAGGCAAAGGGGGGCTCCTTTGAAGAATCTCAAAATTAAAATATATTTTGATTTGTTTCACACTTTTTGGGTTACTACATGAATCCATATGTGTTATTTCATAGTGTTGATGTCTTCACTATTATTCTACAATGTAGAAAATAGTCAAAAAATAAAGAAAAACCCTTGAATGAGTAGATGTGTCCAAACTTTTGACTGGTACTGTACATATTACCTCAATTACCTCAACTAATCTGTACCTCCGCACAAGGGTAGGCATTTGACCATCAGGTATTCTAAGATGAATGAACAATGGTTCAATACTTCCACCGTGCTCGAGTCAGCACACCAGTTGTTGTTGATGAATAGGCAAATCCCCCCCCCCTGGATTTCTCCCGACTCCGCTGTCCTGTCTGCACGGTGAATGGAGAATCCATCGAGTTGGATAGCCAGGGGGGGATCTTGTCCGAGAGCCATGTTTCAGAAAAGCAGAGAATATTGCAGTTTTGAGAGTCCCATTATTAGCAAATCCGTGATCGGAGGTCATCTATCTTATTATCAAGTGACTGAACATTGGCCAGTAAAATGAAGAGAAGAGGTCGCCAGGAAACGTCAGCGTTTCCTCTTGGGTAGCCCAAAAATTGGGTCGGAATTACAGAAAGAGGCCAGGGCCAATGAGTTGAAGTCGAAGTTGAAGCCGGAATTGAGGTAAGTAACTGCCGATCTGATGGTCAAAAGTTATTGTTGGTTGTAAGAAATGGTTGAGGATACATTGAGAAAATAAGGTAAAAGTAAACGACAAAAGAATCACAAAATAGCAAAGCTGGGTCGGAGCTTGCAAAACGCAGCCATCTAGTATGGCGCCATCTTCCATTTCTGAAGGCACTGAATGTATGTTTGTGCACATGAAAGTCAGTGATTTACAGTATGTTTACGATAGGTTAATGAGGTAATAAAAATGTGCTGTGACTAAAATGTGACCAAAATGAAAAGGGCATTTAGTTGACTAAAATGGTCCACTGTTTTCGGCATTTTGACAATCACTAGACTAATCCATTAACCAAATGACAAAAATTTGACTAAGACTGCCAGGACAGGGTCCTGGTCAGTAGGACACAATGTTTTTAAATGTTTTTCATTGGAACCCAGGTGTACCCTCCCTGTTTCAGTCTGTTTTTGTTCCGTTTGGCACGTAATGCACAGGTCCCGGGAAAGGCCTGTGGAGGAGTGACTGAGTGGAGGAACCTGTCTGCCCAGTAGTGTGGGGAAGAACCCACTGTAACACCAGCTCTCTCTGTCTCTCACACGTTCTCTCTCTCAATCTCCCCCTCGCTCTACTCCCCCCTCTCTCTTGCTCTCCCCCCTCTCTACCTCTAATTCTCTGCCTCTGCCCATTGTGACCTGTGTGAACTGCTCATCAACCTGGTGGTGTAGGATTACAGAGAATGCATCCTAAATGGCACCCTATTCCCTATACGGTGCACTCATTTCGACCAGGACCCATAGTACTGTAGTCGAAAGTAGTGCACTATATAGGAAATGGGGTGCCATTTGGTACGCACTGAGTGTGGTTTCTCATGGGCTCCTATGGGTGCATGGATGAAATATAAGGCTTCAGACAGACAGCGGCATAGCAGAGGATGAGATACTTTATAGTAGCCATTTCAACAGCCATTGGCCTACTGTTACAATTCAGAGACAATGTCATTTTAACAGCCATAGGCCTACTGTTATAATACAATGTGATTGTATTTTTTTGGTACTTTTTACCCCCATTTTTGTGATATCCAATTGGTACTTACAGTCCTGTCCCATCGCTGCAACTCCTGTACTGGACTCGGACTCCTGGACTTGGGAGAGGCGAAGGTCGAGCCGCACTGCTTCTTGACACAGTGCCCGGAATCCAGCCGCACCAATGTGTCGGACGAAAAAAAACGTACAACTGTCAACACGAGTCAGCGTGCATGCGCCAGGCCTGTCACAAGGAGTCGCTTGAGCGCGATGGGACAAGAACATCCCAGCCGGCCAAACCCTCCCCTAACTCAGACGACGCTGGGCCAATTGTGCGCCGTCTCATGGGTCTCCCGGTCGCGGCCGACTGCGACTCAGCCTGGGATCGAACCCGGGTCTGTAGAGACACCTCTAGCACTGCGATGCAGTGCCTTAGACTGCTGCACCACTCAGGTGAAGACAATTTTAACAGCCATAGGCATACTGTTACAATTCAGTGACAATGTCTGCACTAAATTTGAGTAAGTTAATTCATAATAGATATCATAAGATTGATATCTTACCAGGAGGAATCACTGGAAACTATGGCATGCTACTATGGCTGTGTGGAGGAGAAACATGCAATGTAAATTATTATTTGAAATGCAAAGAGCCTTTGCAGATGCTCAACAAAAGACAAGTGCCAACAAATTAATTAACACTAGCCGCAACTACATAATGTTTGAAGAACTTGAGTTCGGTTCAACTCACCACACCAGCCAAGTTGCGTGTGCCAAGTGTTGCAAAATAAATGTACACATACAGTGCATTCAGAAAGTATTCAGACCCCTTCCCTTTTTCCACATTTTGTTACGTTACAAGGGTACGAAAACATTTCTGCAGCATTGAAGGTCCCCAACAACACGGTGGCCTCGTCTTGGAACCACCAAGACGCTTCCTTGGGCCGGCCGCCAAGCTAAACTGAGCATTCGGAGGAGAATGTCCTTGGTCAGTGAGGTGACCGAGAACCCAATGGTCACCCTGACAGAGCTCCAGAGTTCCTCTGTGGAGATGGGAGAACTTTCCAGAACGACAACCATCTCTGCAGCACTCCACCAATCAAGCCTTTATGGTAGGGTGGCCAAACGGAATCCACTCCTCAGTAAAAGGCACGACAGCCCACTTGGACTAACAGAGCATGAGAAACAAGATTCTCTGGTCTGATTAAAACCAAGATTTAACTATTTGGCCTGAATGCCAAGTGTCACGTCTGGAGGACACGTGGTACCATCCCTACGATGAAGCATGGTGGTGGCAGCATCATGCTGTGGGGATGTTTTTCAGCGGCAGGGACTGGAAGACTAGTCAGGATGAAGGGAAAGATGAACGAAGCAAAGTACAGAGAGATCCTTGATGAAAACCTACTCCAGCGCACTCAGGACCTCAGACTGGGGCAAAGGTTCACCTTCCAACAGGACAACAAACCTAAGCACACAGCCAAGATGTCCGAAAGCTACTCCTGGGTTAAGTCTTTGAATGTCCTGGAGTGGCCCAGCCAGAGCTCCGACTTGAACCAGATCGAACATCCCTGGTGAGACCTGAAAATAGCCGTGCAGCGACGCTTCCCATTCAACCTGACAGAGCTTGAGAGGATCTGCAGAGAAGAATGGGAGAAACTCTCCAAATACACGTGCCAAGCTTGTAGCATCATAACCGAAAAGACTCAAAGCTGTAATCGCTGCCAAAGGTACTACAACAAAGTATTGAGCAAACTGTCTGAATACTTATGTAAATGTGATTTTTTTTTAATTATATAGATTTGCAAAAATGTCTAAAACCCGGTTTTTGCTTTGTCATTATGGGGTATGGTGTGTAAATTGATGAGGGGGGGAAATAAATGTAATCCTTTTTAGAATAAGGCTGTAATGTAACAAAATGTGCACTGTACATGTTATTCAATAATTTCACCCACAGCGCTTGTGCACGTGAACAAGCGTCTGTGTAGTCAGGCGCTAAAACAGAACTTGGTTCTATTAGAGACGCTTGACACGCTGCAAGTCCCGCCTCCCCATCTACTCATTGGTTTTCAGGAGCATACAACCCCATGTGGGTATTTGAAAGATGAACGAGGAGAGATTAATCATAAATAACTAACCAAAAACTCTGAGTGCATAATTTTGAGGTCATATGAATTTAACATGAATTACTCTGCCATTTTCAAAGTCATGTCCTCCCGTCCTTGACTTTTCCTAAATACATATTTTCAACACACTGAATTTCGATATCACAGAATTTCTGTTATAAGCATTTATAACCCTTCCTTCACCAGTTGGCTGCCATCTGACAAAGGCCGATCAGACACTGGCCCTTCGAAACTACACCTAAACTATATCAAAACTAATTTCACACATAGGCATACAATAATAGATGTAGCCTAAAAACGACGTTCATTTGACAATATTATCAATTGACTTGTGAAGAGACTGCAGCGCACCGTGGGTAATTGAAAAAGAAGGGAATGGAGCTTACAAAAAACCTTCATAACCTATCGGAAAGAGCAGGTTCTAAGGTTTCTAAAACACATACATGTCACACCCTGATCTGTTTCACCGGTCTTTGTGATTGTCTCCACCCCCCTCCAGGTGCCACCCATCTTCCCCATTATCCCCTGTGTATTTATACCTGTGATCTCGATTTGTCTGTTGCCAGTTTGTCTTGTTTGTCAGGTCAACCAGCGTTTTGTCTCAGCTCCTGCTTTTCCCCAGTCTCTCTTTTTTTCTCGCCTACCTGGTTTTGACCCTTGCCTGTCCTGACTCTGAGCCTGCCGTCCTATACCTTTGCCCCACCTCTGGATTACCGACCTCTGCCTGATCTGACCCTGAGCCTGCCTGCCGTCCTGTACCATTGCCCCTTCTCTGGATTACCGACCTCTGCCTGACCTGACCCTGAGCCTGCCTGCCGTCCTGTACCTTTGCCCCACTACTCTGGATTATCGACCCCTGCCTGCCATGAACTGTTGTTTGCCTGCCCCTGTTGCTGTAATAAACATTGTTACTTCGACACAGTCTGCATCTGGGTCTTACCTTCAAACCTGATAATACATTTTCCAAACAACTTAAAATTAAGGCATGGTTTCCATTTCAAAATATCACTTTTTGTCAAATATTACAGCAGCTACATACCATGAGTTCTACATGTGAGCACTTATGGCAGCATAGCCAAGGGCTACTAAGCACAGACTAGTAACAGAACATAAAATATGATGTTGTTTGAAATATCATTTATTCGTGTTTTTAATGTTTCTAAAGACCTGCCTTAACGAAATAATGAATTTCTTTGCAATGTTGTATAACACTTGCATTGTGGCGTTTTGTGGTTTTTAATTTTTACATATAGCCTGCAGCAGAGTTCCCAAATAGGCGGCGCCGCGGGCCAAACTTGCAGAGTTTTCTGAGCAAAACAAAATGTGTATATTTCTTTTAGAATTGTTGTTCTTGGACATAAAAGACTGTAAAACCACCAGGAAATTAGCTCAGTAATTTGGATTTTGGAAATCTGTTCCGAAGTATTTCCACACATAAATAGAGAGGCATATGCGATCGTATCCCAATGTAATCAAGGTTTGAAATCATTTTGTTTTTCTCAAATACGATATCTGTTTTGGGTTCATGCTGTCAATTTGCAGTGTACAAATTATTTACAGTGCATTCAGAAAGTATTAATACCCCCTTGACTTATTACACATTTTGTTGTGTTACAGCCTGAATTCAAAATAGATAGATTCTCACCCATCTACACACTATACCCTATAATGACAAAGTGAAAACATGTTTTAGAAATTTTTGCAAATGTATTGAAAAAGAAATATAGAAATATCTAATTCACATTAGTATTCACACCTGAGTCAATACTTTGTAGAAGCACCTTTGGCAGCGATTACAGCTGTGAGTCTTTCTGGGCAACATTTGCCGATTATTATTTTCAAACTTCTTCAAGCTCTGTCAAATTGGTAGTTGATCATTGCTAGACAACCATTTTTCAGGTATCGTCACAGAGGTAGATTTAAGCCAAAATGAACTCGGCCACTCAGGAACATCCACGGTCTTCTTGGTAAGCAACACCAGTGTAGACTTGGCCTTGTGTTTTAGGTTATTGACCTGCTGAAAGTTGATCTCATCTCCATGTGTCTAGTGGAAAGCAGACTGAACCAGATTTGTTTAGTTTATTACATTTATTTTTATTCCTGAAAAACTCTCCAGTCCTTAAAGATTACAAGCATACCCATAGCATGATGCAGCCACCACTATGCTTAAAAATATGAAGAGTGGTACTCAGTAATGTGTTGTATTAAACACTTTGTATTCAGGAAAAATCGCTCTGCCACATTTTTTTTACAGTATTACTTTAGTGCCTTGTTGCAAACTGGATGCATGTTTTGGAATATTCTTTCTGTACAGGCTTCCTTCTTATCACTCTCAGGCTTCCTTCTTATCACTCTGTCAATTAGGTTAGTATTGTTGTTTTCTGCTATCACAGCAATTAAACTCGGCAACTGTTTTAAAGTCACCATTGGCCTCACCATTGACTTCCTTCCCTGGTCTTTGTGGTTGAATCTGTGTTTGAAATTCACTGCTCAACTAAGGGACCTTTCAGATAATTGTGTGTGGGGTACAGATATTAGTTAGTCATTCAAAAATCATGTTAAACACCATTATTGCATACAGAGTGAATCCATGCAACATATTATGTGACCTGTTACGAAAAGTGTTACCCCTGAACTTATTTAGGCTTGTCATAAAGGGGTTGGATACTTATTGACTCAAGACATTTCAGCTTTTTAATTTTTATTAATTTGTAACTTTGACATTATGGGATATTGTGTGTAGGCCAGGGGAAAAAATCTTAATTGAATCCATTTCAGGCAGGAACATAACAAAATGTGGAAAAAGTCAATGGATGTGAATACTTTCTGAAGGCACTATATAACTATGTTCTGGCCCCCCGACCATCCGCTTAAGAAGAAATCGGCCCATGGCTGAATGTAATTGTTGGGCAGACCAACCAGTGCTCCCGCACATTGGCTAACCGGGCTATCTGCATTGTGTCCCACCACCCACCACCCGCCAAGCCCTCTTTTACGCTACTGCTACTCTCTGTTCATCATATATGCATAGTCACTTTAACCATATCTACATGTACATACTACCTCAGTCAGCCTGACTAACCGGTGTCTGTATATAGCCTCGCTACTGTATATAGCCTCGCTACTGTATATAGCCTGTCTTTTTACTGTTGTTTTATTTCTTTACCTACCTATTGTTCACCTAATACCTTTTTTGCACTATTGGTTAGAGCCTGTAAGTAAGCATTTCACTGTAAGGTCTACACCTGTTGTAATCGACACACGTGACAAATAAACTTTGATCTGATTTGAAATTATACTTTTTTCAATAGTACACTACCATTCAAAAGTTTGGGGTCACTTAGAATGTCCTTGAATTTGGTTTTTAAAATAATAATACTTTTTTGTCCATTAAAATAACATCAATTTGATCAGAAATACAGTGTAGACATTATTAATGTTGTAAATGACTATTGTTGCTGGAAACGGCCCATTATCAGCAACCATCACTCCTGTGTTCCAATGGTATGTTGTGTTAGCTAATCATTTGGAAATACCTGGATTTCTGCATAAATTGGTCATAAAATGTTATCTGATCTTCATCTAGGTCACAACAATAAACAAACACAGTCTACTTAAACTAATAACACACAAACCATTATACGTTTTCATGTCTTTATTGAACACACCGTGTAAACATTCACAGTGGAGGGTGGGAAAAGTATGGGAACCCTTGGATTAAATAACTGGTTAACCCTCCTTTGGCAGCAATAACCTCAACCAAATGTTTTGTGTAGTCTCGGATCAGACCTGCACAACGGTCAAGACGAATTTTGGACCATTTCTCTTTACAAAACTGTTTCAGTTCAGCAATATTCTTGGGATGTCTGGTGTGAACTGCTTTCGAGGTCATGCCACAGCATCTCAAACGGGTTGAGGTCAGGACTCTGACTGGGCCACTCCAGAAGGCATATTTTCTTCTTTTGAAGCCATGCTGTTGTTGATCTACTTCTGTGTGTTGGGTCGTTGTCCTGTTGCATTACCCAACTTTCGTTGAGCTTCAATTGGCAGACAGAGACCCTTACATTTTCCTGCAAAATGTCTTGATAAACTTGGGTATTCATTTTCCCGTCAAAGATAGCAGGCTGTCCAGGCCCTGAGGCAGCAAAGCAGCCCCAAACCATGATGCTCTCTCCGCCATACTTTACAGTTGGGATGAGGTTTTGATGTTGGCGTACTGTGCCTTTTCTCCACACAGTGTTGTGTGTTCCTTCCAAACAACTCTACTGTAGTAGTCCACTGTATTCTGTGGACAGATGAAAATCTGTCCACAGCAGTGGTTTCTTCTGTGGTGTCCTCCCATGAACACCATTCTTGTTTAGTGATTTATGTATCGTAGTCTAGTCAACAGAGATGTTAGCATGTTCCAGAGATTTATGTAAGTCTTTAGCTGACACTCTAGATTCTTCTTAACCTCATTGAGCATTCTGCGCTGTGCTCATGCAGTCATCTTTGCAGGACGGCCACTCCTAGGGAGAGTAGCAACAGTGCTGAACTTTCTCCATTTATAGGCAAATTGTTATTTAAAATGGACAATTCTTTTAGATTTTCTTTCAAAAACAAGAACATTTCTAAGTGACCCCAAACTTTTGAACGGTAGTGTATATATTAAATGTTTTTATTAAGACTGTTAGAATGCAATGGCTCATAACGGGATTGTTAGACGCCCAGCTTTTCTACTGTTAATATTTGGAGTAGAGAAAAACATGATTTTGTATGATGGTCAAAATTCTACAAAGGATCATATGCGTTTCAGGTAAAATAACAACCCAATGTTAATCTCCCAGGACAGAACTAGCTAAATGTTCATGAATGTTTCATGTGTGTTTGACATGCCCCAAAATTAATATCGTTTCTGCATTTTTTCACCTGCGTGTCATGATAGTGTCTGATATGGATGGACAAAATCAACACGAGGCACGCGCATGGCTGGTGTAGTCAATAAGTCAAACTTGAGTTTCGTTTAACTCAATGGAGCCGTCAACACTTAACAACAGACCTGCACCATTGAAGTGTAATAACACATTAACTACAGATAGCTAGGCCGCAACCTCACAAACCGTGTCTTATCAAATGCAGCAGATAAACGCTATGAATATGGCTACATTTACACAGGCAACCCAATTCTGATACTTTTCCACTAATTGGTCTTTTGACCAATCACATCAGCTCTTTTGCCAATAATTGGGCTGCCTGTGTAAAACGCAGCCTATACGTCTTTAATAAACTACTCGAGAGGCAGGATATATTGACACCTTTTGAAATGATGCCCAATTATCATAATATTGAGCTGAAGCAGATTGAACTACATTGACTGCTAATGACGCAAACATTAGCATGTTAACCATAACAGCTCAAATATGCCAAACATAATTTCCCCAGCTTCTGGATTTTGCAGTGGGGGGAAAAAGCCTAATTTCATGTGAGGTTGAAAGGAAACGATGGCACGGGGCAGATGCTTTCAGGAACACAAAGGGCGAAAATTACCCCAAACATATTCTGAATGTGGGTTAGGGGTAAATAAGTCATAGAATAGACAAAGAGAGCAGCTGCACAGGAGGCTGTGAGGTGATATGCTGCTAACAAACATCTTCTCCGCTTAACCTTACAGCTACTAAACACTGGACTCTGTCAAAAGCAATAAGAACATTGGCAGATTAAAGTTATAGAGTAGGTGGTTCTTTTAGAGTAAATATATAGACCTAGTCATCATACAGGTATAACAGTGTTAGGAATGTGCAGTAATAGTGCAGGTATAACAGTGTTAGGAATGTGCAGTAAACTCACTCCGCAGCTAGTTTGAAATGTCGCCAACGGAGCTATCCAATTGGATCATTTTGTATAGCTCAATCGATTGGTACGTTGTCCAGGAGGGTGGTCACGTGTGTTTGCGAGCAGAGGATCACTAGTTCGGAGTTCGGTATGGGACAGAGACAGTGGAGGAAGCGATACGGTTTAGCAGCACACATTAAATATGTGGATAAGGAGCAGTAGTAACCTGGTCCCAGATCTGTTTGTCTTCTTGTCAACCCCATTGCTGTCATTGAGTATGTTTACATGCACAGTAATAATTTGATATTAAACTCATTATGGCAGTAGGCAGATTATATTTTTGTTATTTAAACTTTATTTAAACTAGGCAAGTTATTTAAGAACAAATTCTTATTTACAATGACCCCCCCCCCCCCCCACCCACCCCGGCCAAACCCTCCCCCAACCCAGACAGTGAAGGGCCAATAGTGCGCCGCCCTATGGGACTCCCGGTTGTGACACAGCCTGGGAACGAACCAGAGTCTGTAGTGACGCCTCTAGCACTTAGACAGCTGCGCCTCTCGGGAGGCCATGTAAAAGCCTTACTTTGATATCTTAAATCGGCGTAAGGTCAAAATCGAAGTAAGCACAGAGGTCGGCATGGCCGATTAATCAGTGCCGATTTCAAGTTTTCATAACAATCGGTAATTGGCATTTTTGGGAGCCGATTATGGCCGATTACATTGCATTCCATGAGGAAACTGCGTGTCAGGCTGCCCACCTGTTACACGAGTGCAGCAAGGTGCCAAGGTAAATTGCTAGCTAGCATTAAACTTATCTTATTAAAAAACAATCAATCTTCACATAATTACTAGTTAACTACACATGGTTGATGATATTACTAGGTTAACTAGCTTGTCCTGCGTTGCATACAATCAATGCGGTGCCCGAATCACAGCCTATTTCGCCAAACGGGGGATGATTTAACAAAAGCGCATTCGTGAAAAAAGCACAATCGTTGCACGAATACACAGAAGTAAAAAAATGTAAACCTGCATATTTAGTTAAAATAAAATAATGTTAGCAAGCAATATTAACTAGGGAAATTGTGTCACTTCTCTTGTGTTCATTGCATGCAGAGTCAGGGTATATGCAACAGTTTGGCTCGTTGCGAACTCATTTGCCAGAATATTACGTAATTATGACATAACCTTGAAGGTTGTGCAATGTAACAGAAATATTTAGACTTAGGGTTGCCACCCGTTTGATAAAATACGGAATGGTTCCGTATTTCACTGAAAGAAAAAACTTTTTGTTTTCAAAATTATAGTTTCTGGATTTCATCTTATTAATGACCAAAGGCTCGTATTTATGTGTTTATTATAATATAATTAAGTCTATGATTTCATATTTGATAGAGCAGTCTGACTGAGCAGTGGTAGGTGGCAGCAGGCTCGTAAGCATTCATTCAAACTTTACTGCGTTTGCCAGCAGCTCTTAGCACTGCTTGATTCACACGCTGTTCATGACTTCAAGCCTATCAACTCCTGAGATTAGGCTGGCAATGCTAATGCCTATTAGAACATCCAATAGTCAAAGGTATTTGAAATACAAATGATATAGAGAGAAATAGTCAACGTGTCATAATTCCTATAATAACTACAACCTAAAACTTCTTAACTGGGAATATTGAAGAACTGGGAATATTGAACCACCAGCTTTCATATGTTCTCATGTTCTGAGCAAGGAACTTAAACGCTAGCTTTTTTACATGGCACATATTACACTTTTACTTTGTTCTCCAACACTGTGTTTTTCCATTATTTAACCCAAATTAAGCATGTTTCATTATTTATTTGAGACTAAATAGATTTTATTTATGTATTATATTAAGTTAAAATAAGTGTTCATTGTTCATTCAGTATTGTTGTAATTGTCATTATTACAAATATAAATATATTATATAAAAATCGTCCGATTAATCGGTATCGGCTTTTTTGGGTCCTCCGATAATCGGTATCATATTGAAAAATCATAATCTGTCGACCTCTAATTAAAACACCTGCTTTTCTGAGCAATCTTTAGAATTATTAGGACACTTAAACACCTTAAACGGCCTTCCAGCGTTGTATTTGACCTGCGCATGTGCTAGCACCAGCCGAGTGAGCCTCCCTCTTTACCGAGAGTGAAGTGAGCCTCCCTCTTTACCGAGAGTGAAGTGAGACCTCCCTCTTTACCGAGAGTGAAGTGAGACCTCCCTCTTTACCGAGAGTGAAGTGAGACCTCCCTCTTTACCGAGAGTGAAGTGAGACCTCCCTCTTTACCGAGAGTGAAGTGAGCCTCCCTCTTTACCGAGAGTGAAGTGAGACCTCCCTCTTTACCGAGAGTGAAGTGAGACCTCCCTCTTTACCGAGAGTGAAGTGAGACCTCCCTCTTTACCGAGAGTGAAGTGAGACCTCCCTCTTTACCGAGAGTGAAGTGAGCCTCCCTCTTTACCGAGAGTGAAGTGAGCTCGTAACAACTGAAGAAGTAGTTTTCACATACGAACTTTATACAGTATGTCCAAACTCAGAATTAAATATGCTTACCAAAAATAACATGGTCGCTGTGGTAGAATGTTTTGATTGGAAAGTTTCTGCATTCATCAGTGCCCTCATGTATCCATGAAAACAGGATTATTAGGGAAATTGTTCTTGCAAAGCATGTAAATGTTTGAATCAAATTATTATACTATCTGAGTACTGACAATAATTGCATTATTGTGTGCATGTAACCATACTCATTGACAAGCCAAACATGACAATGCCATAAGGATTTAACAAGAGAGCAAAAACTGACTGGTACCCAGGTTAAAAAAAGGGGTGGAATAACTATATTTTGGGGTATCATCTACACCTACCAGTATTAGACTGAGGTCTCAGACTCTGACTATAGGTTTCTTATTGAATACTGTATGCTCAAAATGCTACTATGAAAGCTGTTAATGTGTGAGTGTAAAATCACTGTCTGTCTCTCTCTCTCCGTCTCTCTAAAAATAGAATTTAACCCAAAGAAACCCAAAGTCCCTCCACACTCTTTGTCCTGCTATCCTTTATGTTGTCATATTGTTAATATCATCAAAGCTGGAGAAGTGAGGTTAGGTTGGAATGGAGAACACACACACACACACACACACAGACAGACACTAGATCAAATCTTAAAGTGGACCACCAGATGTGGCAGATGTCCATAATGAACGTGGGACTGAGACCACACATGGGGCAGAGTGATGTCAAGTTGTTTACATCAACTTGTGATCGTCTTGATCATCTCAACGACTGCATTTGACAGATTTCTGACCGATATTTAGGCTATTCACAATATACGAATATAATGACATTCTTTGACATTTGATTTGAGGATTGTAATTTCTCACCAGATGAATGATCTACGTCTCCCACGCCGTTCATTAAAAGTGCAGAATTCAGGTGAGGGTGCGTCTTTTCTAGGGCAGCGCAAAGGTCTTTGAAATGGTCTCTCTCTTTACTTATCAAGATTTTCAGGAGAAGGACCACTTTCTCCGAGTTGGACGAGCAGTTGTGACCCAGTTCATAACGTTCCGATTGGGTGAGGGTACCAGTTTGAGACAACACCTCCACGACCCGATCTGCATGTGTTATTGACTCCAGTAAGTTCTGGTAGCATTTATCTAACAACTCTTTGTGCTTAGACTCCATCTCTCTCAACTCGCTGCTATTTGCACGACTACCGCGTTGCCTACGTTTTATCAACTGACCACTTTAAGATCTCTATACAGTTCAGCCGTAACCCTTTCTGGATTGGTCACTTCTTGGAAGAGTTGAGTCGTAGTCCCGCGATTGTAGTGCATAGTCAAATTGTGTCGCTTTTCATCCCAAATAGAAAGAAGAGTAGACCCAAGTAGCCATATTTGTTGCCCAGGGCTGTTGACTGGTGCGCTAAGAAAAAGGGTTACATTTTACCACAGCGTTCAAGATCCAACTTTTCCTCCGTTTTCGTGACTATTAGGCTACGTCTGAAGTGGTCCGCATCGTATACCCATTAAATCCGGTCTTTCTAAGTCGAGTTCGACCGACATGCTGAAAAGTAGTACAACTCTTTAAGAGCCTTTGCCCAGAACCGCAACCTCCACCATGACTCGAGCGCAGCAGCTGTAGTTCCCCTGCCAATCATATTTTAGTGCAATGGCCAAGTGGGCGGGGCTTTTCACAGACGCACCTGGTTTAAAACTTTACATTGAAAGGTAGAAAAATATTACTGTGAATTGGTAGGGACACCACTTGGGATAAAATAGACCCATACAATAATATCAATATTGAATTATCCCCGTTATTTTCTGTCATTTTCTGCTGAATGGAGGATCTTTGTAGTGAAAAATATTCAGTAGGTCTGTTGCATTATATAATTTCTCATGGCACATTTTCCTCTGATGTATTTTATACCTATATCTAAACCACAACACTCTGTCGATTATTAGGCTATCAGTTTGTATAAAATATTACAATATTCTGTTTATACTGAACGAGATGTATTCCTCTTTGTGTCCCAAAAGGCACACTATTTCCTGTATAATGCATAATTTTGACCAGAGCCCCTAATGCACTATATACGGAATAGGGTTCCATTTAGGACGTATTCCTATCTGGATCGTCCACTGGTTGACACATCTGCACTATAATTTTGCTGCTGCTCTACATAGTCGAATCCTTCTCACATCATCTAAAAGAAGGATTCAGTAACTGGAGGCAGAAGTCACATCTGCCATGCAGATGAGAAGGTCTTGAGAGACAAACGAGATTGAGTGAGGTAGACGAGATGAGGAGAGATGGGGTCAATGGCCTAACTAAGCTATAACACACAGCCTCTAACCCTGACATCTATGGCCTATTTCTAACCCAACACTATAAAACATAGCCTCTAATGCTAAGCTATAAGACATAGAAATATGATGCCATGCAGTGTAGGTTATATGTAGGTTATAACAGAATACCTTTGCGAACACTTTATTATGGGTAACACCCAACTTTCACTGGGGATGGTGGGACATGTCCTCCCCACATTCTGAAATTGCATTTTTGTCATTTTATCATATAGTCTATGAATGAATGCACGTGCAATGCACACATTCACACACATGTGCACACTCGCACTCATACACGCACTCATACACACACATGCACGCACACATGCACACACACACACACACACACACACACACACACACACACACACACACACACACACACACACACATACACAAACACAAACACACTTAAGGGGGCTGAAACATCCCATCGACTCATGGTATAGATACAATTGGATACAATAGGATTTTATTGTAATACATCAAACTTTACTTGTTTAGTTCATCAGAGGTAGCATGATTGAAAGGGTAGGCTATACATGCCAAATTCCAGGATTAAATGGGTGAGTTTCACTGCATCGGGAAATCTGCTATCTCATTATGTGTTATTCTTCTAATCCTTAATTTTTCATGGAGGATTGAGAGTTAAACAGGGATTACTACATCCATGGTAACCAAATGTCACTTGGGCAGAATGTTCACTCATTCCATATCAACTGGCTGGATAAATTCCACTCCTATCAACTCCTGTGAGTGACCGCATTTTGCTATTGTCTATCCCCATAACTGGATGTAAATAAAGTAGAATGCCATGTTTCAGATCGGATTGATTGAAAAAGAGTATGTCCAACCTGAAAAAGAGTGTGTCCTGTCAGGAGCAGGGGTTAGGAAGTACACTGGAATTCCAATTATCTTCAACACCTTTCAGTAAGGATTTTAAACATTTGGAACTGGAATTTAGTTAACTTTCTGAATTGACTTCAATTGAAACGTAATTGATCCCCACCCTGGTCAGTAGTCAAATATTTTCAATCTGAATTGTCTCCCCGGACCCTTTCTACATGAATTGAACATGGAATGGTATGGATCAGGTGAGAGACAGACAACCTGCCTCAACCTCCCTTATGAGTACAATATACAGTAGTAGAGACAGTCCCAGGGGGAAGAAGACCCAGTGAGTCAGTTAATCAGTGCATGGTGGTCTGACCTTGACAGCAGCTCTGGTTGACAGTAGCCCTGGTCTGACTGCACCAGTTCAGTTCTGATGACGCATGGACATATTATTGATCAACATGACTCTATGGGAGCATTTAAACAGCAAGCCAAATGTAGATTCCCCCACTCCCAGCCATATGGGACATTCGGCCATTCTCTCTGATAGACAGCTGGAAATGACTATATGTGCACGCCATAGACGGTATAGGTGTATGTGTTTAAGCTGTATAAAGGACATGATTAGAAAGGCTTAAATATTTTCCTGGTACTAAAATATGTGTTAATAATTCATCAAGTGTAACTCTGTAACAACAGTACAAGGAAGTGGTCGGACTTTCCCGCTTTGCTCCTAATTTACCTTTGACCTTCATATTTGACGAAGAAAGGATCACATGGATTTACAAAGTGAAGGGTCATTTAGTAGTAACACTAAGCTAACCCTCAAACATAAAGATTTGGTTCCTATTTCTTCTCAGTATTATTGACATTTGACTCATTAGAAGATGCTCTTAGAGCCTTTTTACACATACAAAATGTGTAAAATAATATTTTTTTTTACGTCAGATTTATACAGAGCGACTTACAATAAGTCAACTACGGTGGGTGAAAGAACCACAATCATTGCAGGTAAATCCAGCTTCAAAATAGCCTCGTTGATATGTAATTTATAAGTCTGTGACGCTGCGATACAAGAAGCCTAGCCAACATATGTTAAAATGATTACAGCTGCATGAGAAAAGCTTCATTCACTTATCATAAGAGTAGGGGTGTTAACCCCGGTGCCATGGCTAAACTCCCAATATTTCATACCAATCATACCATCATGGCCACCAAATCAACCACAGCTTCCATATTGGATCATTCATCCCCTCTGAAAGTCTTCCCCAGGTCGTTGCTGTAAAATAATGTGTTCTCGGTCAACTTACCTGGTAAAATGAGGGTAAATAGGGGAGGGAAGAGAGCGAGAAAGATAGGAAAAGAGAGGGAGGGGTCTTTGAAATATTGCCTTTAAATACATTTCTCTCATCCTCCATTTCATCCACTATTTTCAGCCCAGCTAAAGCTCTCTGCTGTGCTAAAACCACTATCTGGTGTGGCAGTGAACTCTAACGCAAACCAACCTTTTTCTCAAGTCCCAATTGGCACCATATTTGATGGGCCTTGGTGAAAAGTAGTGCACTATAAAGGGAATAGGATGCCATTTGAGACATTATTTAATTTCCCCTCTCAGATAAGAGAGGAAGGCCCATGCAGAGAGGATACTTTCATATGAGCCTTTTCATTTCCACCTTTGACTGTAG
The DNA here is from genome assembly GCF_029448725.1 of Salvelinus fontinalis. Lineage (NCBI taxonomy): Eukaryota > Metazoa > Chordata > Actinopteri > Salmoniformes > Salmonidae > Salvelinus > Salvelinus fontinalis. The sequence goes on from NC_074665.1 coordinate 73,294,350, forward strand.
GTAAGGTGAGGTAAATCTTGTCTCTGAAGAGGGATCGACTGTCAGCTTGACTTCGATGTGTCTGCGTAGGTTCATTATCTGGCCAAGGTGGAAATGAAACAGGCCTTTGAAATGCAAATGATCATTGTTGTGTTAAACAGCTGTCTAATAGGGAATTAACTATTTAAGAAGTTATTAAATGTCTCTCAGTTGAGAAATTAGTCATTGCCTGGTCCCAAGTCTGTTTGTGCTCTTTCCATCTTCAATGCTGTCCTTGTTCAGCCTATGAGTGTAAAGGATTTGGCTTAATAGCACTCAGGCTATGACAATCAATGATATGAACATGAAGGACAAAAATCCAATTATTGAAACAGAAAATGAGTCAGTCAAAATATTTTAATTGACACGAAGGATGCCGTTATAAGCCTGTGGATGAACATTACAACAATCAAATGATTATAAACATTAGTTTGTACATACAAAGGCAGCCCTTTTGGGCCATTGTGACAAGTAACAAAAGTGGTATTAATATAATAGCTATATACTGTGCCAGAATTTATAATTTTCCAGTTACCATGTCTCAGTAGATCCATTGCCAATTTCACTTGTGTATAAAACCTGCTCTCTACTGGCATAACATTTAACTACATGTATACCGGTTATAGATACCTATGTAATGAATCAATATTTAACTTTTGGCAAACAGTTGCACAATGACTTACATTCAAATTATGGTAAAAATGGCAATGAAAGATTACATGAGAAACAAACATTGACTTGTGTGGAACTAAATAGCTTTCAAAATAGATGGTATAACATTGAAAGAGTTGCATGCCATGGCGGGTTTTGGGTCTGGAGCATAAAAGGCAACATTGTGTTTATATCTGGGAAACAAGCAATGGAAAATTGCCTACATTAATAAAAGGTGTCACTAACAGAGAAAAATTTGGGAAGAAATGTCTGGTGATATTTCATTATTATTGGCTTTCATTCTAAATGAAACAAGGTGCTAATTTGCATAGAATATAGTAGTAGTCTGCAATAAAACTGTAGGATACAACATTTTGTATATCTTAAGTATCTAAATCTCATACAATATTTGCACGTGTTTACAAAAAGGCTTTAACATCCAGAAATATTCATATATATTTCATTTTTGTCAGAAAGCTAATCATTTGTAAATTATAGTACTGTATTTTAGTATACAATGATACTATCCTGATAACATGAAATATGATTACACATATCATGATAAAAAAAACATTTGAAAATGCAGTGGTGTAAAGTACTTAAGTAAAAATACTTTTTCTATTACGGGATCTTTACTTTTAATCAAGTGTGACAATTGGGGACTTTTTCCACCACTGTGAAAATGTATCAAGACTACACAATAACTGATTGCATATGCAGCAAAGAAAATAATTATCTTGCATATATCATTTAGTACATTATGGTGTGTGTGTTAGTAGTTAGTAATGAAATGTTGCATTGGAGTGTGAGACACAAGTAAGGCTAAAATAACGACATGCATCACAGGTTGATATAGGATCGTGTCTGGCACATTCTTATGGACTAGCACACTCATAGAAATAGAACGGCCATAGCACCTCTGAATTGAAATATTCTCATTCTAATTCTATGACTTCACTGTCCTGGTTGATGTAGACGATGTCTTAATTTCCCTCTAATCACTTCCACCACACAGTTTCAGCAGCATCTTCTTGTAGTCACCAGAGGTGTCGCCCTATCAGATGGTGAGAAAAAAAACTGTATTAAATACATAATTTTCCATTAGATAAACCAAGAAATGAATATAATTTACTTGTGAATTATTATTCATTCATTTCTATAATTTTGTCAGCAATCCATCTGCATAGCATAAAATCAATGGATTGATTCCAATAAAATAATTTTAGCATAGTGATTGTTTGTGTAAGGTACATACAGAGATGGCAGTGTACAGTGATTTCCCGTAGGTCTGCTGATACACCTGTCTGATGTCCAGCATGTCCACCTCAGAGCGAGTCACCATGACCCGAATCAGAGTCCTGTCCTTGGTCCCAGCCCCCTGGGAACACATAGTACAGAGTCAATACTAAATATGAATTAAAGGATTTATATCACAAAGAGGGGTTAAGGCGTCAGTATGCTTCAGTTCGGCTGGCGCCAAGCCAAACTCGGCTAGGCGAACCGAACGAGTGTGCTCGCATACTCCCTTAAAAGACATTCGCTTGAAAAATTTGAAAAAGAGGCAATAGTACCGTTTGTCCATTTTGAGACACCGTAGCCAGTATACACTTCCAAATAGTCCGAGTTAATCCCCGATTACTCAAGAAATCTGTCAATAATTTTGACATTTATGCAATTTTACATTTAACTAAGATATTTGGTGCAGTATTTATCAGTGAAAAAATGTGCATGAAAACGAGCCGTCTCTCATTGAATGACAACAAAGACTTTATTGAAGAATCCCTACTGTTAACCAATCACCGACAAAGGGGCATAGACTTCAGCTACTGACTTTGGCTACCAACTTCAGCTTGCCTCGAGAAAATAAATGTGCCCGAATTAGAGGTCGACCGATTATGATTTTTCAACGCCGATACCGATACCGATTATTGGAGGACCAAAAAAGCCGCTACCGATTAATCGGCCGCTTTTTTGTTGTTGATTTATTTGTAATAATGACAATTACAACAATACTGAATGAACAGTTATTTTAACTTAATATAATACATCAATAAAATCAATTTAGCCTCAAATAAATAATGAAACATGTTCAATTTGGTTTAAATAATGCAAAAAAAAAGAGCCGGGGAAGAAAGTAAAAGTGCAATATGTGCCATGTAAGAAAGCGTTTAGAACATGAGAACATATGAAAGCTGGTGGTTCCTTTTAACATGAGTCTTCAATATTCCCAGGTAAGAAGTTTTAGGTTGTAGTTATTATAGGAATTATAGGACTATTTCCCTCTATACCATTTGTATTTCATTAACCTTTGACTATTGGATGTTCTTATAGGCACTTTAGTATTGCCAGTGTAACAGTATAGCTTCCGTCCCTCCTCGCTCCTCCCTGGGCTCGAACCAGGAACACAACGACAACAGCCACCCTCGAAGCACCGTTACCCATGCAGAGCAAGGGGAACAACCACTCCAAGGCTCAGAGCGAGTGACGTTTGAAACGCTATTAGCACGCGCTAACTAGCTAGCCATTTCACTTCGGTTACACCAGCCTCATCTCGGGAGTTGATAGGCTTGAAGTCATAAACAGCGCAATGCTTGACGCACAACGAAGAGCTGCTGGCAAAACGTACGAAAGTGCTGTTTGAATGAATGTTTACGCGCCTGCCTACCACCGCTCAGTCAGATACTTAGATACTTGTATGCTCAGTCAGATTATATGCAACGCAGGACACGCTAGATAATATCTAGTAATATCATCAACCATGTGTAGTTAACTAGTGATTATGATTGATTGATTGTTTTTTATAAGATAAGTTTAATGCTAGCTAGCAATTTACCTTGGCTTACTGAATTCGCGTAACAGGCAGTCAGTCTCCTTGTGGAGTGCAGGTCGTTATTGCGTTGGACTAGTTAACTGTAAGGTTGCAAGATTGGATCCCCCGAGCTGACAATGTGAAAATCTGTCATTCTGCCCCTGAACGAGGCAGTTAACCCACCGTTCGTTCCTAGGCCGTCATTGAAAATAAGAATGTGTTCTTAACTGACTTTCCTAGTTAAATAAAGATTAAATAAAGGTGTAAAAAAAGAAGAAAAAAGGAAAAATCGGTGTCCAAAAATACAGATTTCCGATTGTTATGATAACTTGAAATCTGCCCTAATTAATCGGCCATTCCGATTAATCGGTCGATCTCTAGCCCGAATAGTTGAAAAAACCCTTACCGAAGTCCAAAACTTCACAAAATGTCATCATAATATCAGTATAATATAAGCATGAACTCTTTAGTCAACACAGTAGGTGCCATCCCATGAACTAGCCCTGAAACATAGCTTGTTGTCTCCATCACTCCATCACCCCTATTACCAGCCTGTTCAACCTCTCGTATCGTCTGAGATCCAAAAGATTGGAAAGCTGCCGCGGTCATCCCCCTCTTCAAAGTGGGAGACACTCTAGACCCTAACTGTTACAGACCTATATCTATCCTACCCTGCCTTTCTAAAGTCTTCGAAAGCCAAGTCAACAAACAGATCACCGACCATTTAGAATCCCACTGTACCTTCTCCGCTATGCAATCTGGTTTCCGAGCTGGTCATGGGTGCACCTCAGCCACGCTCAAGGTCCTAAACGATATCCTAACCGCCATCGATAAAAGACAATACTGTGCAACCATCTTCATCGACTTGGCCAAGGCTTTCGACTCGTGTCAATCACTGTATTCTTATCGGCAGACTCAACAGCCTTGGTTTCTCAAATGACTGCCTCGCCTGGTTCACCAACTACTTCTCAGTTAGAGTTCAGTGTGTCAAATCGGAGGGCCTGTTGTCTGGAGCTCTGGAAGTCTCTATGGGGGTGCCACAGGGTTCAATTCTCGGGCCGACTCTTTTCTCTGCATACATCAATGATGTTGCTCTTGCAGCTGGTGATTCTCTGATCCACCTCTACGCAGACGACACCATTCTGTATACTTCTGGCCCTTCTTTGGACACTGTGTTAACAAACCTCCAGATGAGCTTCAATGCCATACAACACTCCTTCCGTGGCCTCCAACTGCTCTTAAATGCAAGTAAAACTAAATGCATGCTCTTCAACCGATCGCTGCCTGCACCCGCCTAGCATCACTACTCTGGACGGCTCTAACTTAGAATATGTGGACAACTACAAATATCTAGGTGTCTGGCTAGACTGTAAACTCTCCTTCCAGACTCACATTAAACATCTCCAAAATTAAATCTAGAATCGGCTTCCTATTTCACAACAAAGCATCCTTCACTCATGCTGCCAAACTGACTATCCTACCGATCCTTGACTTCGGCAATGTCATTTACAAAATAGCCTCCAACACTCTACTCAGCCTATTGGATGCAGTCTATCAACGTGCCATCCGTTTTGACACCAAAGCCCCATATACTACCCACCACTGCGACCTGTATGCTCTTGTTGGCTGGCCCTCGCTTCATATTCGTCGCCAAACCCACTGGCTCCAGGTCATCTATAAGGGTCTTTGCTAGGTAAAGCCCCGCCTTATCTCAGCTCACTGGTCACCACAGCAGCACGCGCTCCAGCAGGTATATTTCACGGGTCATCCCCAAAGCCAACTCCTCCTTTGGCCGCCTTTCCTTCCAGTTCTCTGCTGCAAGTGACTGGAACGAATTGCAAAAATCACTGGAGCTGGAGACTTATATCTCCCTCACTAACTTTAAGCATCAGCTGTCAGAGCAGCTTACCGATCATTGCACCTGTACACAGCCCATCTGTAAATAGCCCACCCAACTACCTCATCCCCATATTGTTATTATTTTTTTGCTCCTTTGCATCCCAGAATCTCTACTTGCACATCTATCACTCCAGTGTTTAAATGCTAAATTGTAATTATTTCGCCACTATGGCCTATTTATTGCCTTACCTCCCTAATCTTACTACATTTGCACACACTGTATATATATTCTTCTATTGTGTTGTGGACTGTACGTTTGTTTATCCCATGTGTAACTGTGTTGTTTGTGTTGCACTGCTTTGTTTTATCTTGGCCAGGTCGCAGTTGTAAATGAGAACTTGCTCTCAACTGGCCTACGTGGTTAAATAAAGGTGAAATAAAAAATAAAAATCTATAAAAATCACTACGGCGTCTAAATGTGTGTGTGTGTTAGTGCTGAGTGATTAGTGCTTTCTGAGTTTGTTTCGGTTCAATTATTTAAAAATAATCACGGTTTTCTATTTCAGTTTCGACTATTTGGGTTGAATGCTGTAACACAGAATACCTTTTTTTAAGGGGTCCCATGATGGTAGTCACTGCCCATTACTGCCTAACGCTTCTTAAGCATATTTGTTTTACTAAAATATTTCCGTTGTGTATATTACATTTGTTTTATTTGACTGCTGCCTATGCGGTCTGACAAAATCACTATTTTGTAGTTCTTCAATAGCCTCCACTCTTCTGGGAAGGCTTTCCACTAGATGTCACTACATTGCTGTGGGGGACTTGCTCACATTCAGCCACAAGAGCATTAGTGAGGTCGGGCACTGATGTTGGGCGATTAGGCCTGGCTCGCAGTCAGCGTTCCAATTGATCCCAAAGGTGTTTGATGGGGTTGAGGTCAGGGCTCTGTGCAGGCCAGTCAAGCTCTTCCACACCGATCTCAACAAACCATTTCTGTAGGGACCTCGCTTTGTGCACAGGGGCATTGTCATGCTGAAACAGGAAAGTCCTTCCCTAAACTGTTGCCACAAAGTTGGAAGCACAGAATCGTCTAGAATGTCATTGTATGCTGTAGCGTTAATATTTCCCTTCACTGGATCTAAGGGGCCTAACCCGAACCATGAAAAACAGCCACAGGTCATTATATTCCTCCTCCACCAAACTTTACAGTGGGCACTATGCATTGGGGCAGGTAGCATTCTCCTGGCATCCGCCAAACCCAGATTCGTCCGTCGGACTGCCAGATGGTGAAACGTGATTCAGCTCTCCAGAGAACGCGTTTCCACTGCTCCAGAGTCCAATGACGGCGAGCTTTACACCAGCCAACCCTTGGCATTGCGCATGGTGAACTTAGGCTTGTGTGCGGCTACTCGGCCATAGAAACCCATTTCACGAAGCTCCCGACTAACAGTTATTGTGCTGACGTTGCTTCCAGCGGCAGTTTGGAACTCGGTGGTGAGTGTTGCAACCGAGGACAGATGATTTTTACGCGCTATGTGCTTAAGCACTCTGTCCCGTTCTGTGAGCTTGTGTGGCCTACCACTTCGCTGCTGAGCCTTTGTTGCTCCTAGACATTTCCACTGCACAATAACAGCAGTTAAAGTTGACTGTTGCAGCTCTAGCAGGACAGACACTTTACAAACTGACTTGTTGGAAAGGTGGCATCCTATGACGGTGCTACGCTGAAAGTCACTGAGCTCTTCAGTAAGTCCATTCTGCTGCCAATGTTTGTCTATGGAGATTGCATGGCTGCGTGCTCGATTTTATACACCCGACAGCAACGAGTGTGGCTGAAATAGCAGAATCCACTAATTTGAAGGAGTGCCCACATACCTTTGTATATATAGCGTACCTCGAGACGCAACAGCTGCTCTCTATATCCCCTCAAGATTGCACATTCTTCCGCCTTTGCCATAGCAGGCATAAAAGAAACAGACCGGACAAGTATATGCGCAATGGATTATGGACATTGTAGTTAATTACCACATTTTATGCAGAATTGACCTGTTGGAAACTACAACGCCATATCTCTTGGTTGGTTGGTTGGTTGGTTGGTTGGTTGGTTGGTTGGGGGTGTGGGTGTGGGTGTGGGTGTGGGTGTGGGTGTGTGTGTGTGTGTGAAAATATGTCCAAGACACTATAGTGATTACAAACAATGTCTCATGGTGGCTACCAGTAAACACGGTTTAAGAACATTTCCATCAGCGGAGTGAGAAACAGTTTTCTTTCCTTACCGCCATGGCCTTGTGAAGCCTCTCTGCAAAGTATTCAGGAGTGTTCCTGATGCATTTCACTGCAACACAACAAGACAAGGCTTTACTTCATAGATTAGAGACATGACTAACCTTCATACTGGCTTAGTCCCAAGTGGCAACCCATTCCTCCTTTAGAGCCCTATGTAGACACTGTGCATATCAAACCATACCAAATCAGTGTGATCCTGAGTCATATGATTTTCAACACTCATCAGTCAACAGGATTTCAGATCCAAAAAGTGCTAGATGGTTATTTCTGAACTTACCAACAGCCACCATGCCGTCCTCCATGTCTCCAGACATCTCCCTGCAGATGCTCTTCACGATGTCTCTGCCACACATCTGTTGGTACTCATGGAACACTAGCAGAAACAAGAACCATGGGCAGGGTTGTTATAAAAATGTCATAAGGTTGTTATAGCCATAGGCAGGGTTGTTAAACATGTAATAAGGTTGTCATACTAATGAGCCATGCGCCGGTTGCTGTTACCATGCGCCGGGTTGCTGTTACCATGCGCCGGTTGCTGTTACCATGCGCCGGGTTGCTGTTACCATGCGCCGGGTTGCTGTTACCATGCGCCGGGTTGCTGTTACCATGCGCCGGGTTGCTGTTACCATGCGCCGGGTTGCTGTTACCATGCGCCGGTTGCTGTTACCATGCGCCGGGTTGCTGTTACCATGCGCCGGGTTGCTGTTACCATGCGCCGGGGTTGCTGTTACCATGCGCCGGGGTTGCTGTTACCATGCGCCGGGTTGCTGTTACCATGCGCCGGGTTGCTGTTACCATGCGCCGGGTTGCTGTTACCATGCGCCGGGTTGCTATAACCATGCGCCGGGTTGCTATAACCATGCGCCGGGTTGCTATAACCATGCGCCGGGTTGCTATAACCATGCGCCGGGTTGCTGTTACCATGCGCCGGGTTGCTATAACCATGCGCCGGTTGCTGTTACCATGCGCCGGTTGCTGTTACCATGCGCCGGGTTGCTATAACCATGCGCCGGTTGCTGTTACCATGCGCCGGGTTGCTGTTACCATGCGCCGGGTTGCTGTTACCATGCGCCGGGTTGCTGTTACCATGCGCCGGGTTGCTGTTACCATGCGCCGGGTTGCTGTTACCATGCGCCGGGTTGCTGTTACCATGCGCCGGGTTGCTATAACCATGCGCCGGTTGCTGTTACCATGCGCCGGGTTGCTATAACCATGCGCCGGTTGCTGTTACCATGCGCCGGGTTGCTATAACCATGCGCCGGGTTGCTATAACCGTGCGCCGGGTTGCTATAACCATGCGCCGGGTTGCTATAACCATGCGCCGGTTGCTGTTACCATGCGCCGGGTTGCTATAACCATGCGCCGGGTTGCTGTTACCATGCGCCGGTTGCTGTTACCATGCGCCGGTTGCTGTTACCATGCGCCGGTTGCTGTTACCATGCGCCGGTTGCTGTTACCATGCGCCGGGTTGCTATAACCATGCGCCGGGTTGCTATAACCATGCGCCGGGTTGCTGTTACCATGCGCCGGGTTGCTATAACCATGCGCCGGGTTGCTGTTACCATGCGCCGGGTTGCTATAACCATGTAATAAAAAACATGTCATTTGCTAGATATTGCTGCATTGTTGGAGCTAGAAACAAACATTTCGATACACCTGCGATAACATCTGCACAACTGTGTACACGACCAATAAGCTTTGACTAGATTTTTAAAGGTTGTTATAACCATAGGTAGAGTTGTTATAACCATACGCATGGTTGATAAACATGTAATATGTTTTTATAACCACTTAGTAAAGTTATAATATACTAATGAGCCATGGGCAGGGTTGTTATGACATTGGAACAACCAGGTAATATACATTAATATAGTGAATAAAATGTTTGTATAAATATTGTTGAGATAATAGACATAGAAAAACAGTATATGAGGAAACAACCTCACTCAATATCTGAGAGGTTACAACCCTGTCGGCCAGAACAGTGAACTGACTTGGTAATATAAACACAGATACTGCAGGATGGTTAGCTACCTGCTCTCAGGTGGGGTTTGCTCCTGGCACACAGTATGGCGTTGAACTGGGACTCATCCGTCCCCACTTTGTTCTCCCCGGCAGCATACAGTTTCTAAACACACAACATAACATTATCAGTTTCTAACACACACAACATAACCAGTTTCTAACACACACAACATGATCCGTTTCTAACACACACAACATGATCCGTTTCTAACACACACAACATGATCCGTTTCTAACACACACAACATGATCCGTTTCTAACACACACAACATGATCCGTTTCTAACACACACAACATGATCCGTTTCTAACACACACAACATGATCCGTTTCTAACACACACAACATGATCAGTTTCTAAACACACAACATAACACAATCAGTTTCTAACACACAACACAACATTATCAGTTTCTAACACACAACATAACATTATCAGTTTCTAACACACAACATAACATTATCAGTTTCTAACACACACAACATTATCAGTTTCTAAACACACAACACAACATTATCAGTTTCTAACACACAACATAACATGATCAGTTTCTAACACACAACATAACATGATCAGTTTCTAACACACAACATGATCAGTTTCTAACACACAACATTATCAGTTTCTAAACACACAACATAACATGATCAGTTTCTAACACACAACATAACATTATCAGTTTCTAACACACAACATAACATTATCAGTTTCTAACACACACAACATTATCAGTTTCTAAACACACAACATAACATTATCAGTTTCTAACACACAACATAACATGATCAGTTTCTAACACACAACATAACATGATCAGTTTCTAACACACAACATGATCAGTTTCTAACACACAACATGATCAGTTTCTAACACACAACATAACATTATCCGTTTCTAACACACAACATAACATGATCAGTTTCTAACACACAACATGATCCGTTTCTAACACACAACATGATCCGTTTCTAACACACAACATGATCCGTTTCTAATACAACATGATCCGTTTCTAATACAACATGATCAGTTTCTAACACACAACATAACATTATTAGTTTCTAACACACAACATAACATGATCAGTTTCTAACACACAACATAACATGATCAGTTTCTAACACACAACATGATCAGTTTCTAACACACAACATGATCAGTTTCTAACACACAACATGATCAGTTTCTAACACACAACATAACATTATCCGTTTCTAACACACAACACAACATGATCCGTTTCTAACACACAACATGATCCGTTTCTAACACACAACATGATCCGTTTCTAACACACAACATGATCCGTTTCTAATACAACATGATCCGTTTCTAATACAACATGATCAGTTTCTAACACACAACATAACATTATTAGTTTCTAACACACAACATAACATGATCAGTTTCTAAAACACAACATAATCAGTTTCTAACACACAACAGGATCAGTTTCTAACACACAACAGGATCAGTTTCTAACACACAACATAACAGGATCAGTTTCTAACACACAACATGATCAGTTTCTAACACACAACAGGGTCAGTTTCTAACACACAACATAACAGGATCAGTTTCTAACACACAACATGATCAGTTTCTAACACACAACATAACAGGATCAGTTTCTAACACACAACATGATCAGTTTCTAACACACAACATAACATGATCAGTTTCTAACACACAACATAACATTATCAGTTTCTAACACACAACACAACATTATCAGTTTCTAACACACAACACAACATTATTAGTTTCTAACACACAACATTATTAGTTTCTAACACACAACATGTTCAGTTTCTAACACACAACATGTTCAGTTTCTAACACACAACATGTTCAGTTTCTAACACACAACATGTTCAGTTTCTAACACACAACATTATCAGTTTCTAACACACAACACAACATTATCAGTTTCTAACACACAACACAACATTATCAGTTTCTAACACACAACATAACATTATCAGTTTCTAACACACAACATAACATTATCAGTTTCTAACACACAACACAACATTATCAGTTTCTAACACACAACATAACATTATTAGTTTCTAACACACAACATAACATCAGTTTCTAACACACATAACAGGATCAGTTTCTAACACACAACATAATCAGTTTCTAACACACAACATGATCAGTTTCTAACACACAACAGGATCAGTTTCTAACACACAACAGGATCAGTTTCTAACACACAACATAACAGGATCAGTTTCTAACACAACATGATCAGTTTCTAACACACAACATAACAGGATCAGTTTCTAACACACAACATAACATAATCAGTTTCTAACACACAACAGGATCAGTTTCTAACACACAACAGGATCAGTTTCTAACACACAACATAACAGGATCAGTTTCTAACACACAACATAACAGGATCAGTTTCTAACACACAACATAACATTATCAGTTTCTAACACACAACATAACAGGATCAGTTTCTAACACACAACATACCAGGATCAGTTTCTAACACACAACATAACATGATCAGTTTCTAACACACAACATAATCAGTTTCTAACACACAACAGGATCAGTTTCTAACACACAACAGGATCAGTTTCTAACACACAACATAACATGATCCGTTTCTAACACACAACATAACATTATCAGTTTCTAACACACAACATAACATTATCAGTTTCTAACACACAACATAACATGATCAGTTTCTAACACACAACACAACATTATCAGTTTCTAACACACAACACAACATTATCAGTTTCTAACACACAACACAACATTATCAGTTTCTAACACACAACATAACATTATCAGTTTCTAACACACAACACAACATTATCAGTTTCTAACACACAACACAACATTATCAGTTTCTAACACACAACACAACATTATCAGTTTCTAACACACAACATAACATTATCAGTTTCTAACACACAACATAACATTATCAGTTTCTAACACACAACACAAAATTATCAGTTTCTAACACACAACATAACATTATTAGTTTCTAACACACAACATAACATCAGTTTCTAACACACATAACAGGATCAGTTTCTAACACACAACATAATCAGTTTCTAACACACAACAGGATCAGTTTCTAACACACAACAGGATCAGTTTCTAACACACAACATAACAGGATCAGTTTCTAACACAACATGATCAGTTTCTAACACACAACATAACAGGATCAGTTTCTAACACACAACATAACATAATCAGTTTCTAACACACAACAGGATCAGTTTCTAACACACAACAGGATCAGTTTCTAACACACAACATAACAGGATCAGTTTCTAACACACAACATAACAGGATCAGTTTCTAACACACAACATAACATTATCAGTTTCTAACACACAACATAACAGGATCAGTTTCTAACACACAACATACCAGGATCAGTTTCTAACACACAACATAACATGATCAGTTTCTAACACACAACATAATCAGTTTCTAACACACAACAGGATCAGTTTCTAACACACAACAGGATCAGTTTCTAACACACAACAGGATCAGTTTCTAACACACAACATAACATGATCCGTTTCTAACACACAACATAACATTATCAGTTTCTAACACACAACATAACATTATCAGTTTCTAACACACAACATAACATGATCAGTTTCTAACACACAACATGATCAGTTTCTAACACACAACATGATCAGTTTCTAACACACAACATAACATGATCCGTTTCTAACACACAACATAACATTATCAGTTTCTAACACACAACATAACATTATCAGTTTCTAACACACAACATAACATTATCAGTTTCTAACACACAACATGATCAGTTTCTAACACACAACATGATAAGTTTCTAACACACAACATGATAAGTTTCTAACACACAACAGGATCAGTTTCTAACACACAACATAACATAATCAGTTTCTAACACACAACATAACATAATCAGTTTCTAACACACAACAGGATCAGTTTCTAACACACAACATAACAGGATCAGTTTCTAACACACAACATAACAGGATCAGTTTCTAACACACAACATAACAGGATCAGTTTCTAACACACAACATAACAGGATCAGTTTCTAACACACAACATAACAGGATCAGTTTCTAACACACAACATAACAGGATCAGTTTCTAACACATAACAGGATCAGTTTCTAACACACATCATAACAGGATCAGTTTCTAACACACATCATAACAGGATCAGTTTCTAACACACAACATAACAGGATCAGTTTCTAACACACAACATAACAGGATCAGTTTCTAACACACAACATAACAGGATCAGTTTCTAACACACAACAGGATCAGTTTCTAACACACAACAGGATCAGTTTCTAACACACAACAGGATCAGTTTCTAACACACAACAGGATCAGTTTCTAACACACAACAGGATCAGTTTCTAACACACAACAGGATCAGTTTCTAACACACAACAGGATCAGTTTCTAACACACAACAGGATCAGTTTCTAACACACAACATAACAGGATCAGTTTCTAACACACAACATAACAGGATCAGTTTCTAACACACAACATAACAGGATCAGTTTCTAACACACAACATAACAGGATCAGTTTCTAACACACAACATAACATTATCAGTTTCTAACACACAACATAACAGGATCAGTTTCTAACACACAACATACCAGGATCAGTTTCTAACACACAACATAACATGATCAGTTTCTAACACACAACATAATCAGTTTCTAACACACAACAGGATCAGTTTCTAACACACAACAGGATCAGTTTCTAACACACAACATAACATGATCCGTTTCTAACACACAACATAACATTATCAGTTTCTAACACACAACATAACATTATCAGTTTCTAACACACAACATAACATGATCAGTTTCTAACACACAACATGATCAGTTTCTAACACACAACATGATCAGTTTCTAACACACAACATAACATGATCCGTTTCTAACACACAACATAACATTATCAGTTTCTAACACACAACATAACATTATCAGTTTCTAACACACAACATAACATTATCAGTTTCTAACACACAACATGATCAGTTTCTAACACACAACATGATAAGTTTCTAACACACAACAGGATCAGTTTCTAACACACAACATAACAGGATCAGTTTCTAACACACAACATAACATTATCAGTTTCTAACACACACAACATTATCAGTTTCTAAACACACAACACAACATTATCAGTTTCTAAACACACAACATAACAGGATCAGTTTCTAACACACAACATAACATGATCAGTTTCTAACACACAACATAACAGGATCAGTTTCTAACACACAACATAACAGGATCAGTTTCTAACACACAACATGATCAGTTTCTAACACACAACATGATCAGTTTCTAACACACAACATAACATGATCCGTTTCTAACACACAACATAACATTATCAGTTTCTAACACACAACATAACATTATCAGTTTCTAACACACAACATAACATTATCAGTTTCTAACACACAACATGATCAGTTTCTAACACACAACATGATCCGTTTCTAACACAACATGATCAGTTTCTAACACACAACATGATCAGTTTCTACCCACAACATTATTAGTTTCTAACACACAACATAACATGATCAGTTTCTAACACACAACATAATCAGTTTCTAACACACAACAGGATCAGTTTCTAACACACAACATGATCAGTTTCTAACACACAACATGATCAGTTTCTAACACACAACATTATTAGTTTCTAACACACAATATAATCAGTTTCTAACACACAACAGGATCAGTTTCTAACACACAACAGGATCAGTTTCTAACACACAACATAACAGGATCAGTTTCTAACACACAACATGATCAGTTTCTAACACACAACAGGGTCAGTTTCTAACACACAACATAACAGGATCAGTTTCTAACACACAACATGATCAGTTTCTAACACACAACATAACATGATCAGTTTCTAACACACAACATAACAGGATCAGTTTCTAACACACAACATAACATTATCAGTTTCTTACACACAACATAACAGGATCAGTTTCTAACACACAACATAACATTATCAGTTTCTAACACACAACATAACAGGATCAGTTTCTAACACACAACATAACATGATCAGTTTCTAACACACAACATAATCAGTTTCTAACACACAACAGGATCAGTTTCTAACACACAACATAACAGGATCAGTTTCTAACACACAACATAACATGATCAGTTTCTAACACACAACATAACATGATCAGTTTCTAACACACAACATAACAGGATCAGTTTCTAACACACAACATAACATTATCAGTTTCTAACACACAACATAACAGGATCAGTTTCTAACACACAACATACCAGGATCAGTTTCTAACACACAACATAACATGATCAGTTTCTAACACACAACATAATCAGTTTCTAACACACAACAGGATCAGTTTCTAACACACAACAGGATCAGTTTCTAACACACAACAGGATCAGTTTCTAACACACAACAGGATCAGTTTCTAACACAAAACATAACAGGATCAGTTTCTAACACAACATGATCAGTTTCTAACACACAACATAACAGGATCAGTTTCTAACACACAACATAACATAATCAGTTTCTAACACACAACAGGATCAGTTTCTAACACACAACATAACAGGATCAGTTTCTAACACACAACATAACAGGATCAGTTTCTAACACACAACATAACAGGATCAGTTTCTAACACACAACATAACAGGATCAGTTTCTAACACACAACATAACAGGATCAGTTTCTAACACACAACATAACAGGATCAGTTTCTAACACACAACATAACAGGATCAGTTTCTAACACACAACATAACAGGATCAGTTTCTAACACACAACATAACAGGATCAGTTTCTAACACACAACATAACAGGATCAGTTTCTAACACAAAACATAACATGATCAGTTTCTAACACACAACATAACATGATCAGTTTCTAACACATAACAGGATCAGTTTCTAACACACAACATAACAGGATCAGTTTCTAACACACAACAGGATCAGTTTCTAACACACAACAGGATCAGTTTCTAACACACAACAGGATCAGTTTCTAACACACAACAGGATCAGTTTCTAACACATAACAGGATCAGTTTCTAACACACAACATAACAGGATCAGTTTCTAACACACAACATAACAGGATCAGTTTCTAACACAACATGATCAGTTTCTAACACACAACATAACATGATCAGTTTCTAACACATAACAGGATCAGTTTCTAACACACAACAGGATCAGTTTCTAACACACAACAGGATCAGTTTCTAACACACAACATAACAGGATCAGTTTCTAACACACAACATAACAGGATCAGTTTCTAACACAACATGATCAGTTTCTAACACACAACAGGATCAGTTTCTAACACACAACAGGATCAGTTTCTAACACACAACATAACAGGATCAGTTTAACACACAACATAACAGGATCAGTTTCTAACACAACATGATCAGTTTCTAACACACAACACAACATGATCAGTTTCTAACACACAACATAACATAATCAGTTTCTAACACACAACAGGATCAGTTTCTAACACACAACAGGATCAGTTTCTAACACACAACATAACAGGATCAGTTTCTAACACACAACATAACAGGATCAGTTTCTAACACACAACATAACAGGATCAGTTTCTAACACACAACATAACAGGATCAGTTTCTAACACATAACAGGATCAGTTTCTAACACACATCATAACAGGATCAGTTTCTAACACACATCATAACAGGATCAGTTTCTAACACACATCATAACAGGATCAGTTTCTAACACACAACATAACAGGATCAGTTTCTAACACACAACATAACAGGATCAGTTTCTAACACACAACATAACAGGATCAGTTTCTAACACACAACAGGATCAGTTTCTAACACACAACAGGATCAGTTTCTAACACACAACAGGATCAGTTTCTAACACACAACAGGATCAGTTTCTAACACACAACAGGATCAGTTTCTAACACACAACAGGATCAGTTTCTAACACACAACAGGATCAGTTTCTAACACACAACAGGATCAGTTTCTAACACACAACAGGATCAGTTTCTAACACACAACAGGATCAGTTTCTAACACACAACAGGATCAGTTTCTAACACACAACAGGATCAGTTTCTAACACACAACAGGATCAGTTTCTAACACACAACAGGATCAGTTTCTAACACACAACAGGATCAGTGTCTAACACACACAACATGATCAGTGTCTAACACACACAACATGCTCAGTGTCTAACACACACAACATGATCAGTGTCTAACACACAACATGATCAGTGTCTAACACACAACATGATCAGTGTCTAACACACAACATGATCAGTGTCTAACACACAACATGATCAGTTTCTAACACACAACATGATCAGTTTCTAACGCACAACATGATCAGTTTCTAACGCACAACATGATCAGTTTCTAACGCACAACATAACATTATCCGTTTCTAACACATAACATGACCAGTTTCTAACACACAACATGTTCAGTTTCTAACGCACAACATAACATTATCAGTTTCTAACACACAACACACCATGATCAGTTTCTAACACACAACATGATCTGTTTCTAACACACAACATAACATTATCAGTTTCTAACACACAACGTGTTCAGTTTCTAACACACAACATAACATTATCAGTTTCTAACACACAACGTGTTCAGTTTCTAACACACAACGTAACATTATCAGTTTCTAACACACAACATGATCAGTTTCTAACACACAACATGATCAGTTTCTAACACACAACATGATCAGTTTCTAACACACAACATGATCAGTTTCTAACACACAACATGATCAGTTTCTAACACACAACATGATCAGTTTCTAACACACAACATGATCAGTTTCTAACACACAACATGATCAGTTTCTAACACACAACATGATCAGTTTCTTACGCACAACATAACATGATCAGTTTCTAACACACAACATGATCAGTTTCTAACACACAACATAACAGGATCAGTTTCTAACACACACAACATGATCAGTGTCTAACACACACAACATGATCAGTTTCTAACACACAACATAACATTATTAGTTTCTAACACACAACATAACATGATCAGTTTCTAACACACAACATGATCAGTTTCTAACACACAACAAAACAGGATCAGTTTCTAACACACAACATAACATTATCAGTTTCTAACACACAACATGATCAGTTTCTAACACACAACATGTTCAGTTTCTAACGCACAACATAACATTATCAGTTTCTAACACACAACACAACAGGATCAGTTTCTAACACACAACATAACATGATCAGTTTCTAACACACAACATAACATTATCAGTTTCTAACATAACATTATCAGTTTCTAACACACAACATGATCAGTTTCTAACACACAACACAACATTATCAGTTTCTAACATAACATTATCAGTTTCTAACACACAACATGTTCAGTTTCTAACGCACAACATAACATTATCAGTTTCTAACACACAACATAACAGGATCAGTTTCTAACACACAACATAACAGGATCAGTTTCTAACACACAACATAACATGATCAGTTTCTAACACACAACATAACATGATCAGTTTCTAACACACAACATAACATTATCAGTTTCTAACATAACATTATCAGTTTCTAACACACAACACAACATGTTCAGTTTCTAACACACACACAACATAACATTATCAGTTTTTAACACACAACGTGTTCAGTTTCTAACACACAACATAACATTATCAGTTTCTAACACACAACATTATCAGTTTCTAACACACAACATGTTCAGTTTCTAACACACAACATAACATGATCAGTTTCTAACACACAACATGATCAGTTTCTAACACACAACATAACATGATCAGTTTCTAACACACAACATAACATGATCAGTTTCTAACACACAACATAACATGATCAGTTTCTAACACACAACATAACATGATCAGTTTCTAACACACAACATAACATGATCAGTTTCTAACGCACAACATAACAGGATCAGTTTCTAACACACACAACATGATCAGCGTCTAACACACACAACATGATCAGTTTCTAACGCACAACATAACATTATCAGTTTCTAACACACAACATAACATTATTAGTTTCTAACACACAACATAACATGATCAGTTTCTAACACACAACATGATCAGTTTCTAACACACAACATAACAGGATCAGTTTCTAACACACAACATAACATTATCAGTTTCTAACACACAACATAACATTATCAGTTTCTAACACACAACATAACATTATCAGTTTCTAACACACAACATGATCAGTTTCTAACACACAACATAACATGATCCGTTTCTAACACACAACATGATCAGTTTCTAACACACAACATGTTCAGTTTCTAACACACAACATGATCAGTTTCTAACACACAACATAACATTATCCGTTTCTAACACACAACGTGCTCAGTTTATAACACACAACATAACATTATCAGTTTCTAACACACAACATGATCAGTTTCTAACACACAACATGTTCAGTTTCTAACACACAACATGATCAGTTTCTAACACACACACAACATAACATTATCAGTTTCTAACACACAACGTGCTCAGTTTCTAACACACAACATAACATTATCAGTTTCTAACACACAACGTGCTCAGTTTCTAACACACAACATAACATTATCAGTTTATAACACACAACATAACATTATCAGTTTCTAACACACAACATAACATTATCAGTTTCTAACACACAACATGTTCAGTTTCTAACACACAACATAATATTATCAGTTTCTAACACACAACATAATATCATCAGTTTCTAACACACAACATAATATTATCAGTTTCTAACACACAACATAACATTATCAGTTTCTAACACACAACGTGTTCAGTTTCTAACACACAACATAACATTATCAGTTTCTAACACACAACATAACATTATCAGTTTCTAACACACAACGTGTTCAGTTTATAACACACAACATAACATTATCAGTTTCTAACACACAACATAACATTATCAGTTTCTAACACACAACATAACATGTTCAGTTTCTAACACACAACATGTTCAGTTTCTAACACACAACATAATATTATCAGTTTCTAACACACAACGTGTTCAGTTTCTAACACACAACGTGTTCAGTTTCTAACACACAACGTGTTCAGTTTCTAACACACAACATAACATTATCAGTTTCTAACACACAACATAACATTATCAGTTTCTAACACACAACATAACATTATCAGTTTCTAACACACAACATAACATTATCAGTTTCTAACACACAACATAACAAGTTTCTAACGCACAACATAACATTATCAGTTTGTAACACACAACTGCTCTTAAACGCTAGTAAAACTAAACGTATGCTTTTCAACCGATCGCTGCCCGCACCCCGGACCAGCATCACTACTCTGGAGGGTTTTGATTTAGAATATGCGGACAACTACAAATACCTAGGTGTCTGGCTAGACTGTAAACTCTCCTTCCAGACTCACATTAAACATCTCCAATCCGAAATTAAATCTAGAATCGGCTTCCTATTTCGCAACAAAGCCTCCTTCACTCACGCCGCCAAACATACCCTCGTAAAACTGAATATCCTACCGATCCTCGACTTCGGCGATGTAATTTACAAAATAGGCTCCAACACTCTACTCAGCAAACTGGATGCAGTCTTATCACAGTGCCATCCGTTTTGTCACCAAAGCCCCATATACCACCCACCACTGCGACCTGTATGCTCTCGTCGGCTGGCCCTCGCTGCATATTCGTCGCCAGACCCACTGGCTCCAGGTCATCTATAAGTTGTTGCTAGGTAAAGCCCCCCCTTATCTCAGCTCACTGGTCACGATAACAACACCCTCCTGTAGCATGCGCTCCAGCAGGTATATCTCACTGGTCAACCCCAAAGCCAACACCTCTTTGGCCGCCTTTCCTTCCAGTTCTCCGCTGCTAATGACTGAAACGAATTGCAAAAATCGCTGAAGCTGGAGACTTATATTTCCCTCACTAACTTTAAACATCAGCTATCTGAGCAGATAACCGATGGCTGCAGTTGTACACAGCCCATCTGTAAATAGCCCACCCAACTACCTCATCCCCATATTGTTATTATTTTTTTGCTCCTTTGCATCCCAGAATCTCTACTTGCACATCTATCTCTCCAGTGTTAATTTGCTAAATTGTAATTACTTCGCTACTATGGCCTATTTATTGCCTTACCTCCTCACGCCATTTGCACACACTGTATATAGACTTTTCCCCCACTTTTTTCTATTGTGTTATTGACTGTACGCAGTTGTAAATGAGAACTTGTTCTCAACTGGCCTCCCTGGTTAAATAATGGTGAAATCAAAAATGTAAAAATTAACAATAAACAACATGATCAAGGCCTCCCGGGTGGGGCAGTGGTCTAGAGCACTGCATCACAGTGCTAGCTGCGCCACCAGAGTCTCTGGGTTCGCGCCCAGGCTCTGTCGCACAATTGGCATAGCGTCGTCCGGGTTAGGGAGGGTTTGGCCGGTAGGGATATCCTTGTCTCATCGCGCTCCAGCGACTCCTGTGGCGGGCCGGGCGCAGTGAACCGAGGGGGGCGGGTGCACGGTGTTTCCTCCGACACATTGGTGCGGCTGGCTTCCGGGTTGGAGGCGCGCTGTGTTAAGAAGCAGTGCGGCTTGGTTGGGTTGTGCTTCGGAGGACGCATGGCTTTCGACCTTCGTCTCTCCCGAGCCCGTACGGGAGTTGTAGCGATGAGACAAGATAGTAATTACTAGCGATTGGATACCACGAAAATTGGGGAGAAAAAGGGGGATACATTTTTTTTTTTAAAACAACATGATCAGTTTCTAACGCACAACATGATCAGTATCTAACACAAAATAACTATCAGTAGAAACATGAAATGCTTGTCTAACTTTGGAATCATATATCATATCTTTGGAATCATATATCGGCTGACAATTTTTTTTTTTTTTTAATATTGGCAGACACATGCTTCCTTAAGTAAAGTTTCAGATCAGAAATGAAACAAATAAATGTCAAATTTCTTATAAGCCTACTGGGTATATAAGCACTATTGTGACATCACAAAGATCTTTAAAACAATTTAACTGCTATTATATTGACAGAACAAGAAACCGTGTTCACCTGAGCATCCTGTTTGGCCATGTTGATGTCCACTTGTTCCCTCTCGTCTCGATTTCCCTTCAAACAGGAAGCAAAACATTTTTTTACTACAAAAGAAATGGATGCGTCCCAAATGGCATCTTATTCCCTATATAGTGCACTGCTTTTGACCAGTGCCTGGGAGGCAGACGATATTATTCCACAGGGGGAAAAAAATCTGGAAACCCTTACAAACTATGAACAGCGGAATACTCGTAGCTTGGAAGGAATTTGAGGCATGGAAACTCAACTTCTCCTCCCCAATTTCAGTAATTGCTTCCATAAATCTTCCAGGGTATCTTTATGGGTTACGTCCTAAATTACACCCCATTCCATTTATAGTGCACTACTTTTGACCAGGCCCATACGGTTCTGGTCAAAAGTAGTGCACTATATAGGGAATAGGCTACAGTTTTGGGATGCATACATAGACCCATTGCTTCTTGAAAAATCCAGACCCAGCCGCATCAAATGTTTTGGGCACATATTCGCAATAAAAAGGGGTTTGTTTACATTGAAGTGGATACGATCATTCAACTTCAAATACAGCTCCTGCAAGTTAACAAACATGTAATCAGATGGTCATCATCTACAACATTGCAGATGTCATTGGAGGACTGATTACGTAGCAAGCCAGCGAGGCAAGGTAAAATATCCCAAATAGAGCTAGGTAAAGCCAGAAGAATAATAACTTGTTGAACATAGCTATAAGCCATCAGTCTTATGTGTTTTCATGGTCATCACTCACACACTACTAAGTTTGTCAATGTTCCAACATCAGTGTCAATGTCCCAACATCAGTGTATAGCTATCTGCTACAGGACTTTTTGCTGTGAGCATACGTGTGCACCACTCCAATATGACGTTTGCTTGTTAACAAGAAATTGCTCTATAATAGGCTCTACTTCCTGACTCCTGACTCAGGAAGGGGCTATAGCAGATGTTTATCTTGAGAGGGAAATAGCAGTTTCATACAAATTTGGTTTCCCCAAGTATTTTTCGCTTGTTCACTTCATTAAAATAATATGACATTTCAGAAATTGTTAACACAAATTATATGATATAATTTAACACAAAGATTTGTCTAATTTGTAGCCATTAGATAGCCAGTTTGAAGTGCAAGAGCACCGACTTTGTTGAGTATTAGGTTGTCATCATGAATCAGCTTTAGCCTTGTGGCGGCTGAATCAGAATTAGTTAGGTAACATAGATAAATAAGATGTTTTATTTACATAATATGCTTATGTTAGATACTTGTCATTAGAATGTCTCCCTTTGGACTATACTGTTGGCAGTTGCACTTTTCCCTTCTCAGCTAGGGAAAAGTCACTTGGGGCCCAGAGAGGGGAGAGGTCAGGCTTGTCCTTTACATGTCTGGTAATATGCAGATTATCAGAAAGGGAGAGGTCAGAATGGAACATTGTCTTCATATGTGAATGTATCTGTTAAACCATGTGAAGGGATGGCGTGATTAATGGGGAACCAGTTAGTTGTCTCCACAATGTCTGTACGCCAAACACTCCCTCCTTTTCCCATTGGGGGGAGGAGTATGGCAGTGTCTGGAACCATTGTACACTGCTCAAAAAAATAAAGGGAACACTTAAACAACACAATGTAACTCCAAGTCAATCACACTTCTGTGGAATCAAACTGTCCACTTAGGAAGCAACACTGACTGACAATAAATTGCACATGCTGTTGTGCAAATGGAATAGACAAAAGGTGGAAATTATAGGCAATTAGCAAGACACCCCCAATAAAGGAGTGATTCTTCAGGTGGTGACCACAGACCACTTATCAGTTCCTATGCTTCCTGGCTGATGTTTTGGTCACTTTTGAATGCTGGCGGTGCTCTCACTCTAGTGGTAACATGAGACGGAGTCTACAACCCACACAAGTGGCTCAGGTAGTGCTGCTCATCCAGGATGGCACATCAATGCGAGCTGTGGCAAGAAGGTTTGCTGTGTCTGTCAGCGTAGTGTCCGGAGCATGGAGGCGCTACCAGGAGACAGGCCAGTACATCAGGAGACGTGGAGGAGGCCGTAGGAGGGCAACAACACAGCAGCAGGACCGCTACCTCCGCCTTTGTGCAAGGAGTAGCACTGCCAGCGCCCTGCAAAATGACCTCCAGCAGGCCACAAATGTGCATGTGTCTGCTCAAACGGTCAGAAACAGACTCCATGAGGGTGGTATGAGGGCCCGACGTCCACAGGTGGGGGTTGTGCTTACAGCCCAACACCGTGCAGGACGTTTGGCATTTGCCAGAGAACACCAATATTGGCAAATTCGCCATTGGCGCCCTGTGCTCTTCACAGATGAAAGCAGGTTCACACTGAGCACATGAGCACATGTGACAGAGTCTGGAGACGCCGTGGAGAACATTCTGCTGCCTGCAACATCCTCCAGCATGACCGGTTTGGCGGTGGGTCAGTCATGGTGTGGGGTGGAATTTCTTTGTGTGGCCGCACAGCCCTCCATGTGCTCACCAGAGGTAATCTGACTGCCATTAGGTACCGAGAGGAGATCCTCAGAGCCCTTGTGAGACCATATGCTGACACATGCACATTTGTGGCCTGCTGGAGGTCATTTTGCAGGGCTCTGGCAGTGCTACTCCTTGCACAAAGGCGGAGGTAGCGGTCCTGCTGCTAGGTTGTTGCCCTCCTACGGCCTCCTCCACGTCTCCTGATGTACTGGCCTGTCTCCTGGTAGCGCCTCCATGCTCTGGACACTACGCTGACAGACACAGCAAACCTTCTTGCCACAGCTCGCATTGATGTGCCATCCTGGATGAGCTGCACTACCTGAGCCACTTGTGTGGGTTGTAGACTCCGTCTCATGTTACCACTAGAGTGAGAGCACCGCCAGCATTCAAAAGTGACCAAAACATCAGCCAGGAAGCATAGGAACTAATAAGTGGTCTGTGGTCACCACCTGAAGAATCACTCCTTTATTGGGGGTGTCTTGCTAATTGCCTATAATTTCCACCTTTTGCCTATTCCATTTGCACAACAGCATGTGAAATGTATTGTCAATCAGTGTTGCTTCCTAAGTGGACAGTTTGATTTCACAGAAGTGTGATTGACTTGGAGTTACATTGTGTTGTTTAAGTGTTCCCTTTATTTTTTTGAGCAGTGTATGTCCCCTCTGATGTTGCACTTATCTTGAGATAGTATATGACCTAGAGGCTCACTCCCCTCAGTGAGCTTGTCCAGGAGTGGATTGTACTTGAGATGGGGGTATCTAGAGTTGACAATTGATATATGCCATTGGATGAGTTGGTGTTTTTGTACTATGAAGTACCAGGAACGAGATTAGAACCTCGTCTTAGAGACCAAACTGAACGATAATGTATAGCTAATGCTATCTGGCTATGGGATACTCCTCTTTCTCAAGTAAAAGTCTTTCTTTGTGAACTGTTCCTAAGATCTGTGGTTCGTCATGTGAGTTGAGAGGTGTGTATCTTGGCTATAAAAGATCTTGGTATTCTTTTGTAGGCACTCTCAGAATTCATTATAGACACTGAATTGATCTGAGAGTCAAAGGGCGATTTTGAAGCTCATATTATTAAAGATGAAATTTAAGTATAACTCTGACTGGTGTGTGGTTTATAACTCTCCTCATTTGGTAATACAGGAAATTGCCACGACAGCCTTCACTTTCAAAGATGTTACGCAATGATAACGATTAACAACACATCAATAACATTACAAAAACCCATCGATAACATATCAATAAAAAGTTACCTGACAGAGTGAGACGAGGAGCCTACGGAAGTGTCCCGAGGTGTCGTTACTGATGGAATCCTCCAGGGTCTTACCATACTCTGAAACAAACAGCATTTCAATACATATTCTTAAACGAACGCCATTTCAGTCAGTTACTCTGAAACACACAGGGCAGGTGTCTAGGCTCCTTACTTTTTTCAATCTTTACTAATGACATGCCACTGGCATACAGATGACCCAACACTATACATGTCAGCTACTACAGTGACTGAAATGACTGCAACACTTAACAAAGAGCTGCAGTTAGTTTCAGAGTGGGTGGCAAGGAATAAGTTAGTCCTAAATATTTATAAAACTAAAAGCATTGTATTTGGAACAAATCATTCACTAAACCATGTTGAAATTGAGCAAGTTGAGGTGACTAAATTGCTTGGAGTAACCCTGGATTGTAAACTGTCATCAAAACATATTGATACAACAGTAGCTAAGATGGGGAGAAGTCTATCCATAATAAAGAGCTGTTCTGTCTTTTTAACAACACTATCAACAAGGCAGGTCCTACAGGCCCTAGTTTTGTCGCAACCGGATTACTGTTCAGTCATGTGGTCAGTTGCCACAAACACACACACGATAACATACACACTATACACACACGTACACATGGATTTTGTACTGTAGATATGTGTTAGTGGTGGAGTAGGTGTGTTGTGAAATCTGTGAATGTATTGTAATGTTTTTAAAATTGTATAAACTGCCTTACTCTGCTGGACCCCAGGAAGAGTAGCTGCTGCCTTGGCATTTTAGCTACTGTTGCCTTGGCAGCAGCTAATGGGGATCCATAATAAATACAAATACACAGCTCTTACCATGTTTGTAAATTTGATTGATTTCTCTGATTTCTGCATTGGAGCGAGATGACAGGATCTCAATGAGACATGCTTCATCAGTACCTGCACCCTGAGAACAAAACCAGCCAGGGTTAAGTATACAGTCAAATATATAAATGCTATGTGTATGAGTTCCAGAAATGATCTAGAAGACAATAATAATTACTGGCCAGGTGCAATAAAGTAATACTTATTCTCCACAGCTACATTGAATCACCACATAGTTCACCATATAGTTTGTGGTTCAAGACAAGAATACATCATGGCCCAAGTAATACTTGTTCTCTACAAGCTACAGTAAGTAGCTAAATCACTTTTGTTCACCAGATAGTAAGATGGGCGATTCCTCAGGCCTCAACATACCTGACTTTAACTGTCTTTAATGGAGCTTTTCTTTCTGTTTCATACTGAAATTACTCACAAAAAGGCCTAATATAAAGAGTGGAATAACCTGGGTGGTGTTCAGTAGGCACGAAACAGAAGAAAACAGTCCATAACGGACTGAAATGGGGAGGTAATATCAGAACTTGTCCAATAAGAAGCTTGTTTCTGTTTTGTTTCAAAATGTTATCCTACGTTTTGCTCTAATGAACATGACCCTGGTATAGACTAAGAGTAAACAAAAGAACCCGTTCAAACCGATATGGCTTCTTTGAGTTCAGATGCATCGAACTTGGCTGGTGTCTGCAACATGGCAATAGCCAGCATCTCAAAACTCCCAGTCAGCTCAGACTTTAGATCGTGGAATAAATCCTGTGAAATAGAAGATTGTGTAAGAGGTCACTCAACATACAGTAAATCTGTGCCCCAAATGTGCTGCTGCTCCACCCTATTTCCTATATAGCGCACTAATTTCAACCAGGGCTCATAGGGGAATAAATAGGGAATAGGGTGCCATTTGAGACTGCGGTGTAAATTAAATATTAATTACATACTATACTGTTTAATTAGACACAGTGTCTCCCGGCCCCCACTGTCTCAGCCACCAGTATTTATGCTGCAATAGTTTATGTGTCGGGGGGCTAGGGTCAGTCTGTTATATCTGGAGTATCTTATACGGTGTCCTGTGTGAATTGAAGTATGCTCTCTCTAATTCTCTTTCTTTCATTCTTTCATTCCTCTCTCGGAGGACCTGAGCCCTAGGACCATGCCTCAGGACTACCTGGCCTGATGACACCTTGCTGTCCCCAGTCCACCTGGTTTTGCTGCTGCTCCAGTTTAAACTGTTCTGCCTGCGGCTATGGAACCCTGACCTGTTCACCGAACGTGCTACCTGTCCCAGACCTGCTGCTTTCAACTCTCTAGAGACAGCAGGAGTGGTAGAGATACTCTGAATGGTCGGCTATGAAAAGCCAACTGACATTTACTCCTGAGGTGCTGACCCGTTGCACCATCTACAACCACTGTGATTATTATTATTTGACCCTGCTGGTCATTTATGAACATTTGAACATCTTGGCCATGTTCTGTTATAATCTCCACCCGGCACAGCCAGAAGAGGACTGGCCACCCCTCACAGCCTGGTTCCTCTCTAGGTTTCTTCCTAGGTTCTGGCCTTTCTAGGGAGTTTTTCCTAGCCACCGTGCTTTTACACCTGCATTGCATGCTGTTTTGGTTTTAGGCTGGGTTTCTGTACAGCACTTTGTGACATCAGCTGATGTAAGAAGGGCTTTATAAATACATTTGATTGACATACTATGCTGTTTAATTTAAGATAATTGTCTATTGTTATAGGTTAGTATTTTTACTGATACAGGCTTGTCGTGTGACTTAGTCATAAATCTTGGCATACAGATAAGAGCCGTTCGGGTGCGACCTCAGTATGTAAAATCCTGTTTTCACAATCTACAGGAACTTAGATGTGTGAAAACAAGCAGGAAGGAACAGACAGTTGATGTTGCCACCATTATCTGAACAGACAAGCTAAATCTGCTTTTACACACCATGTTCCGTCCCTGTTTCCATCTGCTAAACTGCCACGTAGACAAAATAGGTGGTAGTTTTTCTATAAGAGAGAGAACTCTGTTCATTGGGCTTTCCTAACGATGCACTGAGTGGTTGTTATTGATTACTTCCTTTTTCCAAATGTTATAATAAAGTTTTGAAGAATACAGTCTCGATCTCCTTTTGGTTAGAATTACCACGACAGGACGCAGACATAGATGAACACTACATGGAAGTTAAACTAACAGCAACAATAGCAGACAATAGAAGAAACCACAGTCATTACTTTAGTGTAAACCTCACCTTCCCATAAGTGGTTTTGTAGGCTGCAACCATTGGAACCCTCTGCTTGCTGGTGCGGCTTCCAAGAAGCTCAATTATAGCGGACTCATCCGTGCCTGTTGAAAATGATCTATTATTAGCAGTTTAACTGGTAGTAGATGGAATGTGTATCACTAAATAGCGTGCTCTTAATTGTATAATATTCTACATATGCATCTAACCATTGAAGATTTATAGAATATAATAAAATAACTATTTTTCCCGGAAGGGACTTCAGGTATGTAATGTGCATCTCTAAATAATGTGTTATTAGAATTTTACTGAATCTCATCAAATCCTTCATACATCTATCCATGATAGTGAATGCCTATAATGATGAGCTACTAACCAAAGCCCTTCATGGCCTTACGGAGGACTTCCACATCCCTCAGAGGGTCAGCACCTGGGTGGTCCTTTATCGCACCCCTGTAGCCTCTCTAATGACAAATACAAACAAGTACTGAAAATGAAGCAAGGAAATACTAAAACAAGGAAATACTTTGTAAAGTGTATTAGGAAAAAGCTATGTAAATACATGTAAATACAGGTTAATGGTTTCAATCCACATGACACAAACTGAAAAAGAAACAAGAGATTCTCACATTGATGGCAGGTGAATGGGGAGTAGCCGGAGCACCACCTCCGTATCCTGGCATGGAGGGGTTGGGTGCCGGGGCTCCTCCAGGGTAGCCAGGCATGGGCTGCTGTCCTGGGGCAGGGCCTCCTGGGTACCCCTGGGGTGGACATGGAGCAGGACTGCCTGGGTACCCCTGGGGCATACCTCCGCCTGGCTGGAATGGAGAAAATTAGGTGATAGCTGGTATCACATTACTGGCTCTGGCTATGTCCCAAATGGCACCCTATTCCCTAAATAGTGCACTACTTTTGACCAGGACCCATAGGAATGGGGAGCCATTTGGGACATAATGACATGGTAACAGACTCCATACATGTTACAGGGTGTGTAGATCAGGTCGTAAATAGAACCAGCTGATTTAGAGCCTGTCAATATGTTGGTAGTTACTTGGTTCTTAGTTACCTACTTTATACAAGATAATAAGTCATACTTACCATTCCACCAACAGGGGCTCCACCCCAACCACCTAGAGAATGAAGAGACAACAAGTGAGTGATGTAGCATGAATTTAATGAACAGGATAACTCCAAACCAGAAATAGCACACTTTTGCACTACCATGAAAACAAAATACTAATGTAGTCACAAAATAATGGCCTTACCTTGTGCTGGAGGATTGCAAGGATAACCTCCGGCCTGCTGGGGAGGGTAGCCCCCTGCCTGGGGGGGGTAGCAGCCGGCTTGGGGTGGGTAGCCGCCGGCCTGGGGTGGGTAGCCGCCGGCCTGGGGTGGGTAGCCTCCTGCTTGGGGGGGATATGCACCCGGTTGTGGGGGGTAGCCACCTGCCTGGGGAGGGTAGCCATCTGCCTGGGGAGGGTAGCCACCTGCCTGGGGAGGGTAGCCACCTGCCTGGGGAGGGTAGCCACCTGCCTGGGGAGGGTAGCCACCTGCCTGGGGAGGGTAGCCACCTGCCTGGGGAGGGTAGCCACCGGAGGAAGGGTAACCTGGATAACTCATCTTTAGGACCTGAAAGAAAGGAAGCATGAGAAGGTGAGGCGTAAGTATTTTTAAAAATATATATATATACAGTTGAAGTCGGACGTTTAAATACACTTAGGTTGGAGTCATTAAAACTTGTTTTTCAACCACTCCACAAATTTCTTGTTAACAAACTATAGTTTTGGCAAGTCGGTTAGGACATCTACTTTGTGCATGACACGTAATTTTTCCAACAATTGTTTACAGACAGATTATTTCACTTGTATCACAATTCCAGTGGATCAGAAGTTTAGACATCAGGACTGCGATAGCCGGGGACTTTAATGCAGAGAAACTTAAATCAGTTTAACCTAATTTCTATCAACATGTTAAATGTGCAACCAGAGGGAAAAGAACTCTGGACCACCTATACTCCACACAGAGATGCATACAAAGCTCTCCCTGGCCCTCCATTTGGCAAATCTGACCATAATTATATCCTCCTGATTCCTGCTTACAAGCAAAAATTAAACCAGGAAGCACCAGTGACTAGATCAATAAAAAAAGTGGTCAGATGAAGCAGATGCTACGCTACAGGACTGTTTCGCTAGCACAGACTGGAATATGTTTCCGGATTCCTCCAATGGCACTCAGGAGTACACCACATCAGTCATTGGCTTCATCAATAAGTGCATCGATGACGTCTTCCCCACAGTGACTGTACGTACATACCCCAACCAGAAACCATGGATTACAGGCAGCATCCACACTGAGCTAAAGGCTAGAGCTGCCTCTTTCAAGGAGCGGGACTCTAACCCGGAAGCTTATAAGCTATGCCGCTTATGCCCTCAGACGAACCATCAAACAGGCAAAGTGTCAATACTGGACTAAGATCGAGTCCTACTACACCGGCTCTGACGCTCGTCGGATGTGTCAGGTCCTGCAAACCATTTCAGACTACAAAAGCAAGCACAGCCGAGAGCTGCCCAGTGACACAAGCCTACCGGACGAGCTAAACTACTTCTATGTTCACTTCGATGCAAATAACACTGAAACATGCATGAGAGCACCAGCTGTACCGGAAGACTATGTGATCACGCTCTCCGCAGCCGATGTGAGTAAGACCTTTAGACAGGTCAACATTCACAAGGCCGCAGGGCCAGACGGATTACCAAGACGTGTGCTCTGAGCATGGGCTGACCAACCAGCAACTGTCTTCACTGACATTTTCAACCTCTCCCTGTCCGAGTCTGTAATACCAATATGTTTTAAGCAGACCACCATAGTGTTCTTGGGCACAGGCACTAAGGTAACCTGCCTAAATGACTACCAACCCATAGCACTCACGTCTGTTGCCATGAAGTGCCTCGAAAGGCTGGTTATGGCTCACATTTTATATTTCACCGTTATTTAACCAGGTAGGCCAGTTGTGAACAAGTTATCATTTACAACTGTGACCTGGCCAAGATATCGCAAAGCAGTGCGACAAAAACAACAACACAGAGTTACACGTGATAAACAAACGTACAGTCAATAACATAATAGGAAAGTCTATGTACAGTGTGTGCAAATGTAGTAAGATTAGGGATATAAGGCAATAAATAGGCCATAGAGGCGAAATAATTACAATTTAGCATTAACACTGGAGTCACAGATGTGCAGATGATGGTGTGCAAGTAGAGATACTGGGTTGCAAAAGAGCAAAAGAAATAACAATATGGGGATGAGGTAGTTGGATGGGCTATTTACAGATGGGTGGGTGTTGCTATGGTGACCAGTGAGTTGAGATAAGGCGGGGCTTTACCTAGCAAAAACTTATAGATGACCTGGAGCCAGTGAGTTTGGCGACAAACATGTATCAACACCATCATCAACACCATCATCCCAAAAACCCTAGACCCACTCCAATTTGCATACCACCCCAACAGATCCACAGATGATGC
This sequence comes from Salvelinus fontinalis, assembly GCF_029448725.1. Classification (NCBI taxonomy): domain Eukaryota; kingdom Metazoa; phylum Chordata; class Actinopteri; order Salmoniformes; family Salmonidae; genus Salvelinus; species Salvelinus fontinalis. Next base: position 73,327,658 of record NC_074665.1, read on the forward strand.
AGTCTCTATTGCACTCCACACTGCCCTTTCCCACCTGGACAAAATGAACACCTATGTGAGAATGATATTCATTGACTACAGCTCAGCATTCAACACCATAGTGCCCTGAAAGCTCATCAATAAGCTAAGGACCCTGGGACTAAACACCTCCCTCTGCAACTGGATCCTGGACTTCCTGACAGGCCGCCCCCAGGTGGTAAGGGTAGGTAAAAACACATCCGCCATGCTGATCCTCAACAGGCCCCTTAGGGGTGCGTGCTCAGCCCCCTCCTGTACTCCCTGTTCACTCATGACTGCACGGCCAGGCACGACTCCAAACTATCATTAAATTTCCCGATGACACAACAGTGGTAGGCCTGATCACCGACAACAACGAGACAGGCTATAGGGAGGTCAGAGACCTGGCCGTGTGGTGCCAGGACAACAACCTCTCCTTCAACATGATCAAGACAAAGGAGATGACTGTGGACTACAGGAAAAAGAGGACCGAGCATGCCCCCATTCTCATCGACGGGGCTGCAGTGGAGCAGGTTGAGAGCTTCAAGTTTCTTGGTGTCCACATCACCAACAAACTAACATGGTCCAAGCACACCATGACAGTCGTGAAGCAGGCACGACAAAACCTATTCCCCTCAGGAGACTGAAAAGATTTAGCATGGGTCCTCAGATCCTCAAAAGGTTTTACAGCTGCACCAGAGAGCATCCTGACTGGTTGCATGACTGCCTGGTATGGCAACTGCTCGACTTCTGTCCGCAAGGCACTACAGAGGGTAGTGTGAATGGCCCAGTACATCACTGGGGCCAAGCTTCCTGCCATCCAGGACCTCTATACCAGGCGGTGTCAGAGGAAGGCCCTGAAAATTGTCAAAGACTCCAGCCACCCTAGTCATAGACTGTTCTTTCTGCTACCACACGGTAAGTGGTACCGGAGCGACAAGTCTAGGTCCAAGAGACTTCTAAACAGCTTCTACCCCCATAAGACTCCTGAACATGTAGTCAAATGGCTAGATTATTCACATTGCCCCCCCCCCCTCCCCACCACTGCCACTCTCTGTTGTCATCTATGCATAGTCACCTTAATTAACTCTACCTACATGTACATACTCCCTAAACTAACCGGTGCCGCCACACATTAACTCTGTACCGGCACCCCCCTGTATATATTGTTATTTTTTTAACTTCTCCTCTTTAATTACTTGCTACTTTTATTCTCATCCATATTTTTTCAACTGCACTGTCGGTTAGGGGCTCGTAAGTAAGCATTTCATTGCAAGGTCTACACATGTTGTATTTGGCACATATGACTAATAAAATTTGATTTATCTTTTTTTGAACTGCCAGTTCTTTTGTTTTCTTCATGGTGTTGGATGACAAAGGGATATTGCATGCGTGTTACCTCATTTTTATACCCTAGTGAAACAGAAAGTGATGTAATGCCTCAATATAGTTCCTTAAGACTTAAATAAGTGGAATTTAATTCCTGGTTTAATTTTGGTAGATGTTTTTACAATAATCTTTAAGGGTGCCAGTAATTATGAAACCTTTATTTTTGAGGACAATGATTTTTAATAAAATCAATAAATGATTTTGGTGTGTTCCATTGAAACATTAATAAAGTACAGTATTTCTCAAATGTTGGTATTTTGAGTTTCTCTCTATAATTATATTGTTTATATTTTTAAAGTATTGCTTGTGCATTGCCAGTCAGGGGTGCCAGTATTTTTGGAGATCCCTGTATACAAAATACATTCCGGTCCAAAATTATTAGGACCTTTGATTCAGACGTGCAAACAATACTGAATGAAATAAATAATAGCAATATTGCAAGCAAAAAAAAGGGGGAAATTATATTTTATACTAATACAATTGCTCAGAGAAATACATTTTAATCTGTAAAAAAAAGAGGTAAAATGGGTGCTTGGGCTTATTGTCTTGCAAGAAGATTCACTTGTGGCCAAGTTTCAGCCTCCTGGCAGAGGCAACCAGGTTTTTAGCTAAAATGGCCTGGTACTTGTTACAGTTCATGATGCCGTTGACCTTAAGAAGGACCCCAGGACCATTAGATGCTAAACAGACACATAATATCAAAGGTCCACTAAAATATTTTACAATGCTATTGCCTGGCACTTGGATTGGAACCGGTACTACGATAAGATGACAAGAAAGTAGAGCTCTTTGACCTGGATACATATTCAGAAAAGTACCTCATATCTACTGTATAAATATGGTGGTGGATCTTTGATGTTACCGTTATTTAATAATTCTTTGCTTCCACTGGTTCTGGGGCACTTGTTATGGTCAACACATACGGGAACATACATAGGAGGTACCGGGAAGACATTTAAATCTACTTTCACCCCTGAGTAAGTTTCTCAAAACCAAGTGAAATCGCAAAAGAAGTGTCTGGACACTTCTACAACATACCATTTAAAGCCAAAATACAGATTTGGTAAAAATACAAATAAAAAAGTTAAAGGATGAGTTAAGCATACACAGACATTTCCATGAGACAAGATTTCCAGGCATTGGATTATTACATAACAGAAAGCTCATTGTTTTGAGTAACTCCTACTTCCCCCTTAGACTTGCCAAGTTAAGTAAAGTTTAAATGGGATAAAAAAGTTTGAGTTTTCCTTCCTTTCCAAAACAGTGTGTAAGGACATGACATATGTACTGTAACGACCCTTGGTTTATAAGTGCAGAAATTGACTCTGCCGCACGAGCTTGCTTTTGCGGCACAGTCGATAGCGCGCCGGACTTCGGGCTAGAAGGTCGAGGGTTCGAGACCTGCTCCCTACTGTTTCATTACAGTACCTTGCCTAAAGGATCAGAGGAAGCATAATTACTGTGGAAAATAGCTGATCAAATATTCTAGTCAAAGAATAAATCTGCTAATTTTATTCAGATAATAAAGAAGTGTAAAGGTATAGTTCACTAAATATACTCAAATTATAATAGAGAAGTAAAAGTTCACAGGCAAATCGAGACTCGATGTGCCTTGCATAGGCTACATGGAGTAGTTGAGATGAATGATATGACTCCGGGATCAAATTAACAAACAGTAGACACTATTACAGACTCTTCACCAGTATTCCACTACCATGACTTGATCTGAAGCCGGGGTATACCACAATAAACATAAACTGCCTTGCAGGTTTCTGGTTTCAGGGCCTGTAATCGCAAAGTGGTGCACTAGGTTCAGTTTTGCCTTTTAAATCATAATTAATACAAGGGAGACCTGTTCTTACATCAGCACTCCTACTTTGAGACACTCCCTGGACTGGTAAACCCCGAAAGAGCAACATAACCAGTGACATATGGAGGGGTCGATTGGGTGTTCCCCACCGCCTCCCCTCTGACACGTCACACTTTCCGGTGTTGTGCCGAAAATCTCAGTTAGGCTGCATTTCATTTTATTTTTTTATGGCAGTTTGATCACAGGGGGGGCACTAGTAATGTTTACAGTTTTCAGTTTGGCTATTTGTTTCAAGTTTATTAGTCTAAATAAATCTCTGCCAAAATTCGTCATCTGTCCCATGTCTTATTCGACTAGTAGTTGTTCTGAAATGTTTATTGCTTGCATACATTTTACTCCCTCCTCTATGTTTAATATATCACACATACATTAATTATTAATTTCGGTTGCCTGTCCTGACGTTAAGTTTGTTCTATAGAAAGTATTTGACTCTGATGTGT